>NC_134257.1:18401917-18767751 GCF_965152275.1 Natator depressus
GCTCCCTCTGCAATTGATCCACATCCCTCTGGAATTTTGGGCCCCAGAACTGGAGACAGGATTCCAGTCGAACCGGAGCTAAATCCAGAGGGAACGTGACCTCCCTGCTCCGACTCGAGATTGCCCTGTTGATGCATCCCAGGATGGCTGGAGCCCTTTTGGCCGCAACACCCCAGTGGGCGTTCATGTTCAGCTAATTATCCAGCACCATCCCCGATCGTTGTCAGAGGCCCTGCTCCCCAGGAGAGCGTCCCCCGTCCTGCACATCCGCCCGACACCCATTTTTCCTAGATGTGCACGTTGACATTTAGCCGTATTAAAATGTAAATTGTTTGCTTGTGCCCAGTTTACCAAGCGACCCAGAGCGCTCTGTATCCCTGACCTGGCCTCATCATTGTTTACCACTCCCCTCGTGTTTGTGTCAGCTGCAAATTTTGTTCATGATCATTTTATGTTTTTTTTTTCCAGCTCACTAATAAAGATGTTAAAGAGCGTAGGGCCAAGAACCAATCCCGGCGGGACCCCACTAGAAACACACCCGCTCGATGCCGATTCCCTGAGTACCATTACATTTTCAGATTAATCAGTTGGCCAGTTTGTAATCCATTTACTGTGGGCCATGTTCATTTTATATGCTGGTTTTGTAATCAAAATGCCGTGCAGTACCAAGGCAAACACCTGGCAGGAGTCTCTGTCTACGACATCGACACTGTTACTTTTATCAACCAACCTCCAAAAAAGATGTCAAGCTGACTTGACAGCCGCTATTTTCCACAAACCCAAGTTGATTGGCATTAATGACGTTACCCTCCTTTCATTCTTTATTAATCAAATCTCGTACCTGCTGCTCCGTTATCTTCTCAAAATCGATGTCCCACTGACAGGCTGATAATTCCCGGATCTTCCCATTTATCCTTTTTAAATATCAGTACAACCAGAGGTGAAAGTAAGCCGGTACGCCCCAGTACGGCGTACCAGCAAGAGCCGGTGCACCGTATTGGGGCAGCCCGGCTTCCCCACGGGGCAGTTTAAAGGGCCTGGGGCTCCCAGGTGTGGCTGGAGCCCCAGGCCCTTTAAATTGCTTCCAGAGCCCCGCTGCTGGAGCCCTGGGGTAGCGGCTATGGGGCATTGGCAGCTATTTAAAGGGCCTGCGGCTCCCCGCTTCTACTGCCCCAGCCCTTTAAATAGCCGCCGGAGCCCCGCCACCGCTACTCCAGGGCTCCGGGGGCTAATTAAAGGATCGGGGCAGTAGAAGCAGGGGAGCCGCAGGCCCTTTAAATAGCCCCCAGAGCCCCGGGCTGCTGCTGCTACCCCGAAGGAGGAGAAGGAGAAGGAGAAGGATGGGGGGGGCACTTACCTTACAGGGTGGGCTGGGGCTGGCTCTGACCCCTCAGCCCCGCCCCTTCCGGGGGCCAGAGCTGGACCCAGCATACCTGTAAGTCACTTGACTTACTTTCACCCCTGGGTACAACATTAGTTTTCTTCCAGTCGTCTGCAATTTCGCCTGTGCTCCAAGACTTATTGAAAATCAACACGAAGGACTTTGGGGCAGGGGCTAGTTTTAGTGTAGGGTTAATAGTAGGGGCTAGTTTTAGGGTTAGGAGTGTAAGTTTTAGGGTAGGGTCCATGTTTAGGGTGAGGGTGTCTAGTTAATTTTTGCTGCTGGGGTTAGCACTGCGGTAGGGTTAGGGTTAGGGTTAAGGTTAAGGGTATGATTAGGGTTAGGACAGGGATTAGGGTTAAGGTATCAATGAGTGTTAAGGTTAGGGTTAGAAGAAGTGGTTAGAGTCAGTGTGATCAGTTCTAGGGTTAGGGGTTGTTCCGGTGGGGGCATAGGGGTATGTTGAGGGTTAGGTTTAGATTTCAGCATGAGGGTTAGGAGAGGTGGATTATGGGCGATTATGGGGACGCGTTTCATACATACACACATCACATTAAATTAAAAAAACCCTCCTGGATTATGCAAAGTGCGAAGTGTCAGAGAATTAACACCAAAACCAATTAAACAGATCATGGCACCTTTGTGCCAGCTGCTGCACAGACCCCAGTTGAGATCAGAGACCCCATTGCGCTGGGCGCTGCACAGACCCCAGCCGAGATCAGGGCCCCATCGCACCGGGCATTGCACAGCCCCAGAGTTAGAAGAACGTCCCTGCCCTCCAAAGAGCTCACAGCCAGAACAGACACAGGCAGAATTATTTCCCACACTTTACAAATGGGGAAACTGAGACACAGAGAAATCAAGTGACCTTCCCACAGTCACCACCAACTTCATCCGTAAAGGCCATGAGACGGGGAATGACTCACCACCAGATTACAACCACACTCAACAGCCAGCAATGGGGAGAGCGGGGTGGGGGGAGCTGTGCTGGGAGCCAGGACTCCTGAGTTCTCTCCCGAGCTCTGGTAGGGGAGGGGAGTCTAGTGGATTAGAGCAGGTGGGGCTGGGAGCCAGGACTCCTGGGTTTTATCCCTGGCTCTGGGAGGGGAGTGTGGTCTAGTGGGTCAGAGCAGGGGGGCTGGGAGCCAGGACTCCTGGGGTCTATCTACAGCTTGACTCCATACCCTGAACCAGCCAGTTCCCCCACCCTGGTGCCAGCTGGGAGGGTACAGTGTTACCTAGGGGAACCAGGGCGCAGGGCCTGTCTGACTCATGAAAGACGTCCCACCACCACCAGCCAGCCTCTGATTGAACCAAATCTGCATCAGGAGAAAGACTTACTAAAAGCAATGGAAAGGCGGTGGGAGACACACCTAAACCCCTGGGACAAGGGTGACAGGATTAAGGAAACTTCCCTAGCCTCATTTGCATCGAAGATGGGACAAGGAGGCATCTCTATTCAGGGCTGTCCTTAGGCATATGCAGCTGCGCAGGGCACCATGAAATTTGGGTTGCCCCAAATTTCTTGGTACCCTAGGCAGCTGCGTGCTGCATACGCGGGGGCACCAGCCTCGGCGACCAGCCCTATCCCTCGGCCAGCTCCCGCGTGGGCTGCACCCACTGCAAGGGGCAGGGCTGTCCCTAAGGGGGTGTTGGGCCTGGGACAACTCCTTCCGTCCTGCCTCTTACCCTTCCCCCCTGCTCCGCCCCCGGCCCACCCCCGGCCCACCTCGTCCCCCACTTCCCGCCGCCGGTGAGGTTGGGGAAAGGGCGCCCCCCGCTGGCGGAGTAGAGCTGGCCGGGGCCGGGCTGCTCCACTTCCCGCTGCTGCTGGTGAGTGCGGCGGGGGGGATCCCTTCCCCCAAGCCCCTTCCCCCGAGTGACACAGCTCGGGCCAGGGTGAGGGAAGCGGAGCGGGCTGCTTCTGGCCCCCCGCTAATCGCCCGGGCCACTCTGGGCCTATGGGGCCCCCAAAAGTGCCCCCCACAGCTCCTGCCTCCCAGACTCTGGAGGGGGGGAGAGGCCTGGGGCCCCACACAGACCCCCATGGGGGGGGCTGCGTAGGGTACCCAAATGGCTAGGGACCACCCTGTCTACATCAGCAGACAGAATGGAGACCAGAGATTCCAAGGCAAGAACTGCAGGGAACCCTGGGGCCGGAAAAGCAGGGCAGCACTGCATCATGGGGGATCTCTGCTCCAGATGTTAACGAACCCACGCCTGCACACACCCAGCTCAGCAGTTATCAGACCAATTCTAGTAATAAATCCTTTATTGGGAACCAAAATAGTGAAGCTCCCTAATTGCATTGTGAGCTCCCTCCAAGGGACACTGCCCAAAGCCAGGAATGACCAGCTCCCATGGTCTAGCCTGATCAAAACAGCTTTGGTATTCTCCCTTGTTTACACATCCACAAATCTCGAGTTCTCCCTTGAACCATTGTTGTTTCCTTACAAAAACCCCGACCCACACTCAAGTAAGTGTTCTGATGCCTGGATCCAAACTCTGCAACAGTTCTATGGGGACGTCATCTTCTCCTGACTGATCGTGCTGGGGGCTCTGCCTGTCTCCAGCACTCTGGACGCTCAGCTACCACCGCCGCCTGGGACCCCCGATCGATTCAATCTTCACGGAGTGGTGAGAACCCAGCTCTCTCTCTCTCTCTGTCTCTTAGGTGCAGCCTTCTGACCCTGACTGGTGTGATCAGTTAGAGTTTTGTAAACCTGACTTTTATAATAAAATTTGAGCTGGATTTAATAGTATCCTTGTTTTGTTTGTTTGGCTCCCCTGTGGTTCATCATCATCATGTTCCTATTACACCTCTGGTGTTTAGGGCAGTGACGAAGCTCCTCCACTCCTGTCTGTTTTTGGCAAGTCTTTCAAAGGTCCCCCAGGTCTGCCCCAGGTTTTTCAGCTCAGCTTCCACAGCTCTTCACCGTGTTGTTTTCGGGAGGCCTCGTTTTCGCCTGCTTTCAGGTGTCCATCTTATTGCTACTCTGGTGATGGAATCAGTTTCCATCCGAAGCACATGCCCAATCCATCTCCTTCGCCTCCTGGCAATGATGGTGCTCAGATCCTCTTGGCTGCACTGTGTCAACAGATCTTGGTTTGAGATTGTTCTGGGCCAAAAGATACCGAGGATTTTTTTGGAGGCAGGTTGTACGGGATGAAGACAGTTTGGACATGTCAGACTTTCTCATTCCCCAGCATTCTGCACTATAACGTAGTGTTGAAAGTACACAGCTCTGATAAGCCTTGAGTTTGGTTTTGGTGTTGTATTTTGATGATTTCCAGAGTGTATTTTAAGCTCCTGAAGGTGTTCCTGGCTTTATTGATTTTGTTCCGGATGTCCTGGCTTGTTCCACCGTCCTGGCTGATGGTGCTGCCCAAGTATGTGAATGTTTCTACATTGGGGAGAACATAATCCTCTATCTGTACTGGTGATGGTGAGGCAATATTAAAGTTCATGATAGCTGTCTTATTGCGGTTGATTTTCAGTCCAATTTGCTGGTTGAATGAGTTGAGTCGAGTTGTTTTTTCTTGTGTATGGCGTTGGGTATGTGATAGGAGAGCGAGATCATCTGCAAAGTCCAGGTCTTCAAAGGATGAGAAGAGCGTCCATTTAATGCCTCTTGGCCTGTCTTCTGTTGTACGCCGCATCACCCAGTCGATGACCATACTGAAGAGGACTGCAGACATGACACACCCCTGACGTACTCCTGTTTTGACTTCAAAACGGAGCTCACTGTGATCAACACGGCATGTAAAGTTGAAATAGAAGCTTTTGATGACGTTGATTATACGGAAAGGAATTCCATACGCCTACAGACTGAGCCAGAGGCTGGCCCTGTGACGGCTGTCAAAAGCCTTCTCAAAGTCTATGAAATGTATGCAGAGTTGCCATTGCCATGCTAAGCACTGTTCTATTATGTTTCATGGAATGAAGATCTGGTCTGTGCATCCACGCCTTTCCCGAAAACCAGCTTGCTCTTTTCTGAGAACACTATCAGCTGCCTCTGATATACGCTGGGCTATGATCTTACACAATACTTTGCTTGGCACAGAGAAAAGTGTGATACCATGCCAGTTATTACAATCACTGAGTTCCTGTCTTTGGTATCTTCACTACAACTATAGATAGACAGATCCCTGCAGCGCCCAAAAATCCTGTGGGGTTTGCTCATCAAGCGGGTTACGACCAGAACCATTGTAACGTGGAAGTGGGGATAGGGACGTGCTGAATCAGGGACATAGGAGGGTGGCAGATTGAAAGTGCTGGTCGACCTGGCCTGCTCAGGTGTGCTCTATTCCGGTGTGGTGTCGATGGCCTATGAGGGTGACAGCTTGGAGGTGCTGTTTGACCCGGCCTGCTGAGTCCAGGGACATCTAAGGGGTCAGCTTGGGCGTGCTGATTAACCCGGTCCTCTCAGATGGGTTCTGTTAATGTGGGTGTGTTTGTCTGATTCCGGGGCTGGAAGAACCCAGCCCTGGGGAACCTAGGTCCTGGATGATGGCGCCATTGGGAGGGGACTTGCAGCAGGGAGAAGCAGAGCTCTGTATGAGAACACAAGTGACACAAGCAGTACGTGGATAGAATTACAGACCCTCCCCCCACCCCCCAGAAGAGTAACCCGAATAAATGAGCATACCCCAAAGTAACAGGCAAAGCTGGTAACAATAGGTCCCATTCCCTGACCCCCCTTTGGCCAGCTGGGAGCCAGTGCCCCTTGAGAGGAAAGGCTCCCTGAGCCAGCCCGTCCCCTCTACACCAGGTGACACTCAGCCTTGGCGCTGGCCTTGCTCTTGCTGGCGGGGAGGAAGGACTGGCCGGAGACCTCGCTGAAGGCGCCTTCAAAGGCCGACAGCACCGAGCTCCGGAGCTTCTCCCTGAAATCCCGGCCCACGAAGACATAGAGGAGGGGGTTGAGGCAGCTGTTGAGATAGGCCAGGGCTGAGGCCAATGGGATCCCCACTGCCAGGAGCGACTGGAGCTGGGGCGTCACCGCAGTGACCGACACCTCCAGGAAGGAGAAGACGTGGTAGGGGAACCAGCAGAGGAAGAAGGCCGTCACCACGGCCACCATGATCTTGTAGGGCCTGCCAGAGCGGGCCAGCTGGTTCCTCCTCATCTTGGCTGCGATGACCACATAGCAGGCCAGGATGATGGCAAATGGCACCAGAAAGCCAGCCACGAATCGGGTCAGCACCACGGCCCGGTGCCGACTCTCCCTCAGCCCAGCCATCTCCTCCCCCTGGAAGCCATCTGACAGGGCATAGTTATTGTAGCAGTGAGTGACATTCTCCTGAAAAGGGGAGCTCCCGGTGTCCCGGAAAACCACATAGGGGCAGCTGAGAGCAAGAGCTGCCAACCACACAGCCATGGCCACCAGGGAGGCCAGCCGGGGCGAGCGGTGGTTCTGGGCCCAGACCGGCCAGGCCACGGTGACGCAACGGTCAGCGCTGATGGCGGTGAGGAGGAAGACGCTGGCGAACATGTTGAGGAAGGCCACGGCAGTGTTGATCTTGCACAAGGCCCGGCCAAAGGGCCAGTGGAAGCCCAGGGCCACGTAGGCCACGCCGAGGGGGAGGAAGAAGGTGAAGATGAAGTCGGCCACGGCCAGGTTGAGGAACCAGACGGCGTTGACCGTCCTCTTCATCTGAAAGCCGGTGATGAAAATGACCAGCCCATTGCCCGTTACCCCCAACACAAAGGCGATGGAATAGATCGCCATGGAGACCACGTGCATGGTGCCATGCAACCTGGCGCCGGCCTCCAAGCTGGAGTCATCCTCGTAGTCTCCATCATAGTCGTAGGGGGAGGAGGCGTTTTCGGCCATGCTGAAGAAGAAGCTGCAGGAAAGGAGTTATTGGACATAAGGGGAAAGGCCCCGTGCCCCATTCCCCACCCATCCTGAGCCAGCCAGTCCCCACCCTGGGGCTGGATGGGGGCCAGCACCCCCTAGAGGGGAAAGTTTGCATGTCTCATTCCCCACTCACACTGCCCCCCTAAGACGGCAAGACCCCCACTCTGGGCTCGAATTGGGGCCAGTGCTCCCTGGAGGGGAAAAGCCGCATGCCCCATTACCTGCCCCCCTGAGCCAGCCACTCCCCACCCTGGAGCCAGATCTGAGCCAGGGCCCCTGACAGGGGAAAGGCCTCCAGTCCCATGTCCAGCCCTCCTGAGTCAGCCAGTCCCTGCCCTGGGGCCAGATCTGAGCCAGGGCCCCTGACGGGGGAAAAGGCCTCCAGTCCCATGTCCAGCCCTCCTGAGTCAGCCAGGACTCAAAATATTTAGCTGCATGGTACCAAGGAAACTGGGTAATCGCATCCAACTCTCACTTTCCCAGCTCCAGCTGCGTTGCCACATCGCTGTGGTTACTGGCTGGGCTAGGAAAACCCTGAGGTCGTGCAACTTCATTCTGGAGACAGGATGCTGGTCACTCAGCCGGGAACACCACAGATGTGTTGGATGGTCCCCGGTCCAACACACCTCCCCCCCCTTCCACCCCCCCAGCTCAGTCAGACTCTTCCCCGGCTCAGCACGGTAGGGAGAGACCCTGAGATGCCCAGTGCAGACCCGGCTCCTGCCAACTGCGATGGCTTCCCCTGAGCTCTCAGCTCTTCTCTGAGCACAACGGGCCAGGAGGCTGGGATCCAGGACTCCTGGGTTCTCTCCCCAGCTCTGGGAGGGGAGTGGGGGCTACTGGTTACAGCAGGAGGGGGCTGGGAGCCAGGACTTCTATCTATCCATCCCCATACATCCCATCTATCTCTCTGCCTATGTATCTACCAGCTACTACAGTGATGAAGATAGATAGATAGATAGATAGATAGATAGATAGATAGATAGATAGATAGATAGATAGATGGGGTGGATGGGGTAGATAGATAGATAGATAGATAGATAGATAGATAGATAGATAGATAGACGGGGTGGCTGGGGGCAGACAGACGGACGATAGGTTTGCTCATGCTGGCCTGGCAGGTTTGTTACCTTGTTCCTGATTCTCTCCTCTGTTGGCTTCGTGATTCGCTCCCTCTCTCCCTGATGCCCCCGAGTGTCTGCAGTGATCCTGGTGCCGCCGGTGGCTATGGGGAGGTGCCAGGAAATGGGGCGGGAGGTGTGGGGGGGTGCTGGACGTGGTGCTTCCCCCCAGCCCTGGTCTCTGTCCTGGCACCAGGCTGCCCTCTGCTCTGGGCTTCTCTGTGCAGCGGGGGGAGTGCGGGGGTTGTGGGGGCATTGTGGGGGTCTGTGTGTTGGGGGGATGGGGGGCTGTGTTTGGAGGGGTTGAGGAAGTATGGAGGTTGTGTTTGGGGGTTCTGGGGAGCTGTGGGGGTGGGGGCCTGTGTTGGGGTGCTGGGGGGAGACTGTGGGGCATTGTTGGGGGCTGTTGGAGGGATTGGGGGACTGTATTTGGGGAGAAATTGGAGAGTTGGGGGTATTAAAGGGGCTGTGTTTGTGGGGGGCTCTGGGAAGCTGAGAGGGGTGGAGACCTGTGTTGGGGTGCTGTGGGGTGTTGTTGGGGGTCGGTGTTTGGGATGATTGGGGGCTGTGGGGGGCTGGGGGCATTACAAGGGCTGTGTTTGTGGGGGGTTCTGGGGAGCTGTGGGGGCCTGTGTTGGGGGTGCTGTGAGGAGGACTGTGGGGCATTGTTGGGGGGCTGTGTGTTGGAGGCTGTTGGGGGGCATTCGGGGGCTGTGTTGGGGGGAATTGGGGGGCTCGGAGGAATTAAGTGGGCTTTGTTTGTGGGGGGTTGTGGGGAGCTGTGGGGGGGGCCTGTATTGGGATGCTGTGGAGGACTGTGTGGCATTGTTGGGGGGCTGTGTTTGGGGGGATTGGGGTCTGTGGGGGGGTTGGGGGCATTATGGGGGATGTGTTTGTGGGGGGTTCTGGGGAGTTCTAGGGTGGGGGCCTGTATTGAGGTGCTGTGAGGAGGACTGTGGGGCATTGTTGGGGGGCTGTGTGTTGGAGGCTGTTGGGGGGCATTCGGGGGCTGTGTTGGGGGGAATTGGGGGGCTCGGAGGAATTAAGTGGGCTTTGTTTGTGGGGGGTTGTGGGGAGCTGTGGGGGGGGGCCTGTATTGGGATGCTGTGGAGGACTGTGTGGCATTGTTGGGGGGCTGTGTTTGGGGGGATTGGGGTCTGTGGGGGGGTTGGGGGCATTATGGGGGATGTGTTTGTGGGGGGTTCTGGGGAGTTCTAGGGTGGGGGCCTGTATTGAGGTGCTGTGAGGAGGACTGTGGGGTGTTGTTGGGGACCTGTGTTGGGCGGTTGTTGGGTGGGGGAACTAGGGGGAGGGGGGCTCTGTTTGGGGGAGGGGCTGCTGAGCCAGCCTCCATGAGGGGAGTGGGGTCCGTGTCTCCGTCGGTCTGTCAGTCATCCGTCCCCCCACCACCAGTGCTCGTTCCCACAGAGACAATTAGATCCAGACTTTTACATCCCCCCCCGCCCCCCCGGCGCAGGGTCTGATATTTCCCCGTTAAATGACTCAGCCCTTCCCAAACAAGGGCCATGGCAATTCCCCCTCCCCAGCCCTGCCGGTGCCCCTCACTCCCGACCCGCAGCCCCTGCCAGCCCAGCTCTGGCGTGGGGGTGGTGCCTAGTGGGCTTGGCCGGGGCTTTGTGGGGGGGGGATCAGGACTCCTGGCTTTACGCCAGCCTGTGCGCCGAACCTGGAGGTGGAGTAACCCAACAAACTCAGCACACAGCGGTGGGTGCCCTCAGACCACATCCTCGCACCGACGGGTCACAGGGGCCGGGCCCATCCGCGGCTCTGGATCTACCCGTGGAAACACAAACAGTCGTTAGCCAAACCCCAACCCCAGGGAAACAAACCCAGTTAAAAACCTCTTGACAAAGCGAAATTCCCGGCTGCCCGGTGGGCAGAGAGAGAAACACCAAAAGCCCCCGGCCGGGCCAGCGCCGGACCCGCCCGGGTCGGCCCGACGCTGGCCGAGGAATTTCCCACGGGGCAAGGGAGGTGGGACGCCCTGGGGCGACGCCGCCGGGCTCCTGCCTCCGGTTCTGGGGCCCACGGCTCACGAAGGACGTTGGCCGGTTGGGGAGGGCTCAGAGAAGGGCCGGGAGGACAACGAAAGGGTTAGGAGACCTGCCTTAGAGCGAGAGGCTCCAGGGCTTTAGCTCCGTGGTTCTCACCCTTTTTCATCTGCGGGCCCCTAAAAACCTTCACGTGCAGGCGCAGACCCCTGGGGAAATCTTAGCCAGCGCCTGTGGGCCCCCGGGTCTCCACTGACCCACAAGTTGGCGAAGGGGTGAGTTGAGCCTGTCTGTCCGTACTGACCCGGGGAGCAAATAATCAGGCAGGAAACAAGGCGACACTTGTGACCCAAGGGGGGGAAGAACCGGGGGGCAGTGGGAGGGCTGCCCAAGGGGCCTGGTGGCGTCTCGGCCCCCAGAAATTTTTCAGTCAGGCTGGTTCAGTCGATGGGGACGGAAGAAAAGTCGTGGGGCGGGGGGGGCGGGGGTCACATCACAAATGTGGGGGGGGGGTGCGTGCACGTGTGTGTGTGTGTGTGTGTGACCCTGCTGTCCCCTGATGGAGGGGACGGGCCCTGCTCTGTGTGTGTGTGTGTGTGTGTGTGTGTGTGTGTCTGCGCCCCCTGCTGGCGGGGACAGGCCCTGCTCTGTGTGTGTGTATGTGTGTGTGCGTGTGTGTGTGTCCCTGCTGCCCCCTGCTGGCGGGGACAGGCCCTGCTGTGTGTGTGTGTGTGTGTGTGTGTGTGTGTGTCTCTGCGCCCCCTGCTGGCAGGGACAGGCCCTGCTGTGTGTGTGTGTGTGTGAGTGTGTGTCCCTGCGCCGCCTGCTGGCAGGGACAGGCCCTGCTGTGTGTGTGTGTGTGTGTGTGTGTGTGTCTGCGCCCCCTGCTGGCAGGGACAGGCCCTGCTGTGTGTGTGTGTGTGTGTGTGTGTGTGTGTGTGTGTGTCTGCGCCCCCTGCTGGCGGGGACAGGCCCTGCTGTGTGTGTGTGTGTGTGTGTGTGTGTGTGTGTGTGTCTGCGCCCCCTGCTGGCGGGGACAGGCCCTGCTGTGTGTGTGTGTGTGTGTGTGTGTGTGTGTGTGTGTGCGTGTCTCTCTGCGCCCCCTGCTGGCAGGGACAGGCCCTGCTCTGTGTGTTGCTTTGTGTCCATGTCTGGTTCTGTGTGTTGCTGTGTACGGTACGTATCTGTCACTATAGATCTATATCAGGCGTATTCTGTGCGTGTTGCTACGCACTGTGTGTGTGTGTGTTCTCTTTGGGTGTGTCAGAGTGTCTCTGTCCAGCCCCATCGCTCCCCTACCCCCCAGCTCCTCAGAATCCCCCCAGGGGCCCTCCAGTCGCTCGCCGGGCCACAGGCCGAAGCCGGCTGCCACCCACCGGCCCCTGAGCTACGGCCGCCCGCCCGTCCCAGCCACGGGGGAGTGGCCGTGCTTAGCGCCGGGGCTGGGTGACACATGGCCCAGCGCAGCCAGCGCGGCTGCGGCAGGAAGGGGCCGTGGGAGGATGTGGCTGACTCTGGCCCCCATTGTGGCTGGGATCAAGGAAGTGTGTGGGGGGTGGGGAATCGCCAGGGGGTGCTTGGGAAGGATTCAACTCCAGCGCCATGATCCAGTCAGCACAGAGACGGACCACAGAGTCTACACCCCTTCCTGCCGCGCTGACCCCCCCAGCTCTAACCACTAGACCCCATTCCCCTCCCAGAGCCGGGGGGGAGAACCCAGAAGTCCTGGCTTCCAGCCCCCCTTGCTCTAACCACTAGACCCCACTCCCTAGACCCCACTAGCCCCCCTGCTCTGACCCTGTCAAGGCTGAATCCCCACTCTGGCACTTCAAGTGCAGAAGTGGGGGCCTGAAAGGATTTTAAAAGTTAATACTGGCCACTCCAGGCTTATATTAAACTTTCAAGGTTCCAGCTTTTCTCTGATCTTGGCTTGGTAAACGCTGCCACCTCGAAATGCAAAAACCCCCTTGGACCCAGGCAGGCGCACTTGGGAATTCCTCCCTGGGGGGTACCCTCAAGCCCTTACACCCCCCTTCCCGGGAAGAGCTGAGAAAGAAAACAAAGGAAATTAGCTGTTGCCACCAGCTAATCAAACAACACACAGAAACCTCTTCGGACACAACGATCCAAATCTTGTTCTTAAAAAAGGTAAATTTTATTAAAACCCAAAAGAAAGAAAATACATCTGGAGTTGAGGCTTTTGCTAGATTTTAAAAGAGCCATTCCAAAAACCAAGCACCCAAACGAGCTTTCTTGTGGGTTCAGCGTAAAGGTTACAAGCCAACAAAAGCATCTGGGGTTTAGCACAGAGGAGTCCACGAGCCAAAATAAAGAAATAAACCTGATCACGTCTCTTTAAACATTCCCTGTCCTAGTGATTCCTTCCAGGTATGGGAAATAATTGTTCAGACCTGGTTCACACCTCACCCAGCTTTCCTGCCTCTCCCAGGGCTGCTCCCTGTCCCTGCAGCCCAGAGAACAACAGACAAAGGGAAAGTTTCTTTCCCCATTTTAAAAAGTTCTCGCCTTCCCATTGGCTCTTTTGGCCAGGTGCCCACTTTCTTTTCTTGGCCTCGGGGACTCTTTAACCCTTTACAGGTAAAGGAAGCGGAGAACAGCTACCAAGAGGGATTTTATAGCTAAATGGCTGGCTGGGTGTCCATCAGAGGGAGCTACCCCCCCACCCCCTTCATTTATCACAGTCCCCTAGACACCACTCCACTCCCAGGACCAGGGAGAGAACCCAGGAGTCCTGGCTCCCAGCTCCCCCCTGCCCCAGGTTGCAATACATCAGCCCCAGCTGGATTTAGTCCGATCAGCACACGCTGCGCGGGGGTCTGGGCCTGGGTATGGATGAGCGGACAAGGTGCAATGCACAATTTCGTCAGCAGGTGGCAGCTGAATCATTCCAGAACATACAGGCGACTTCTGGGTTCTCTCCCCAGCTCTGGGAGGGGAGTGGGGTGGAGTGGTTAGAGCAGGGGGCTGGGCACCAGGACTCCTGGGTTCTATCCCCAGCTCTGGGAGGGGAGTGGGGTCGAGTGGTTAGACTGAGGGGCTGAGCACCAGGACCCATAGAATCAGAGAACTGGAGGGGACCTGGAGGAGTCATCTACTCCAGTCCCCTGCACCTCAAGGCAGGACTAAGTATTATCTAGACCAGGGGTGGGCAAACTACGGCCCGGGAGCCACACCTGGCCCTTCAGACATTTTAATCCGCCCTCGAGCTCCCGCTGGGTACCAAGGTCCAGGGATTTCCCCGCTCCGGCGCTCCAGCTGGGGAGCGGGGTCAGCTGCGCGTACCGTGGCTCCGTGCAGCATGTCCTCCCTCTGGCTCCTACATGAAGGGGCAGCCAGGGGGCTCCGCACGCTGCCCCCACCCCAAATGCTGCCTCTGCATCTCCTATTGGCTGGGAATTGTGGCCAATGGGAACTGCAGGGGCAGCGCCTGCAGGCAGCGCGCAGAGTTGCCTGGCCACACCTCTGCATAGGATCCTGAGGGGGGACATGCCTCTGCTTCAGGGAGCTGCTTGAGGTAAGCACCACCTGGAGCCTGCACCCCCGACCCCCTCCTGCACCCCAACCCCCTGCCCCAGCCCTGATCCCTCTCCCACCCTCCAAATCCCTTGGTCCCAGCCCGGAGCACCCTCCTGCACCCCCCCAGCCCCACCCAGAGCCCGCACCCCCAGCTGGAGCCACACCCGCCTTGCACCCAGACCTCCTGCCCCACCCCAGAGCCTCCTCCTACACCCTGAACTCCTCATTTCTGGCCCTACCCCAGAGCCGGCACCCCCAACCGGAGCCCTCACCCCCTCCCACACCCCAACCCCCAATTTCGTGAGCATTCATGGCCCACCATAAAATTTCTATACCCAGATGTGGCCCTCGGGTCAAAAAGTTTGCCCAGCCCTGATCTAGACCATCCCTGGGTTCTTTCCCCGGCTCTGGGAGGGGAAGGCAGTGCAGTGGTTAGAGCAGGGTGGGAGGGGGCTGGCACATCCCTCCGGCTCCTGCTTTGCCTCAGTGACAGGAGGGCGGCCCCGGGGGACGGGTGTTGCCTGGGGTGGAGGTTCCCAGGCAGCTGGAGAGGAAATGTCAGCGCCCTGAGCCATGGGCTGATTATGGCTGAGCACAGACTGTTTGGGAGAAGGCTATCCTGCTGCCATGGCAACGGGGGCCCCGCCAGCCTCTGACCACTAGATCCCGCTGCCCTCCCTGAGCTGGGGAGAGAACCCAGGCGTCCTGGCTCCCAGACCCCCACCCCCTCTAACCACTAGATCCCGCTGTCCTCCCTGAGCCAGGGAGAGAACCCAGGTGTCCTGGCTCCCAGACCCCCACCCCCTCTAACCACTAGATCCCGCTGTCCTCCCTGAGCCAGGGAGAGAACCCAGGTGTCCTGGCTCCCAGACCCCCACCCCCTCTAACTACTAGATCTCACTGCCCTCCCTAAGCCGGGGAGAGAACCCAGGAGTCCCAGCTCCCAGCAGCCTCCTGCTCTAACCACTAGACCCCCTCCCGTCCTGAGTCATGGTGCCATTCCCTTGTTTCCCCGATTGCCCAATGTCCAGTCTGGGCTGGGGAGTGCCTAACTGAGATAAGGGCTGAGTCAGCCCCTTGTGCAGAGCACATGCTGGGAATGCTTCTCCCTGGGCCGTGCCCCGTCCCAGTATGTGCCAGGGAGGCTGCCATAGCAGGATGCGTACATGTGGGGGGAGCCTCTGGGATCCCGGGCCAACCTGCAGCTCCCCCCCGCCCCATCTCTGGGACTGGGACACCTACCTCCTCGAGAAGGTGCAGTCTCCCCTGTATCCAGCCTCCAGTGGCAGGGAGTCCCACGGGGTAACAGTGTGGGAGCTCAGTGGGGCAATGCCTGGCACAATGGGGTCTGGTTAACACTGCTAATCCCAGTGGCAGGGAGTCCTATGGGTTAACCCCAGTCGCCAGGAGTCTCTCAGGTTAAACCAGCTGATGCCCAGTGGCAGGGAGTCCCACGGGTTAAGCCCACTAATCCCCAGTGGCAGGGAGTCTCCTATACCCCTGTTTTGCCACGAGTCCCGTTCCCTGGTTTGCCATGCTCACCAATCTGTCCATTGCTTCACAGCTCTGGTCCCCGGGCCGGACCAGGGTGGGGTGCATGAGGTCAAAGCTGATGGGATCAGCAAAGCCAGGAACTCCCCGTTCACACCCCTGCAGGCTGCAGACTCAGGGATCCTGGAAGCGGGAGTCAGAGGGCACCGGAGTGGCGGGGGTGTTAGTGGAGCTGGGGTTATGGAGGGACTCGGGCAGCCAAGTCAAGGAGCTCTGCGGGGACAGGGTCAGCGAGATCAAGGGGGTAGAGGTGGGTCTGGGGATCTGAGGTTAGGGAGCAGCTGGAGGTTACGAGGTTGGGGACTGGGGTGTGGGACGGACTGGGAAGGAGTTGGGGGCGGGGAGGCCAGCAGCTGGGGGTCTCCAGCACAGAGATCCAGTCCCTTGGCTGGTGGGGGGTGGGGGACAACAACCTCCCTGGACTGTCGGGTGGTGGAGCCGCAGGTGCTCAGATGGGTTACACTGGCACTTATTGGGGCACATTCCCTCTGCAAGGCAAAGCAGAGGGCAGGACGCCTGGGTCCTCTCCCTGGCCCTGCCACATGTCCTGTGCCCTCTGGAAAGGGGGCAGGATCATCCGGCTGCCTTTGGACAGGGCCAGGAGCCTGGAGCAGAGAGATTCATGGCTGAGGAGCGGGGATTACACCAGCCGGACGCTTGGGTCCCAGCTCAGGGCAGAGGTCTTGTAGCTCAGACACATGCCCCCCCTCACCGTGCTTCCCTCATCCCAGCATGGGTGTGGAGGGGGCTGAGTCCCTGTGGTCCATCCAGGGGGTGGGTTAGTGTCCATATGGGGGGGGGGGCTGGGGCTGAGACCCGGCAGACTCCATTCACACATGAGGCCACTGAACCCCCTACCCCAGAGCCAGCCAGTCTTTCCCTCCCCGCCCCCAAGGGAAAGGCCCCCTATCCCGGTCCCCATTCCCCTTGCGGGGGGAGATGGGAGAGGAAATGAGCAATCCAGCCCTGCCACCCAGGTGTGTGGAGGGGGGTTGTCCAAGGGGCTTGGCACAACCTAGAACCATGCCAGGAATGTGGCGCACGGTAACCACAGGGCTGCACCTGAATTCCCGGAACCCCAAACCCCACCCCTATCGCTAGCCCCGGCTCCCAGCCCCCCACTCTGGCAGGGATTGGGGGGGGGCTGCGAGATACACGGCCCAGCCCCTGCCCTCCCACACCCACACATCTGCCTCCTTGAAAACTTCCCCAGTGGGAGGGCAGCGGGGAGGGTGTCGGCACCTGGGGGAGAGGGGGGCAGCTCAGCAGAGTGGGGTGGGGGGATCTGTGGGGCAGGGGCTGGCAAAGCGCAGAGGGAGGGGCGGGGGTTGTGGGGGGGGGCTGGGCTGGAGTTCATGGAAAAGTGCATGATGGGGGGGGGCACTTTATTGCTCAAGTCCCCTCTATTTATTTTGTTGCCACCCTGACAACGGGCTCGTCCGGGGCAGAATAAGGGAGGGTCCCACCGTCAGCTCCAGGGCTGGGCTGGCAGGGGGCTGCGGGTCGGGAGTGAGGGGCACCGGCAGGGCTGGGAAGGGGGGAGCCCAGGGCTGGGCTGGCAGGGGGCTGCGGGTCGGGAGTGAGGGGCGCCGGCAGGGCTGGGGGGGGTTGGGGGGAAGCCCCAGGCTGGGCTGGCAGGGGGCTGCGGGTCGGGAGTGAGAGGCAGAGCTGTGGGGGGGGAGGTCCCCCTGGTGCTCTCTCTGCTGCTCTGCCCCCCACCCACGTCCTGGCCAGTTAACATCCAGCGCCCCCCCACCCCACTGACCAGCAGGACCCACCTGCGAGGCGAGGGGCGGTGGGGGGGGGCGGTTACTCACTGGGCTGCCCCAACCCGCTGACGTTCCCAGCCCCATCAGCACAGACCCCGGAATCTCCCCCCCCCGCCCCCTTGCCCTGCCCCTCACTCCCGACCCGCAGCCCCCCCCGCAGAACACGGGACCCGGCCCGCATGGAGAGCTCGGGGCATAGCCAGTCAGTGCCCAGCCTGCGGGGGCGGGGGGGAAGGAAGCGTGGCTGGGGGGAGGGGCGCAGCTGGGAAGAGGAGGGGGGGTGAGACTCAAGTGGGGGGAGGCTGGGTCGCCCCGCCTGACGCAGGCACAGCGTGTGTGTGTCCCCCCCCACACACACACACACCCGCTCCAGGCAGTTCAAAAGCTCCCCCCAGCCGCAGGAAGGGAGCCAGAACCGACAGCACCAGCGGGGAGAGCAGCCGGCATCAGGTGAGCAGCCGGGGCCAGTGGTTAGAGCAGGGCGAGCCGGGACTCCTGGGTTCTCTCCCCCAGCTCTGGGAGGGGAATGGGGTCTGGTGGGCCACAGCAGTGGGGGTGAGAGCCAGGACTCCTGGGTTCTCTCACTGGTTCTGGAGGAGGAATGGGGTCTGGTGGGTCACAGCGAGCGGGGGGTGGGGCTGGGAGCCAGGACTCCAGGGTTCCCTGCCTGGCGCTGACAGGAGGAGTGTCGTGCTCTGTGTGGGTCATTTATTTATTCAAACGGACCTTTTCGGGTGCCAGTTGCCGTCATCCCAACAACGCCTCCTTCCCAGCCCGGTTTAATCATCTTTGTGGCCCTGCCACAGAGCTCCTGTCAATTTGGAGAGCCCCAGGCGGTGAATCCCCCCATTGCTGAGACCTGGGGGGGTCCAGTCCACACGCACCCAACCGCATCTCACCCCATGCCCGTCCCTTGCAGAGATGGACCCCAGAAAAGCACCTAAATACCTCATCTCTGCCGGGCGCCGCATCCTCACCATCGCCTTTGCCCTGCTCATCTTGGGGGTCCTGACATGGGCTTATGTCGCTGGGATCCAGCTGGTGGCCGACCAGTATCGGATCATGGCCTTCGGCCTCTATGGAGTCTTCCTCGCCGCCCACCTGGTCATCCAGAGCTTCTTCGCCTCTCTGGAGCACCGGCGGATGAGGAGGGAGTCGTTGGCCTGTAGCTACACCAAGACGGTGGCGTTGACCATCTCGGCCTACCAAGAAGACCCCTCCTATCTCCGGCAGTGCCTGGAGTCGGTGCGGGCCACCCTGTACCCCCCAGAGAAGCTGCGGATCCTCATGGTGATCGACGGCAACAGCCCCGACGACCGCTACATGATGGACATGTTCCAGGAGGTCTTCGCCGGCGAGGACGTGGGCACCTACGTCTGGGAGAACAATTACCACCAGCTGCCCCCGCTGGAGGGCGAGGAGGGGGGTGGCGGCTCCCAGGGGGCAGGAGGGGAGGAGCCTGGGCCCTACACCGAGGTGGAGATGGTGGACCCGGGCCAGCTGGCGGTGGAGGAGTTGATCCGGTCCAGGCGATGCGTCTGCATCATGCAGCGATGGGGCGGGAAGCGGGAGGTGATGTACACGGCCTTCAGGGCGCTGGGCAACTCGGTGGACTATATCCAGGTAGGAGCAACCAGCTGGCTACCCTCCCCCTACCCCACCCCCCGGCACAGCACAGCACCCCCTACTGCCGTTCCGGGCATGAGGTCCTGACCTGCCTGCCAGGGGAGAGGCCTGTCCCCACCCTGTGCAGTACAGGCCCTCTAACACCACCCTGGGGCATCGGGACAGTCCTGACTGCCAGGGGAGATCACCCCTAGTGATGCACTTGGCATAGGGCTCAGCACAGCTCCCCCTGGGGGTCTCCGCAAGTAACACCCCCTCCTCGGCCGCCCCCAGGTGTGCGACTCAGACACCAAGCTGGACCCCAGCGCCACGGTGGAGATGGTGAAGGTGTTGGAGGCCAACAAGCGCTACGGAGCCGTGGGGGGCGACGTGCGGATCCTGAACGTCTCCGACTCCTTCATCAGCTTCATGAGCAGCCTGCGCTACTGGATGGCCTTCAACGTGGAGCGCGCCTGCCAGTCCTACTTCGACTGCGTCTCCTGCATCAGCGGGCCCCTGGGTGAGCCTGCCAGGACGCCTGGGTTCTCCCACGCTCTGGGAAGGGAGTGGGGGCTAGTGGTTAGAGCAGGGGGGGCTGAGCAGGGGGGCTGGGAGCCAGGACTCCTGGGTTCTCTCCCCAGCTCTGGGAGGGGAGTGGGGTCTAGTGGCTAGAGCAGGGGGGCTGGGTGTCAGGACTCCTGGGGTCTCCCCGTCTCTGGGAGGGGAGTGGGGTCTGTTGGCTAGAGCAGGGGGGCTGGGTGTTAGGACTCCTGGGGTCACCCCGTCTCTGGGAGGGGAGTGGGTCCAGTGGCTAGAGCAGGGGGGCTGGGTGTCAGGACTCCTGGGGTCTCCCCGTCTCTGGGAGGGGAGTGGGGTCCAGTGGCTAGAGCAGGGGGGCTGGGTGTCAGGACTCCTGGGTCTCTCCCTGGCTCTGGGAGGGGAGTGGGGTCCAGTGGCTAGAGCAGGGGGCTCTATCCCGGCTCGAGGAGGGGCCGGGAAGGGAGCGCTGGGAATTCCGGCTTTGCTGACCCTGCGCTGCCTGCTGCCCCCTGCAGGCCTGTACCGGAACGACCTCCTGCAGCAGTTCCTGGAGTCCTGGTACCACCAGAAATTCCTGGGCACCCACTGCACCTTCGGCGACGACCGGCACCTCACCAACCGCATGCTGAGCATGGGCTACGCCACCAAGTGAGTGCACGGCCCAGCTGGGCCCGGCCCTCCTGGGGGCTGGGGGCCCGGACTCCTGGGTTCTCTCCCCGGCTCTGGGAGGGGAGCGGGGGCTAGTGGTTAGAGCGGGGGGAATGGGCGCCAGGACTCCTGGGTTCTCTCCCTGGCTCTGGGAGGGGAGCGGGGGCTAGCGGTTAGAGCAGGAGGGGTTGGGAGCCAGGACTCCTGGGTTCTCTCCCCGGCTCTGGGAAGGGAGTGGGGGCTAGCGGTTAGAGCAGGGGGGGTTGGGAGCCAGGATTCCTGGGTTCTCTCCCCAGCTCTGGGAGGGGAGCGGGGGCTAGTGGTTAGAGCAGGGCGATAGGAGCCAGGACACCTGGGTTCTATTTCCGGCTCTGGGAGGGGAGTGGGGCTAGCGGGCAGAGCAGGGGGACTGGGAGTCAGGACTCCTGGGTTCCAACCCCAGCTCTGCATTAGCTAAGCCCCCCGCCTGCCCCCCTCCAGGTACACGGCCCGCTCCCGCTGCTACTCAGAGACCCCCGCCCAGTTCCTGCGCTGGCTGGCCCAGCAGACCCGCTGGACCAAGTCCTACTTCCGCGAGTGGCTCTACAACGCCCTCTGGTGGCACCGGCACCACCTGTGGATGACCTACGAGGCCGTGGTGGCCGGCGTCTTCCCCTTCTTCGTGACGGCCACCGTCCTGCGCCTCTTCTATGGCGGCAGCCTGTGGGACGTGCTGTGGGTCCTGCTCTGCGTCCAGCTGGTGGCCTGCATCAAGGCGCTCTACGCCTGCTGGCTGCGGGGCAGCCCCCGCATGCTCTTCATGAGCCTCTACGCCCTGCTCTACATGGGCGGCCTCCTGCCGGCCAAGTACTTCGCCATCGTCACCATGAACAAGAGCAGCTGGGGCACCTCCGGGAGGAAGAAGATGGTGGGCAACTTGATGCCCCTGCTGCCCGTCTCCATCTGGGGGCTCCTGCTGCTGGCGGGGCTGGGCTACACCATCTACCAAGAGGCCCTGGCCAAATGGACCAGCCTGGTCAAGCAGGCCGAGCTGAGATACCTGGTCATCGGGGTGGGCGTCTACCTGGGCTACTGGGCTGGCATGGTGCTGCTGTACTGGGTGTGGATCCGGCGGTGCTGCCGGAAGCGGGCCGGTCACTACACAGTCCAGGTGTGAGGCCCGGACGCCAGGGTTCCTTGTTATCCTCTTCCTACCTCACCCCCCCGGCCTGGCTGTGGGGAAGCTGGAAGGCCGGATTAGAACAGGGAAGTGATGGCTACTGGGGAGAGAAGGGAGCGAGGGTGCCAGGACTCCTGGGTTCCATCCCCTGCTCTGGGAGGGGAGTGGGGACTAGTGGTTAGAGCATGGGGGTTGTGGGAGCCAGGACTCCTGGGTTCTCTCCCCAGCTCTGAAAGGGAAGTAAGGTCTAGTGTCTGGAGCAGGGGGCTTGGAGCCCCGACTCCTGGATTCTATCCCTGACTCTCACAGGGGAATGGGGTCTGGTGCAGATGGATTACAGTAGACGAGAAGCTGGCTATGAGTCAGCAGTGTGGCCTTGTTGCCAAGAAGGCCAACGGCATTTTGGGCTGCATTAGTAGGATCGTTGCCAGCAGATCGAGGGAAGTGATTATTCCCCTCTATTCGACATTGGTGAGGCCACATCTGGAGTACTGGGTCCAGTTTTGGGCCCCCCAATACAGAAGGGATGTGGACAAATTGGAGAGAGTCCAGCGGAGGGCAATGAAAATGATTAGGGGGCTGGGGCAGATGCTTTATGAGGGGAGGCTGAGGGAACTGGGATTGTTTAATCTGCAGAAGAGAAGAGTGAGGGGGGATTTGATATCAGCCTTCAACTACCTGAGGGGGGGTTCCAAAGAGGATGGGGCTCGGCTGATCTCAGTGGTGGCAGATGACAGAACGAGGAGCAATGGTCTCAAGTTGCAGTGGGGAGGTCTAGGTTGGCTATTAGGAAACACGATTTCAGGAGGAGGGTGGTGAAGCACTGGAATGAGTTCCCTAGGGAGGTGGGGGAATCTCCATCCTTAGAGGTTTTTAAGGTCAGGCTTGACAAAGCCCTGGCTGGGATGATTTAGTTGGGGCTGGTCCTGCTTTGAGCAGGGGGTTGGACTAGATACCTCCTGAGGTCCCTTCCAACCCTGATATTCTGATTCTATGAGTCTCAAACAGGGGGTCATGACCCCTCAGCGGGTCACAGGTTATTATGTGGGGTTCACGAGCTGTCAGCCTCCACCCCAAACCCTGCTTCGCCGCCAGCCTTTGTAATAATGTTGAATATAAAAAATGTATTTTTAATTTATAAGGGGGGAGGAGGTCACTCTCCGAGGCTTCCTGTGTGAAAGGGGTCACCAATACAAAATTCTGAGAACCACTTGTCTAGTGGTTAGAGCAGGGAGGCTGGGAGTCAGGACTCCTGGGTTCTCTCATCACTGAGGCCATGTCTACACTGCAGGGACTACAGTGGCATAGCTCGAGTGCCGGAACCAGCCTCACCCCGTAGCATAGACGCAGCCGACAACAGCACGGGGTGGGGGGGTTTCCCTCGGGGTAGGACACTCCCCGCCCCACAACTCTGCATGGCGCTAGGTCTGCTGGCTGATGCCTTCTTCCACTGGCCGCTGGGCATCTCTTCAGCGCTCAGTGGGGTGGTGGGGGGGGCATAGATTGTTCACACCTCATCAGCCCCGTAGCTCTGTCAGCCCCAAGACACAGGAGCTCAGAAACTTCCGTCTTTCCCCTAGTACCGAGTTAATGTCCAGCTCCAAGCAATTGTCTGATCTTGTTTTATTTATTAATCTCATTCTCTGCAACTCCCACACCCGCACGTCTCTGCTGGGACTGTCTTAAACCAGGGTTGAGATCCAGCTGCCTCTGGGGTGGGGCCCGGGGGCTGTTTACACAGGGAATCCTTTGCCAGGCGTTGAGACGTCGCTGTTTCTGTTGCGGGGTGCAGGAGCTGTTCATCCAGTGTGGCACTGAGATGCAGCCACCTCTGGGGTGGGGCGGCTGGTTACACAGGGATCCCTCGCGCACCGCTGAGATTCATCCGTCTCTGGGGAGGAGCGCGTCATTGCTGGACTTTGTGTTGCGGATGCCGTTACGTCTGCCGAATGGCCACGCTCACTGGACAAACCTCACCTCTTCCAAATCAGTAATGCCTGAGCGCTTCGGGAGGATCTCCCTTCACAGCGGTAGTAGGTTTTTATCCTGCACTGTGCAGTTTGGCCATTCCAGGCTGACAAATGCTGCCAACTTTACATCCTGTCGCCGTTTGCTCGCACTGAAAAGATCCCACTCCAGATTCTGAGTTTGGGGATGAAGGAGGGGAAATTCGCTGCCCTTGCTGGGTGGATCCTTTCACCTCAATAAACTTTACAGATCGTGAGGGCGAGAGGAGGCCCCTTTCCAGCAGGGAAATGAAGGAACATAGTCTATTTATTTGTCTGTAATAATTACAAAGAGCCATTTAACAGGAGAGATTTTTACTGGGTTTATTTTATGAACTGTGGCAAATAAAATGTATTTTTTTGAAATATCTGTCTTCTCGACCCTTGTCATTAACTTTCCTTGTTTTAATTTAGATGATTATTGATAAGCCTTCACTTTATACAAGGACCCTTGGCCCGGTGCTGAGTTGCACCCACGTCCGGGGTGGGGCGCAGGGGCTGTCTATACAGGAGTCTGACCTTGCTCCCTGCAGCACAGCGCCCCCTAGCGCCGCACTGGGGCATCGCGGCCGGCATCCCGTGCTCATCTTATGAATTGCCCAGGCCGTCTCTCCGCGGGAGAGCGAGGGGTTACCACTGGGGTGACACTACTGCCAACTGCCGGCCCCGGCCCCACGCTGCTAAACGGGGCTGATCCTGCTCCTCACGCTCCCTGCTCCTCCTGCTCTGCACGACAGACTTAGGTCAACGTGGGCAGCTCAGGGGGACCTAACTATGTCCGCGTCCACACCCCTGCCTTGCGCCCGCCGACGTACAGGCCCTACCCCAGTGACATCACAACTGGGGGCCGCGCGGGTGACCTTGCGTCCGTGTAGACACGGCGTTACTTACACCGTGGCTGTCAGCTCGCCCGTCCCAGGCTCTGGCCACACTGCAGTGACGCGGGGGTCAGACTCCGCTCTGGCAGTGCCCCCCCCGCCCTCAGGCACTAGGGGGCACAGCATCACCCCTCCGTTTCGGTCACATCGCCCCTGTGAGTCCGGCCTGCAAGGCCTCGTGCCGGGTGACGTCTCCCTGCGCTGGGCCCTCTGCCCAGGTCCCCATGCGGCGCCGGTGTCACGTGGGGCTGGGCCAGGGCCCGCTGTCCCGGCTCTGGGCCCACGGCTCCCCCTGCAGCTCAGCCCTGGCTCGCCATCAGCGCGACTGGTCTGCGCTGCCCCGGCTCCCGGCTCCCTTTCCTGTGCCCCAGCCCAGCTCGACCTGCTGCTCTCCCCTTAACTCTGCCCTCCCCTGCCTCAGCCAGCCCAGCTCACATGGAGGATGGGCCCTGGGCTCCTGACTCCCTCACTGGCCAGCCTCCCTGTCAATCAGGTCGACCTGCAGCGATGCCCGCTCCCCATTGGCCCTGGGGATTGTCCTCCTCTTCGACCCGTCCCCTTTCTTTTGCTACTGGGAGAGGGCTGACCAAAAACCCAGCACCACGTTTCAGTGAGGGGCCAGCAGCCCCCGGACACCCTCAGGCCTGGTCTACACTTAAAGTTCAGGCTGTTAAAGCTACAGAGGCCAGGGGCAGGGAGGGATCCACACCCTGAGCACCGCAGTGAGGCCGACCCAACCCCTGGAGTAGACGCAGGTCGATGGGTGAATCCTTCCCTCGCTCGGGGAGGGGAGTTCCCACAGGGATGGAAAACCCCGTCCATTGGGACAGGCGGCGTCTTCACTACGGGGCTCTGCCGGCCCAGCTACAGCGCTGGGACACGACAGCAGCCGTAGTGTAGACAGGGCCCTGTACCCCACACAGAGCTAATCCCCACTCCCTGCACAGGCTGGATGTTCCCCTGACTGGGGGTCCGGGGGGTATAAAGGGTCCAAGCCCAGGCGGGGTTAGACGGCCACAGCAGCGGGTGACTCACCTTGGGCACTCGTAGCTAGGAGAGCAGGGAGAAGGCAGAGGAGGAAGGAAACCGTCCTGGTGCTGGGAGGCCCACGGGGCTGGGCTCGGAGCCGAACGGGGCCTTCTCCCGGCTGACACAGCGAGCTCTGCCAGGGGGAAGAGGAGAGAGTCAAGGCCGAAATGAGGTGGGAAAGGGACTTCCAGCCCAGATTCTGGGGGGGGGGGTGGGGGGAACAGGCAACAGAGCTGCACAAATAACCGATTTTTGGGTTCACTAACAGTTCTCAAACATCGGGGGGGGAAATCGTTCTGGGTTGACCCAATTTCTCGTCCAACTGAAAAGCCGAACGAAAAATGGTTTTGGTTCATTTTCAAGCATTTGGAAACATTTCTAAATTGGTTTCTAAAGGAAAAGCACCGTCAACTTTGAAATGAAAAGACACTTTGAGTTGAAAAAAATTAAAAGATTTAATTCTGGAAATGTCCAGACAAAACGTCTCCCTTTGTCGGGGTGTTGGTTTGGGGTTTTTTCCGGCTGACGCAATGCAGCGAAATTGACACAAATTCTGGAAACGTTTCAGTCGCCCCAAAGCTGCATTTTTCAGTGGAGAAAAGTTTCGGTTGGAAAATTTCTCCCAGCTCCCCCATGGCCCAGACAGGCCTCGCCGTAGCAGAGCGGGGGCTCCGGGACACCGGAGAAGGGCGCTCCGCGGGGCAATCCTCGTCATAGTCATGGCTTCGGACGCAATCGTGGTGACCGGCAAAGTGCAGATGTCAGATGGAGCCAGAGACAGTCACGGGGACATGACCTGCCCCTGCCTCACGTCCTGTTACACCAAATCGCTTCAATGTGGAAGGAAACAGTTAAACAGCAAGTCAGCCGCAGCCTGTGTGCTTATTGCCAGATGGCCAGGGCCCCAGCAAGCCTATGGGTCCATTGACTTCAACAGTTACACTGGTGTAAACCGGCTGGGATCTGGCCCATTGACTCCAATGGAGCTGTGGCCGATTGACCCCAGCTGGGGATCGGGTCCAGTTTTCGCTCCCTCGTCCGTATTTGCTCCAGGTCTGCACCGTCCCTTCTGACATGGGGTGACAGGCACGGCCTTGGGGCGCCAGGGTCAGAGCATCCTGCCGATCTGCAGAGGGGCCCTACAGTGTTTCCACATTATCTCCACCCCCTTGGGCGGCCCAACAGCTTCTTCGCTTTCCTCTTCTGCAGCAAGCTGAGGTGTCCATTGATCCTCCTACGGGGACGCTCCGGTCCCTTCCCTGGATCAGCCCGATTCAGTTAGAACCTGTCAGGTCTCGGAGGCTTCAGACCCCGGCCCTGCCCATGTGCGTTACTTTGCATTGACCAAAACTCAACTTCATCTGCCATCGCGTTGTCCGTTGACCCAGCTCCGTTCGAGCTCCCTCAAGTTCTCGACTAACCTCAATACGTTGCCTTCTCTGCAGATTTCACCACCTCCTCGCTCACCCCTCGTCAGATCATCTGAGTACCGTGAACGCTGGGTCTAGCACAGAGCCTGGAGGCCTCCACTTTTAAGCTTTTGCCATCACACAAAATTCCCTTGAATTCCGGCTCTGTTTTCTAGAGACACCGGGGGGGGGAAGAGACGAGCTTCCGAGCGACACCGAGCTCTGCTGCGGGTCAGCGGAGCTCGACAGCTCGTGTCTCTCCCCAGCAGAAGCTGGTCCAATAAAAGCTTTTCCCCCCCCCACCTTGTCTCTCTAATATCCCGGGGCCCAAACGGCTACAACAACCCTGCAAACTCCTGTTTTCTGGCTGTTGTCCTGTTTCTGCTCCATGACAGTCCCTGGCCTCCCACCCCAGGACGGCTTCGATTCCTTCCTGCCCTACAGCGAGGGACTGTGCCGAAGGCTTTTTGACAGTCCACATCAAGTATATCGACTGGTTCGTCTCTGCTCCCTAAACCTGGGACGTTCAAAGCAGTCGAAGGGAGACCGAGGCCCGACTCCCAGGGAGTTTCAGCAGACACTGGCCCCCTCGCCGCCGGTTTTGCCTTTGAAAATCTCCCTATTTGGTTCCCCCACCACTCCAGGAGTGAGGCTTCCTTTCCTTTGCACAGACTGAGCCGCTTTATCCCGGCTCTGTCGTCATCATGGGCTTTACAGCGGGAGCTTGCACCTGAGATATATCTCCAGCCTTTACCCGCTCTGCAGCAGATCATCAGTGATTACAAGCAATAATTTAACAGTATTAAAAACTCTTACTTTCAGCCGCACAATGGTTCCGTTCACCTCCAAGTTCTCTGTAAATTGAAGAGATGCACTAACCTGTCTAGCACGGCCCCTTTCCTCTCTATATAGGCCAAAGCCAGAATCGGATTCAAATACACCTTGGGAGTAACTGTGAATGATTTACTGAAATGTCATTAATTGCACGACCCTCATGCCTGGGCACTTCCTCTTTAAATACAATTCAGACTGACCCTTTCTCAGCCCACCAGCTTGTGTTTTACTGAATTTGTCGCATACTGTCTGCAGGTTTGTGCCACAGAGCAAAGAGGTGATACTCAGCTTACTCACAAGGGTAGAGGTGCGACTCTTTCCACATGAGAGATGTTGTCATAAATATAAAGGGACGGGTAAACCCCTTTAAAATCCCTCCTGGCCAGAGGAAAAATCCTCTCACCTGTAAAGGGTTAAGAAGCTAAAGGTAACCTTGCTGGCACCTTACCAAAATGACCAATGAGGAGACAAGATACTTTCAAAAGCTGGGAGGAGGGAGAGAAACAAAGGGTCTGTGTCTGTCTGTATGCTGCTTTTGCCGGGAATAGAACAGGAATGGAGTCTTAGAACTTTTAGTAAGTAATCTAGCTAGGTATGTGTTAGATTATGATTTCTTTAAATGGCTGAGAAAAGAACTGTGCTGAATAGAATGACTATTTCTGTCTGTGGGTCTTTTTTGTAACTTAAGGTTTTGCCTAGAGGGATTCTCTATGTTTTGAATCTAATTACCCTGTAAGGTATCTACCATCCTGATTTTACAGAGGTGATTCCTTTACTTCTATTTACTTCTATTTCTATTAAAAGTCTTCTTGTAAGAAAACTGAATGCTTTTTCATTGTTCTCAGATCCAAGGGTTTGGGTCTGTGGTCACCTATGCAAATTGGTGAGGATTTTTACCAAACCTTTCCCAGGAAGTGGGGTGCAAGGGTTGGGAGGATTTTGGGGGGAAAGACGTGTCCAAACTACGTTTCCCAGTAAACCCAGTTAGAGTTTGGTGGTGGCAGTGGATATTCCAAGGGCAAAGGATAAAATTAATTTGTACCTTGGGGAAGTTTTAACCTAAGCTGGTAAAAGTAAGCTTAGGAGGTTTTCATGCAGGTCCCCACATCTGTACCCTAGAGTTCAGAGTGGGGGAGGAACCTTGACAGATGTTTAGCCAGATCATCAGGTGGTATAAATCATACAACCGGGATCTGGCCCCAGTAACTGCAAAGGAACTATGGCCAATTGACCCCAGCTGGAATCTGGCCCCATTGACTCCAATGGAGCGATGGCTGATTCACACCAAATGGGGGTCTGGTGAAACTATTAAGGAAGCTAAGGATGCTGATGGAGTTGGTTTCATTATGACAGCTCCCCTGCCACTCCCAGAACTGTTTGCTAAATTCCTCCTCATTGACTTCTGCAAATATTTATTGGTGACACATTTTCTTATCCACCCCATACCAGTGTCAAACGGTCTCATAAGCATCACACTGCACCTGGCTGGTGGAATTTAATTATAGAGTAACTGAGCAGAGAAGAGTGTTTCAGCCTTCATTGCATTCCAGGCCAGGTTTGCTCCCTGAGGTCGCCAAGATGGGTAGGGGGCTTCCAGACAGAATCCAGGAGTTAGGATCTCCAGGAGTTAAGAGAGAGAAGCAGATGGCATAGATACTGGTTTGCTATGAATGTGCTAATGTACAAGGGGCATAGGACGGGAACCCTGAGAGAATAAGAGACCAAACAACATACACGGCCCTTGTGTATTTCAAGAGCACAGGGAAACAGCTGAAAATAAATGACCAGCATGCGGGGGAACAAACAGGGCTGGAGAGGGGAATAGAACCATAGAATCAGACTATGAGGGTTGGAAGGGACCTCAGGAGGTCATCTAGTCCAACCCCCTGCTCAAAACAGGACCAACCCCAATTAAATCATCCCAGCCAGGGCTTTGTCAAGCCGGGCCTTAAAAACCTCTAAGGATGGAGATTCCACCACCTTCCTAGGTAACCCATTCCAGTGCTTCACCACTCTGCATGAAATAGTGTTACCTAATATCCAACCTCGACCTCCCCAACTGCAACTTGAGACCATTACTCCTCGTTCTGTCATTTGCCTCCACTGAGAACAGCCGAGCTCCATCCTCTTTGGAACCCCCCTTCAGGTAGCTGAAGGCTGATATCAAATCCACCTCACTCTTCTCTTCGGCAGACTAAGGGGATGTCTACACTACGAAATTAGGTCGAATTTATAGAAGTC
This sequence comes from Natator depressus, assembly GCF_965152275.1. Lineage (NCBI taxonomy): Eukaryota > Metazoa > Chordata > Testudines > Cheloniidae > Natator > Natator depressus. Next base: position 18,431,502 of record NC_134257.1, read on the forward strand.
AATTTTTTAGAAAGCGATTTTATACAGTCGATTGTGTGTGTCCCCACTTAAAACCATTAAGACCATTAAGTCGGCGCAGTGCGTCCACAGTACCGAGGCTAGCAGTGACTTCCGGAGCGTTGCACTGTGGGTAGCTATCCCACAGTTCCCGCAGTCTCTGCCGCCCATTGGAATTCTGGGTTGAGATCCCAATGCCTGATGGGGCAAAAACATTGTCGCGGGTGGTTCTGGGTACATGTTGTCAGGCCCCCCCCTCCCCGCCCCCATGAAAGCAAGGGCAGACAATCGTTTGGGGCCTTTTTTCCTGGGTTACCCGTATACCACGGCAAGCATGGAGCCTGCTCAGCTCACCGTCACCGTACGTCTCCTGGGTGCTGGCAGACGCGGGACTGCACTGCTACACAGCAGCAGCTCATTGCCTTGTGGCAGCAGACGGTGCAGTACGACTGGTCGCCGACCTCGTCATCTCCTGGGTGCTCTTGGCCAGCCTCGGTGAGGTCGGTCGGGGCACCTGGGCAGACATGGGTGCTCCTGGCAGATCTCGGTAAGGTCTGTCAGGGGCGCCTGCACATAAATGGGAGTGACTCGGGTCATTCTCTTCTTTAAGTTTTGTCTAATGGAGATTCAGTCCCACCAAGAATATTGGCAGAGGGATAGCTCAGTGGTTTGAGCATTGACCTGCTAAACCCAGGGTTGTGAGTAGGGCCAGGCTGCTCTCCCAGCCAGCAGCACTGTCTGCTGCTAGCCTACCCCTTGCTTCCTCCCTCCGCCCGTGAAAGCAACGGCTGACAATGGTTTTACACCTTTTTCCGTGCGGGCGCCATGTTGCAGTCAGCATCGCCATCCACCCACTGCTTCGGCTGCCGCTCTGCTCTCCTGCTCACGCCATACCACGGCAAGCCTGGAGCCCGCTCGGATCACCGCGGCACTGGTGACGGCTCTAACCACCACACGCATTATCCAGCAGTAGGTGCAGAACCAGAACCTGCAAAAGCAGGCGAGGAGGCGACGGCAGCATGGTGAGGAGAGTGATGAGGACATGGACATAGACTTCTCTCAAAGCACGGGCCCCGGCAATTTGGCCATCCTGGTGGCAATGGGGCAGGCTCATGCCGTGGAACGCTGATTCTGGGCCCGGGAAACAAGCACAGACTGGTGGGACCACATAGTGTTGCAGGTCTGGGACAATTCCCAATGGCTGCGAAACTTTCATATGCATAGGGCCACTTTCATGGAACTTTATGACTTGCTTTCCCCTGCCCTGAAGCGCCAGAATACCAAGATGAGAGCAGCCCTCACAGTTCACAAGCGAGTGGCGATAGCCCTGTGGAAGCTTGCAACGCCAGACAGCTACCGGTCAATTGAGAATCAATTTGGAGTGGGCAAATCTACTGTGGGGGCTGCTGTGATCCAGGTAGCCAACACGATCACTGACCTGCTGCTATCAAGGGTAGTGACTCTGGGAAATGTGCAGGTCATAGTAGATGGCTTTGCTGCAATGGGGATTCCCTAACTGTGGTGGGGCGATAGACGGAACCCATATCCCTATCGTGGGACCAGAGCACCAAGCCGGCAAGTACATAAACTGCAAAGGGTACTTTTCAATGGTGCTGCAAGCACTGGTGGATCACAAGGGACATTTCACCAACATCAACGTGGGATGGCCGGGAAAGGTACATGACGCTCACATCTTCAGGAACTCTAGTCTGTGGGAACGGCTGCAGGAAGGGACTTACCTTCCAGACCAGAAAATAACCATTGGGGATGTTGAAATGCCTATAGTTATCCTTGGGGACCCAGCCTACCCTTTAATGCCATGGCTCACGAAGCCATACACAGGCAGCCTGGACAGTAGTCAGGAGCTGTTCAACTACAGGCTGAGCAAGTGCAGAATGGTGGTAGAATGTGCATTTGGACGTTTAAAAGCACGCTGGCGCAGTTTACTGACTCGGTTAGACCTCAGCGAAACCAATATTCCCATCGTTATTACTGCTTGCTGTGAGCTCCACAATATCTGTGAGAGTAAGGGGGAGACGTTTATGGCAGGGTGGGAGGTTGAGGCAAATCACCTGGCTGCTGATTACATGCAGCCAGACACCAGGGTGGTTAGAAGAGCACAGCAGGGCACGGTGCGCATCAGAGAAGCTTTCAAAACCAGTTTCATGACTGGCCAGGCTATGGTGTGATAGTTCTGTTTGTTTCTTGATGAAAACCCCCACCCCTTGGTTCACTCTACTTCCCTGTAAGCCCACCGCCCTCCCCTCCCCCCTTTGATCACCGCTTGCAGAGGCAATAAAGTCATTGTTGTTTCAAATCCATGCATTCTTTATTAATTTGTCACACAAATGGGGGGAGAACTGCCAAGGTAGCCCAGGAGGGGTGGAGGAGGAGGGGAGGAGGGAAAGACAAGGCCACACTGCACTCTAAAACTTATTGAATGCCAGCTTTCTGTTGCATGGGCAGTCCTCTGGGGTGGAGTGGTTGGGTGCCCGGAGGCCCCCCCACCGCGTTCTTGAGCATCTGGGTGAGGAGGCTATGGCAGTTGGGGAGGAGGGCAGTTGGTTACACAGGGGCTGCAGTGGCTGTCTGTGCTCCTGCTGCCTTTTCTGCAGCTCCACCGTACGCTGGAGCATACCACTTTGATCCTCCAGTAGCCTCAGCATTGCATCCTGCCTCCTCTCGTCATGCTTGTGCCACCTCTCGTCTCGCTCATCCCTCCTGTCCTCTCGCTCGTCCCTCCTGTCCTCGCATTCATTTTGTGCTTTTCTGGACTCTAACATTGTCTCCCTCCACGCATTCTGCTGGGCTCTTTCAGCGTGGGAGGCCTGCATGAGCTCAGAGAACATTTCATCGCGAGTGCGTTTTTTTCGGCTTCTAATCTTTGATAGCCTCTGGGATGGAGATGATACGTGGAGCGATGAAATATTTGCAGCTGCGGGTGGGAAAAAAGGGAGATTAGTCTTTAAAAAGAGACATTTTAGAGAACAATGGGTAGACTCTTTCATCGTGAACCAAGCTGTTAACATTACATAGCACGTGTGCTTTCTTTACAAGGTCGCATTTTGCCTCTTATATTGAGGGCCTGCCGGTATGATGTGAGAGATCCCACACGCAGAGCCGGCGGGCAACAGAATTCGGCTTACAGGCAGACATGGTAAGCCACAGTCTTTTGGCTTCTTTAACCTTCCTAACATGTGGGAATCGTTTCAAACAGCAGCACCCTCCTTTCCCATACCAAGCACCTGTTGGGTTGGCCCTTTAAAAGGAGGGGCTGCGGTTTTGGGTTTAACATGCAGCACAAACCCAACTAACCACCACCCCACACGCACACACCCAATTCTCTGGGATGATCACTTCACCCCTCCCCTCACCGCGTGGCTAACAGCGGGGATGGTTTCTGTTCAGCCACAGGCAAACAGCCCAGCAGGAACGGCCACCTCTGAATGTCCCCTTAATAAAATTCCCCTATTTCAACCAGGTGACCATGAATGATATTACTCTCCTGAGGATAACACAAAGAGATAAAGAATGGATGTTGCTTGAATGCCAGCAAACACCGGGACCATACGCTGCCATGCTTTGTTATGCAATGATTCCAGACAACGTGCTGCTGGCCTGCTGTGGTAAAGTGTCCTACCATGGAGGACGCAATAAGGCTGCCCCCCCCAGAAACCTTTTGCAAAGGCGTTGGGAGTGCATCCAGGAGAGCTTCATGGAGATGTCCCTGGAGGATTTCCGCTCCATCCCCAGACACGTTAACAGACTTTTCCAGTAGCTGTACTGGCCTTGAATGCATCCCAAGTCTTCAGGTAAATTAATCATTAAACACGCTTGCTTTTAAACCGTGTATTATATTCATGTAAGCAGAGCCAGGATGAGCTCCACCCTGACATCTGGTGGTGAGGTGTGGCAAGTTGTGGAAAAGAACTTCAGGGGCTGATCTCATTTGCATAGGCACACCCACCCCGCCTAGAATGAGGCCATAGCTGCCCAAATGGTCACTTTGGCTGCTGTGGGATCCCCAGTGTCTCTGTTATTGGGGCAGGAAGAATAAATTGTTATTACCCTGATTATGGGAATCAAGGACAGTGGAACTGTACTTGGCCTTTTGTTATGATGGAGGGACTCGCCATCAACTAAGTAGCACTCGTTAGGCAAGGGACATGGGTTCCAAAACTTTGTGAATGGAGAGAGGTTGGGAACAGGTATTAATGCTTGGTGGTATAGGCCCCCTGGTGAGGGTCTTATATGGTAATTGCACTTCCTCCTCTCTCCACTGTGGAATATCAGAGCTAATTTTGATTCTATTAGGAGTCTAGCTACAGGCTGCTGAGCTGAATTCCCTTTGGGCTAATGGTGCACCAGCCCTGGGGCACCCCTACTACAAGCTGAAATCTGAAAAGAGCTGAACTGACTAAGAGCTGCAATCACTGAGTGTTGTGTTAAGCAGTGGGGGGGCCTGAAGATATATTGTGGAGCAGTTTGCGGGACGGCGAGCAGAGCGGAGCGGCTGGTGGAGCAGAGCAGTTTGCGGGACGGTGAGCAGAGTGGCTCATGGGGCGGCTGGCAGAGTGGTGCCCCATGGACAGGTGGGGCCATCAGATTTAACATCCCCCCCCCCCTCCGCCCCATCTCCACCCAGGTTGGGTGGTAAAACTCTGCAGATAAACTTTTGAACTCTGGGGCTGCCCTGACCAGGGACAGAGACTTTGGGGTTGTTGGACTTTTGGGACTTTGGGTGATTTTGGGTTGCTGGACTCAAGAACCAAAGGGAAAGGACACGCCCCAGTTTGCTTGGGGTGGGTTTTTGCTCATGGATTGTGTTATGAATCCTGTTGGTGGTGTTTCCCCAACATAATGCCACATTGTTTCTCTCTGTTATTAAAAGGCTTTTTTGCTACACTCAGACTCTGTGCTTGCGAGAGGGGAAGTATTGCCTCTTGGAGGCGCCCAGCGGGGGTGGTATAGATTTGTCCCAGGTCACTGGGTGGGGGCTCGAGCCGGTTTTGCATTGTGTTATTGGAACGGATCCCCTAGATACTGAACCCGGCCCTTGTTGCTGCCAACTCTGACAGGCAGAAGGGTTACATTTTCAAAGGTACACTCACCAGATGTCCCTTCTCCGACTTCTAGATCCAGGAGCCCGCCTTGGGTGGGTTGGGAGGGTACCAGATCCAGGGTGAGAAACAGTTCCTGGCTGTCGGGGAAAATGGTTTCTCCGCTTGCTTGCTGTGCGTCAACCTCCTCATCATCATCATCTTCCTCGTCTCCAAAATCCGCATGCCTGTTGCATGAGAGCCCATTGAGGGAGTCCACGCACAGGGCTGGGGTCGTGGTAGGCGCACCCCCTAGAATGGCATGCAGCTCATCATAGAAGCGGCATGTCTGGGGCTCTGACCCGGAGCAGCCATTTGCCTCTCTGGTTCTTTGGTAGGCTTGCCTGAGCTCCTTAACTTTCACGCGGCACTGCTACGGGTCCCTGTGATGGCCTCTGTCCTTCATGCCCTTGGAGATTTTTTCAAATATTTTGGCATTTCGTCTTTTGGAACGGAGTTCTGATAGCACGGATTCGTCTCCCCGTACAGCGATCAGATCCAGTACCTCCCGTTCGGTCCATGCTGGAGCTCTTTTGAGATTCTGGGTCTGCATGGTCACCTCTGCTGATGAGCTCTGCGCTCACCTGCAGCTTGCCATGCTGGCCAACCAGAAAATGAAAAGTTCAAAAGTTCGCGGGGCTTTTCCTGTCTACCTGGCCAGTGCATCTGAGTTGAGACTGCTATCCAGAGCGGTCACAATGGAGCACTCTGGGATAGCTCCCGGAGGTCAATTCCGTTGAATTGCATCCACACTACCCCAAATTGGATCCAGCAAGGTCGATTTCAGCACTAATCCACCCGTTGGGGAGGAGTACAGAAACTGGTTTTAAGAGCCCTTAAAGTTGGAAAAAATGGCTTCGTGGTGTGGATGGGTGCAGGGCTAAACCTATCCAATGCTGCTAAATCCAATCTAAACTTGTCATGTTGACCAGGGCTAAATAACCCCAGTTCCTGCAGCCTCTCCTCGTAAATCATCTGCCCCAGCCCCCTGATCGTTTTCATTGCTCTCCGCTGGACTCTCTCCAGTTTGTCCACATCCCTTCTGTAGTGTGGGGACCAAAACGAGATGCAAAACTCCACATATGGCCTCACCAGTGCCAAATAGAGGGGAATAATCACTTCCCTCGATCTGCTGGCAGTGCTCCTACTAATGCAGCCCAAGATGCCGTTGGCCTTCTTGGCAACGAGGGCACACTGCTGACTCATAGCCAGTGTGATGTCCAGGTCCTTTTCTGCAGAACTACTGCTTAGCCAGTCAGTCCCCAGAAAAGAAACAAAAAAAGAAATAAAGACAGGAACAAGGAAAAAGAAAGACAGATGGGGAGGGACTAAACTGGGTGGAGGAAAAAGACATGAACCTAAAGTTGGGGAGAAACCACCAAGCCTGACGTAGACACAGGGTGTGCATCATCCCCAGACCACTGATCAAAACTCCCCCAGCCACAGTAAGGGAACCAAAACTTGCAGCAGCTGCAACACCAGCAGGGAGAGAGAGCCCAGCACCAAGTAAGGGCAGTGCGGTCCAGTGGTTAGAGGGGGCGGATTGGGACCCAGGTCTCCTGGGTTCTATCCCCAGCTCTTGGAGAGGAACGGACTCTGGTGGGTCACAGCAGGCGGGGCCAGGGGCCAGGACTCCGGGGTTCGCTCCCTGGCGGTGACAGGAGGAGTGTCGTGCTCTGTGTGGGTCATTTATTTATTCAAACGGACCTTTTCGGGTGCCAGTTGCCATCATCCCGACAACGCCCCATTCCCAGCCTGGTTTAATCATTTTTGTGGCCCTACCCCAGAGCTCCTGCCAGTTTGGGCACCCCCAGGCAGTGAATCCCCACTATTGCTGAGACCTGGGGGGGGTCCAGTCCACACCCACCCAACCGCATCTCACCCCGTGCCCATCCCTTGTAGAGATGGACCCCAGAAAAGCATCTAAATACCTCATCTCTGCCAGGCGCCGCATCCTCACCGTCGCCTTTGCCCTGCTCACCTTGGGGGTCCTGACATGGGCTTATGTCGCTGGGATCCAGCTGGTGGCCAACCAGTATCGGATCATGGCCTTCGGCCTCTATGGAGTCTTCCTCGCCGCCCACCTGGTCATCTTCGCCTCTCTGGAGCTTCTTCGCCTCTCTGGAGCACCGGCGGATGAGGAGGGAGTCGTTGGCCTGTAGCTACACCAAGACGGTGGCGTTGACCATCTCGGCCTACCAAGAAGACCCCTCCTATCTCCGGCAGTGCCTGGAGTCGGTGCGGGCCACCCTGTACCCCCCAGAGAAGCTGCGGATCCTCATGGTGATCGACGGCAACAGCCCCGACGACCGCTACATGATGGACATGTTCCAGGAGGTCTTCGCCGGCGAGGACGTGGGCACCTACGTCTGGGAGAACAGTTACCACCAGCTGCCCCTGCTGGAGGGCGAGGAGGGGGGCGGCGGCTCCCAGGGGGCAGGAGGGGAGGAGCCTGGGCCCTACACCGAGGTGGAGATGGTGGACCCGGGCCAGCTGGCGGTGGAGGAGTTGATCCGGTCCAGGCGATGCGTCTGCATCATGCAGCGATGGGGCGGGAAGCGGGAGGTGATGTACACGGCCTTCAGGGCGCTGGGCAACTCGGTGGACTATATCCAGGTAGGAGCAACCAGCTGGCTACCCTCCCCCCACCCCACCCCCCAGCACAGCACAGCGCCCCCTACTGCCGTTCTGGGCATGAGGTCCTGCACTGCCTGCCAAGGGAGAGCCCCCCCACCCCGCCCCCTTCAGCACAGCGCCCCCTAGCGCCACCCTGGGGCATCGGGACAGTCCTGACTGTCAGGGGAGAGCCCCCAGCCTGCCCCCTGCAGCACAGCACCCCCTAGCACCACCCTGGGGCATCGGGACAGTCCTGACTGCCAGGGGAGAGCCCCCCACCCTGCCCCCTGCAGCACAGCGCCCCCTAGCACCACCCTGGGGCATCAGGGCCAGCCCTGACTGTCAGGGAAGAGCCCCCCAGCCTGCCCCCTGCAGCACAGCACCCTCTAGCACCACCCTGGGGCATCAGGGCCAGTCCTGACTGTCAGGGGAGAGCCCCCCAGCCTGCCCCCTGCAGCACAGCACCCCCTAGTGATGCACTGGGCATAGGGGTCAGCACAGCTCCCCCGGGGGGTCTCCGCAAGTAACACCCCCTCCTCGGCCGCCCCCAGGTGTGCGACTCAGACACCAAGCTGGACCCCAGTGCCACGGTGGAGATGGTGAAGGTGTTGGAGGCCAACAAGCGCTACGGAGCCGTGGGGGGCGACGTGCGGATCCTGAACGTCTCCGACTCCTTCATCAGCTTCATGAGCAGCCTGCGCTACTGGATGGCCTTCAACGTGGAGCGCGCCTGCCAGTCCTACTTCGACTGCGTCTCCTGCATCAGCGGGCCCCTGGGTGAGCCTGCCAGGACGCCTGGGTTCTCCCACGCTCTGGGAAGGGAGGAGGGGCTAGTGGTTAGAGCGGGGGGGGGAGTGCATCATTGCTGGACTTTATGTTGCGGATGCCATTATGTCTGCCTAATGGCCATGCTCACTGGTCAAACTTCATCTCTTTCAAATCAGTGATCCCTGCAAGGTTCGGGAGGATTGCCCTTCACAGCGGTAGTAGGTTTTTATCCTGCACTGTGCAGTTTGGCCATTCCAGGCCAACAAATGCCGTCAACTTTACATCCTGTCACTGTTCGCTCGCACTGAAAAGATCCCACTCCAGGTTCTGAGTTTGGGGATGAAGGTTTGGACGGGAAATTCGCCGCTCTTGCTGGGTGGATCCCTTCAGTTCAATAAACTTTACAGATCGTGAGGGCAAGAGGAGGCCCCTTTCCAGTAGGGAAATGAAGGAACATAGTCTATTTATTTGTCTGTAATAATTACAAAGAGCCATTTAACAGGAGAGATTTTTATTGGGTTTATTTTATGAACTGTGGCAAATAAAATGTATTTTTTTGAAAAATCTGTCTTCTCGACCCTTGTCATTAACTTTCCTTGTTTTAATTTGGATGATTATTGATAAGCCTTCACTTTATACATGGACTCCTGGCCCGGTGTTGAGTTGCACCCAAGTCTGGGGTGGGACGCAGGGGCTGTCTATACAGGAGTCTGACCTTGCTCCCTGCAGCACAGCGCCCCCTAGCGCCGCACTGGGGCTTCGGGGCCAGCCCTGACTGCCAGGGGAGAGCCCCGGGCTCTGCTCCCTCAGCTCAGCGCCCCCTAGTGCCATCCTGGGGCATCGGGGCCAGCCCTGACTGCCAGGGGAGAGCCCCCACCCCGCTCCCCAGAGCAGAGTGCCCCCTAGTGCCATGCTGTGGCATCCTGGCCTGCATCTCTGTGCGCAGCTTGTGAATTTTACAGCCAGTCTCTCCGCTGGCACTTGGGGCGATCGAGGGGCTATCACCGGGGCAGTGCTCGAGCTAACTGCCTGCTCCAGCCCCACGCTACTGAACAGCGCTGATCCTGCTCCAAAGGCTCCCTGCTCCTTCCAGTTAGCAGCGGGTCCTTTAAGACCCCAGCCCAGTGGCGTGCATTGATCTACCGCCGTCACTGTCCACGCTACAGCCTGGCTGCTGCCGGTGTAAGCGCCCCGCCACCCTGACTTAACAACCCCAGCTCCAGGGAGGCGCAGGGCTTATGTGGGTGTGGTTAGGGCGACACCGTGACCCTGCCTTCCTTACATCAGAGGGTGGTTGTCCTTCTTGTCAATTTTGCATCTGGGGGGGCCTGAAACTGACAAGAAAGGCTGGTAGGCTCCTGTGGTGAACCCAGTGCCCAGCTCACCATTCGGGTTTTCCTCCCTGGGCGGGTGTGGGACTCCTGCTAGATCCCGGCGGCCGCCCAGGCTCCCCGCTCCCCACCCTTTCCGGGAGCCCCGCAGCGCAGAGGCCAGGGGGCCCGGCAGGGAGGCCGGGAAGCAGTGGAGCACGGGGGAGAAGCCGGGCTCCTAGCCCCATACACTGCACCTCTTAAGTGAGCGGTGGCCTGAAGTTTGCAGTGTAGAAATTCCCCCGTTTGTCCCTTCCCTGCCCTGGGCCACCAGCTCCAGGCCGAGCCCTGTGCCAGCAGCAGATGAGTTCGGTATTATTCACGCCGGTTACTCAGCGCCCAGGCTGGGCCAGGGCGGACAGATTAGAGGCGAGACAAGGCTAGTGACGGGGGGATCAGGGTCCCTCCCAGCCCACCCCTACTGCTCTGCACAGCTGGGCTCTGGAAGCGATTTACAGATGTCTGGCCAGGGCGGATTTCCGGGAAAGCGGGAACCTGGTGGAAAATGATCATCCATCACTGCCTGGATTCAGGGGGGTTGGGGAATGGGCCTCAGGTCTTTCCCCTCTACGGGGCGCCAGCTCCCATCCGGCCCTAAGTGCGGGACTGGCTGTCTTGGGGGGAGAGGAATAGGGCACAGGACCCTACCCCGCTAGGAGCCACCCCAAAGGGGCCACAACTCACTGTTGGGTGAGGGGTTCCTGTATAAACAGCCCCCATGCCCTACCCCAGAGATAGCTGCATCTCAGAGCCAGGCGAGCCATCTCCATGCATTCAAGGCTTTGGGGATTTCCCACGGGACCTGTGGGGAGCTGTGTGGCTGACCCCGCTCCCCTGCTCTAATTAGCCCTTATCAGCCATGTCGCTGGTCGGTTTCCACCCCACCCAGTCTAGCTCACAGGCTCTGGCCCCTGGCACAGGGCTGGGGCAGCAGGGCAGGGAAGGGGCGGAGGGCACTGAGGGAATGGATAGAAGGGTGGAGGAGGTGATGGGGTGGGAGACGGGGAGACACCCAACTGAGCTCAGCCACGGGCGGGGGGGGAGGGGGCTGAACGAGACACACCCACAGCCCCCCCAACATGCCCACACCCCTGCCAACATACACCCATTGACCCCCCCCCCCCCCATCGCGGGCACCATGCCCCATTCCTCATCTCCCTGAGCCAGCCAGTCCCCCGCCCTGGTGCTGGATGGGAGCCGGGATCCCAGACTGGTTCTGACCAGTAGGACCGGGGCTGAGACCCTAACAGCTCATGTCACTGAACGAGCGTAGGGTTGGAGGCTGGGGGCTGCATTGGGTGCCAGCGCCACCTGCTGGACAAAGGGGAAACGTCAGCCCCTGGGCGCTGCAGTGAAGGAGACAACAAAGTCAGCAATTGTCCAGTAATTGTGTGTGTGAGACACTTTTGCGTTATTATGTCTGATTTTGTGCGTTTTTAAGTGACATGAAACTTGGGGGTACACAAGACAAGTCAGACTCCTTGTAAGGCCGTCTGGAAAGGCTGAGAGCCACTGTCATAGGGCACAGCCAGGGAGCCCAGCCTGTGGGCCAGGACCCCCCACACTGGGCGCTGCACTAGCCCCCTGCCTCCCATCCCGCAGCCCCCTGCTAGCCCAGCCCTGGACTCCCACCTCTTCAGCTCTGCCAGTGACCCTTACTCCTCCCAACCTGCAGCTCCCAGCTAGTCCAGCCCTGGGCTCCCCCACCCCCAACTCTGCCAGTGCCCCTCACTCCCGACCCGCAGTCCCCTGCAACCCAGCCCTGGGCTCCCTGAAGCTTTGTCAGTGCCCCTCAATCCCAACCCACAGCCCCCTGCTGTCCCAGCCCCTCATCCCTCCAGCTCCGTGATTCTCCCAGCTGCTTTCCGCAGTGAGGGAATAATAGTGACCCCCAGGCTGTGTGGGGCCTGTCTTTGATCAGAGCAACCTAGCAACCCCCTGACCTTTGCCTGCCAGGCGGGGCTGGTCATTGCAGGAGGGGGCAGCTGGGGTAGGGAGGGGTCCCTGTATAACCAGCCCCCGCACCGCACCCAAGAGGTGTTTGCATCTCCACGCCGGGTGAAGTTTCCTTGTATAAACAGGCTCCATGCCCCACCCCAGAGGTGGCTGCATCTCAGCACCGGGTGAGGGCTTCCTGTATAAACAGGGCCCACCACAAAGATGGTAGCTTTCACTCTGCAGGTGTGTATAGAGGGGTTCTGCATGCCAGAGGTGTGTGTGTATGTGTGTTTGTGTGTGTGTGTGTGTGTGTGTGACAGAGAGAGAGAGAGAGAAAGCGAGCACAGAACAACACAATCACAGGCAGGCAGACACAATGCCCCAGAGATACAACCATGGACGCATGATCTATTTCAGACTCTCTCTCACACGGAGCAGAACTCGTTCCCTCCAGCAGGGGGCAGCACGCACACACGCACAGGACATGTCACACCCAGTAGGGGGCAGCGGACACACACACGCACACTCCTGCCTCTAATATCACCCCCCCCCACACACACACACACATTCAGATGTGTGGTGGCTTATGGGGAACACACAGAGGGGAGAGATTGGTGCGAATCCCTTATACCAAGGGGGGCTGGAAGCCAAGACTCCTGGGTTCCATACCCAGCTCTGGGAGGGGAGGAGAGTGGGGTCCAGTGGTTAGAGCAGGGGAGGGGAAGCTGGGAGTCAGGACTCCTGGGTTCCATACCCAGCTCTGGGAGGGGAGGAGAGTGGGGTCCAGTGGTTAGAGCAGGGGAGGGGAAGCTGGGAGTCAGGACTCCTGGGTTCCATACCCAGCTCTGGGAGGGGAGGAGAGTGGGGTCCAGTGGTTAGAGCAGGGGAAGGGAAGCTGGGAGCCAGGACTCCTGGGTTCCATAACCAACTCTGGGAGTGGGGAGGAATCCAGGATTTCGCGCGAGGGCGGTTGACGAGAAACCAAGGCATTAAATGTCCTTGCACGACCCCGGAGTCCAATGTGCTGGCAGCATAAATTCTGTGACGCCAACATCCCCGGCGCAGGGGGGAGGGCGGGTCTCTGGCCAGGAGGCAGCTACTAAGTGGGGGGCATACGGCGAGAGACAGAGAAATGACAGCCCAGACCTCCCCCTGCCCCCCAATGGGAAAGGCAAGGTTGGCTCCCAAGGGGTTAAATCCCCCCCACCAGTGACGCCCAAGGCAGAGCGCCCCCTACTGACCCCCAGCATCATAGAATATCAGGCTTGGAAGGGACCTCAGGGGGTCATCTAGTCCCACCCCCTGCTCAGAGCAGGACCAATCCCCAATTTTTGCCCCAGATCCCTAAATGGCCCCCTCAAGGATTGAACTCACAACCCTCCGTTTAGCAGACCAATGCTCAAACCACTGAGCTATCCCTCCCCTACTAACCCCCCACCCTGCCCAGCGCCCCCTACTGACCCTGCTCCCTGCCCCCTGGCGGCCCCTAGGCCTTAGTCTCCCATCCAGGTGGTGACCTGCCCCCCCCCCCCGCGCTGAGCGCCCCCTGGCCCGGGAGAGTGGGGGGGGGGCAAGGTGAGCTCCGGGCATCCCGGGATCCTGCCATCCGATTGGCTACCAGTCAACCCAGGGGGATTTCCCCATTGTCTGGGGAGCGAGGGGGCAGGGCAGGGCAGGGGAGGGGCTTCCTAAACATCCCCTGTCTAGACGCTGCCGGGACGTCGGGCCCTGGGGCTGACGTGACGTCCCAGCCCAGCCTGGCCCTTCTGCCCTGTCCCCTAGCTCCACCCCCTGCCCCCGCGCCCAGCTGGCCCTTCTCCCCTCTCCCCGCCCCCAGCCTGCCCCCCGCCCCCATCCCCTTGCCCCCCGTACAACCCGCCCCCAGCCCAGCTCAGTCCGCCCCCAGCCCACCCCCCGTCCCTCAGCCCAGCCTGTCCCCTGTCCCCCCCCCCCCCCCCGGCCCCCTAGCCTGTCCCCTGTTCTCCCAGCCCCTCAGCCACATCCGCCTCTCCATCCCCATCCACCTCTCCAGCCCTAGACACCCTTCCAGCTACCCCACCTCTCTCTCCGCCCATTCCGTCCTCCCCACCCACCTAGCCCTCCAGCCATCCCCCGCCAGAGACATCTCGGTCCCTCCCTCCTTCCCTCCCCACACACCCTCTCTATCTATCTATCCCCCTACATCTATCTATCTATCCCTACACACCCCCTCTATCTATCCCCACACCCCCCTCTATTTATCTATCTATCCCCACACCCTCCCCCATCTATCCCCACACCCCCCTCTATTTATCCCCCTCTATCTATCTATCCCCACACACACCCTCTATCTATCGATCTATCCCCACCCCCCTCTATCTATCGATCTATCCCCACACACCCCTCTATCTATCCCCCCTCTATCTATCAATCCCCACACACCCCCATTTATCTATCCCCCCACACACCCTCTATCTCTCTATCTATCCCAACACACACCCTCTACCTATCCCCACACCCTCCCCCATCTATCCCCCCACACCCCCTCTATCTATCCATCAATCCCCACACCCTCCCCCCTCTATCTATCCCCACACCCTCCCCCCTCTATCTATCCCCCACACCCCCTCTATCTATCTATCAATCCTCACACACTCCCTCTATCTATCTATCTCCAGACACACCCTGTGCCCCCAGACTCACCCTGCTTGTGCCAGCTGCCACCGGTTATGCTCCCCCCAGCTCCCCCTGCGATCGAGGGGTCCTGCTGGGGTACAAAGAGCCCCGGTCCCAACTACCCTGTGGATCCCCCAGGGCAGCAGAAGGTGGATCCCCGCCCCCCGGGGCCCTCCTGCCCCGGGACAGAGGGGGACGGGACGGGGTCCCCACGGCCCACCCAGCCGTCGGCCTCTTTGCTGGGGCTGCCAGTGGGGCCGGGAGGGGCTGAGACGCAGCAAACTCCATTCACCCCCAGGGCCATCGACCTGCTGAGCCAAAGGGGCCTGGAGCCCCCCAGCCAGCCCCCGGCCCCGGATCGGAGCCAGCGCCCCCTAGCGGGGAAAGGCTCCATTTCCCCCGCCGCAGCCAGCCAGTCCCCGCCCTGGGGCCGGATCGGAGCTGGGGAGGGGGGGAAATTCCCTGCCATTGTTCGCTCCCTCCCCCTCCCCGCAGCTAAGCCCTGGCACCGCCCCCCCCCGCTCCCCCCGCCCCTTCCCAGCGCTCCCCGCTGCAGCAGCCAGGGGGGCGGGAGATGGAATTTTTTGCCTTGGCTTCCAGCCAAAGGCAGAGGCTGCCGGGTGCGGCGGGGGTGGGGGGGTGAGACCAGGGCTGCGGGTCGGGAGTGAGGGGCACCGGCAGCGCTGGGGTGGGAGGGGGCAGGGCTGGGCTAGCAGGGGGCTGCGGGTCGGGAGTGAGGGGCACCAGGACTGGGGGTTCCCTCAGTCTACCCTGGTTCCTGAACTCAGCCCCCCATCCGCGGGATGTTTGGTCTAGCACCTCCCACTTTCTCTCTCATGCTCCCCTCATCCTGGGTTCTGGTCCCTAGAGATTGATTCAACCCCACTCCCCAAGCCAGCCACTCCCCGACCCTGTCCTGGGTCAGAGCTGGTGCCTCTTTATCTTCCAACCCTTCCCATCTTGGGCCTCATCACCCGCTCCTGTTGCCCGGTCCCTCCCTTCTGACCCCATTATAAACAGTCCCCGTGCCCCTCCACAGGGGGGGCTGTATCTCAGCACTGGATGAGGGGGTCCCTCTATAAACAGTGATGGTGCCCCACCCCAGAGACAGCTGCCTCTCCCTGCTGAGTGAGGGATTTGTGTGTGTCCATTCTGCAAAGCCCTTGGGGGCATCAGGTGCTAGAAAGAGAAGGTTAAATACCGACCCCGACAGGGGAACACGGAGACCCGAGACCTGAAAATGTCCCACCAACAGCCCTCAACACACACACACACACCCCAACAGCCCTCACACACACACACCAACACACACCCTGACAGCCCTCAACTCACACACACACACCGACAGCCCTCAACACACACATGCCATCAACACACACACACACACACACACTCCAACACACACCCCGACAGCCCTCAACTCACACACGCACCCCGACAGCCCTCAACACACACATGCCCTCAACACACACACACACACACACCCCAACACACACCCCCACAGCCCTCAACTCACACACACACCCCGACAGCCCTCAACACACAGATGCCCTCAACTCACACACACACCCTGACAGCCCTCACCACACACATGCCATCAACACACACACACACACACCAACACCCTCCCGACAGCCCTCAACTCACACACACACCCCGACAGCCCTCAACACACACACCCTCAACACACACACATCCCGACAGCCCTCAACACACACACACACTGACAGCCTTCAACACACACACGCCCTCAACACAGACACACACACGCCCCTTGACAGTGCCTTCCCCATCCCCCCCTGTAGTCATGCTGGTCCAGTGCGTCTGACCTGAGCCCCGGAAACACATGTCCCCCTAAGAATGCCTCACCCAGGGCTGGCTATCAGGGGGCTGCGAGTCGGGGGTGAGGGGCACCCGCTGGCAGAGCTGTGAAGGGAAGTCCAGGACTGGGACAACAGTGATTGCTCGTTATCGTTCTATCTCCTGTTAATTAATTCTGCCCCCGATTAGCATCTGATAATCCCATTTCTGCTGCATTATTTTCTCTCTCTGCAGCGGGATGAAGCCCTGAGGTCAGGGAAGCAATTCCCGTCCCCGTCATACCAGTGTGAACACGCAGGGACTCAGGCCCAGGGCCTATGGCAGGCCGGGGGAGACCTGAGACCAGAAACACCCATGAGATTAACCTACAGTTGTATGTAGGTGGAATTGGCTGGCTCTGGGGGGCAGGGAATGGGGCACAGGGCCTTTTCCTTTGGGGGGGGGGTGCCAGCTCCAGGCAGGGACTGGCTGGCTCTGGGGAGCAAGGAGTCTTTCCCATCGGGGGGGGGGCACTGGCCCCAGGGCAGGGACTGGCTGGCTCTGGGGGACAGGGAATGGGGCACGGGGCCTGTGCCCTGTGGGGGGCATCGGCTCTGATCCAGCTCTAGGCAGGGGAATGGCTGGTGTAGGTGGCCCGCGGGGTGGGCATTGACTCAGGGAATCCTGAATTCCAGGGCGGGGAATCTGTCACTTTTTGCTTCCGGGGCCCAGAATCCTTGGCTCTCTCCCAGCCCCCCCCCCAGCCGATGATGTCACCAGCACCCCCAAAGAGCATCTCCCAGCATGCTGCGCTGCGGGCACCCTCCTTGGCTGGGTGATGCAGATGGGGCTCAGGTCCCGGCAGGTGAGTTGAAGGTGGGGGTTGCAGGGGCCCGGTGCGTGGCTGAAGGGGGGGTAGCATGGATCCCACTCCCCCCAGCCAGCCAGCCAGCCAGCCAGCCAGCACCAGGGAAGGACAGAGACGCAGCTGGAGATTGTCTCTCCCTGCGGCTCAACAGCCACTTCGGGGTCTGCAGCTGACACCCCCCTCTCCCCATACACCCTGTCCGTCTGTCTGTCCATCTATCCCCATACACCAAATCCCTCTACCCATCCTTCCATGTGTCTGTCCCAGACACCCATCATCTATCAATCTATCTATCCCCAGACACCCCCATCTATCTATCTATCTATCTATCTATCTATCTATCTATCTATCTATCTATCTATCTATCTCCACCCCCTCTATCTATCCCCACCCCCATCTATCTATCCTCAGACACCCCCATCTATCTATCTATCTATCTATCTATCTATCTATCCCCATACACCCCCTCTATCTATCTATCTATACCCCCCGCTATCTATCTATCCCCCCATATGCCCCTCTATCTATCTATCTATCTATCTATCTATCTATCTATCTATCTATCTATCTATCTATCCCTGTGTGTATCTTTCTCTCCATCTCTCTCTGTCCCTGTCTCTCTCCACGTCTCTCCCTCCAACCTTCCTTCTGTGTATTTCTGTCTGTCCATCCACACCCGGAGCTCTCTCTCCATCCCTCCCCCTGGATAGTCCGGTCTCTACCCATCCATCCCCGGACACGGGATCTATCCCCCCCACACCCCATCTCTCCACCTCCCATCTCCCCCTGCAGCTCCGGAGCGTCCCCCCCCCCCAGCTCCCTCCCTCCTTCTCTCTCCATTTCTGCATCTTTCGCTCTTTCTCCAGGCTCCGACCAGCAACCTGCCACATTCCCCCGCTCCCCCCCCCCCCAGAGCTCCCCCCCCCGCCCGGCTCCCCAGCCCAGCCCAGCCCGCCAGCGGGGGGGGGGGGGGACGGAGACGCAGCGTCTCCTGCCTTTTCCTCTCCTGTTGCGGGGGGGGAGGCGCAGACAGCCGGGAGAGGGGGATCGGGGCTCAGGGGGCCCCTCCCCCCAGGTGCAGCCTGCAGCGCCCCCCCCCCCGCCGGCTTCCCCCAGCCGGGCCCCTCGGAGGCGCCGCGGCCGGGGGGGAGCCGGGCGCAGCGGCGGTGGCGGAGCTGGTCAAGTTCGCGCAGAGGAGCAGGCGGATGGTGGGGCGGGTTGGATGTGGGGAGATCCCAGCCCCCAACACAGCCGGAGCGGACGCGGTGGGGGGGGGGGGAGACAGACAAACGGACCGACTGCAGCCTCCCCCCTCCCTGGCTTCTTTGTTCATCTCCATGGGGTGGGGAGGGGGGCGCCCCCAGGCGCGCACCGCGTCCCCCCCCCATGTACGCGTCGCGGCGCAGCCGGCGCTAGGAGCAGGTAGGTGGATGGGGTTTGTAAGGGGGGGGGCTTGGTTCGGCGGGGGAAGGGGGTCAGAGGACCCCCCCGCATTGGCACTGCGCTGTTTGGCCGCGGATATGGGGGTCTCTCCAATCTCGGGGTGGAGGGGTGATCCAGCGGAGACCCCCCTCAATTGGACCTGAGCTGTGGGGTTATGGGGGTTTCTCTGAATTTTGGGGGAAGAGAATATCCCCCAGATTGGCACCGGGCAGCTCTGACCATGGGGGTCATGGGGATCCAGAGGGGACCCCTCAGATTGGCACTGAGCTGCGTGGGGAGTTATGGGGGGGTCTCTCTGATCGTGGGGGAGGGATTGGTGGAGGGGGATCCCCGCAGAATTGCACTGAGCTGCATAAAGAGGATATCGGGGTCTCTATAAATTGTGGGGTCGATGGAGGGAGACCCCCCCAGATTGGCACTGAGCTGGGGGGGGGGAAAGCTTTGGGGTCTCTCTGATCTTGTGGGGCTGGGTTTGGCGGGGGGATCCGGAAAGGGAGACACTGAACTGGGGGGAGAGTTTTAAGGGGGGGAGGTCTATCTCTGATGCTGAGGGATCTCTTTTTGAGGGGGGAGAAATGGCGGGCAGATCCCTATTGCTTCTGTGCCAGGGCTGATCCACCCCAGATGGGGAGGGACACCAAGGCCAGATGAAGGTGGAGAGTGCGGGGGATATGAGAAGCCCCTTATGGAAGCAAATGGCGAGCAGAGAGGCCCCCCCCCACGAAAGATAGACATGCTGGGGTCCAACTCACCCACTGGAGAATGGGGGGGGGGTTTCCAGGAAAGGAGTGGGATCTAGTGGCTAGAGCAGGGGTAGGTTGGGAGCCAGGACTCCTGGGTTCTCTCCCTGGCTCTGGGAGGGGAGTGGGGTGTAGTGGTCAGAGCACGCAGCCGCAGATGGGAGGTGATGGGGCCTGCTGGCTTTTCCTCCCAGAGGCTGGCTGGAGATTCTTGTATAATGATGTTGCTGAGGACAGGGGAAGGGGTCAGCACAGAATATACGGGGGGCAGGGGGGTGTTTTAGGAAGTGTATGTAACAACCCCCCCCATTTCTGCCTATCCCTTAGCAATATAATTTATTCCTCCCAAGATGCACCACGCTGCAGTTACAAAGAGGGGGAGGGGGAATCCTTGGCTCCCCATGACTGTGTGTAACCAGCCAGGAGGGGCTGCGGGTCGGGAGTGAGGGGCACAGGCAGAGCTGGGGGGACACACCCAGGGCTGGGCTAGCGGGGGGCTGCAGATCAGGAATGAGGGGCACTGTTTCCTCACACAAGGGTTAATGATTTTGACTTGAACTTCCCAGAGACGGGACATTCAGGGGAGGGTGGCTAAGGTCAAGGAAAGGGGTGGGGGGGGCAGGATGAGGAGGGCTTCCCTTTCGGGGAGGAGCCTGGGGCTCTGTTTCGGGGGGGAGGCAGGTTCCACTTTCCCTGAATTGACCAGCCCTACCCCCGCATTCCTGCGCTCAGCCCCCCTAGATCTGAGCCGGCGTCTGGGGGATCCCACCAGGGATTTGGGGAGGGGGGTTGTGGGGAGTTTCTGCGGGGGAAGGTGATCAGAGAGGGGTTCAGAAACCCCCCCCCCAATTTCAGAGCTGGGGAGTGAACCCAGAAGTCCTGGCTCCCAGCCCCTCCCCCAGCCCACTGGACCCCACTCCCCTCCCAGAGCCAGGTTAGACCCCAGGTTAGGTGCAGGCTCTGTGCAGGGCCGTGGCGCTCGCAGGGTTAACGTCTGGCAGTGGTTGGTGGGGGGGTATTAAGGGGTCAAGGGGGAGCAAGTCCCAGGTGCAGACTGTCTGTGAAGCCAGACGAGGTCAGAGGTCACGGGCAGGGGTCGCTCCCAGCACTGTCGCCTGTGCATAAATCAAGGTGTCTGGGAGAGGAGGAGGGTCTGGGGGGGGGGTTAGAGCGGTGGGAGGGGGAGGGGCTGAGAGTCAGGACTCCTGGGTTCAGATAACCGCCACCTCCCCATTATGTATAGCCACAGAAACAAGCCCACACACAGTGTGTATATGTGTGCGTGCACACTGAGCTGTTGTGTGTGTGTGTGTGTGTGTGTGCGTCTGCCCTGCTGCCCCCTGCTGAAGGGGATGAGTCCTGGTGTGTGTGTGTGACGGTGTGCATGTGGCTCTGTGTGTATGGGTGTAGGGTGTCCGTGTGTCTGCAGACGGGGTGTGTACTTCCACCTGGGTGGGTGATCGAACAGGTGCATTTGTGGAGGGGCCCACGCGCGCACACACAGAGTCACCTGAGCACTCAGAATTACACAATCACAATTAAACACCATTACACAATCAGACTTACAATTTCACACAGTGACCGTCAGACAATCAGATGTTTGCAGTCGCACACATTCAATTCTACACAGTGACAATTGCACCCATGAGCAGTCACAACCAAGCACACAGTCATGCACAGTGACAGGCGCACACATGCACAGTCCCAATCACACCCACTCAGTCACACACGGTGACAGTCGCACGCACTGGTGTTCACAACCACACACACATTTACATACAGTAACAGTCACACGACCTGACCATGACAACTGCACACCCTTGCAGTGACAGTTGTACCCACTGTTATACACAACTGCACACAGCGCCTCCCAGTCACATGCTCATAGTCACACACAATGCTGTTCACAATTGCAACCACACAGTTCCATATAGTGACAGACACACACAGGGACAGCCACAAACACTGCTGTTCACAATCGCAATGCATAGTTACCTACAGTGACAGTCACACACTCACAGTGGCAGTCGCACACACTGCTGTTCACAATCGCACACACACTATCTCACAATCTCAGACTCACCCCGCCCCCTCCCCTTCACTTTCACTGTCTGGGTCAGAGCCAGAAGCCTCTTAGAAACGTGACCTTCTGGCACCTGGGAGGGAGCTGGGGGAGCGGGGAGAAGGAGCGAGGGTGGCATGTCAGGAATGAAGGGCACTGAGCGGGGGGGCTCTCAGTGCCCCCCGCACCCCTCGTGACTCTCTACCCCAGCCCCCCCCAACCTAAACTCCCTCTGCTGCCCCCACTCCAGCCCCATTCCTGGCCTCTCTTCACATGGATAGAACCCGGGGCACCGACAGAGCCAGGGGGTGGGGTGGGGCAGCGCTTGGTTAGCAGGGGCTGCGGGTGGGGAGTGAGGGGCACCAGCAGAGCTGTGTGGGGCAGGGCTGGGCTAGCAGGGGCTGCGGGTGGGGAGTGAGGGGCACCAGCAGAGCTGTGTGGGGCAGGGCTGGGCTAGCAGGGGCTGCAGGTGGGGAGTGAGGGGCACCAGCAGAGCTGTGTGGGGCAGGGCTGGGCTAGCAGGGGCTGCAGGTGGGGAGTGAGGGGCACCAGCAAGCTGTGTGGGGCAGGGCTGGGCTAGCAGGGGCTGCAGGTGGGGAGTGAGGGGCACGGGCTGAACTGGTGGTGCGGGCGGGAGTGTTATTTTCTACTTGAACGCTCTGGTTGATCCAGCTGGTTCTGTGACCTTTAACCCTAGGGGTCTGGGCTGGGGGTGAATCTGGGCCTGGGGAAGCAGAGATGGGTCAGGGAGGAGAGACCCCTCGTGAGCTGGACTTGGTTGGGCTGTGCATAGCTCTGGGGACTTGGCAGTGTCGGTGCTGAGCTGGCAGGTGTGTGTGTCCCTGCTGCCCCCTGCTGGAGGGGCTGGGCCCTACTCTGTGTGTGTGTGCGTGTGTGTCTGCTGCCCCCTGCTGGAGGAGACGGGCCCTGCTCTGTGTGTGTGTGTGTGTGTGTGTGTGTGTGTGTGTGTGTGCGCTGCCCCCTGCTGGAGGGGCTAGGCCCTGCTCTGTGTGTGTGTGTCCCTGCTGCCCCCGATGGAGGAGACGGGACCTGCTCTGTGAGTGTGTGTGTGTGTGTGTGCGTGTGTGTGTCCCTGCTGCCCCCTGCTGGAGGGGCTGTGCCCTGCTCTGTGTGTGTGTGTGTGCATGTGTGTCTGCTGCCCCCCACTGGAGGAGACGGGCCCTGCTCTGGGTGTGTGTGTGTCCCTGCTGCCCCCTGCTGGAGGGGCTGGGCCCTGCTCTGTGTGCGTGTGTGTGGCTGAGGGACAAGGTCTGGAGCCCATTACAGAACAGCAGTGCTGCTCCGTTGTGTCGCAGTCACACCACAACGGCTGCCTTGCCGCACAGCCCCAGCGGCAGGGTGGTACCGGTGCTGCGTGCTGGGGTTGCCGTGGTGTCACAGCGGCGGTGTGGACTGTGGGTGTGTTCTCATTACGTGCGGGGGGATGTCAGCCCGTCCGGCTGTGGTCACGTGACCACGGTTGAGGCGCCGAGGGACTGTGCTGCTGTCTGATTGTGGTCCAGGCGCGGAGTTGTGTTGCAGTTGCGTGACGCTGAGCGGGTGTTTTCGGCAGTGTTGCTGTTCCAGGCGCATGAGGCCCCTATGAGGTGGGGCGTGGGCTGGTTATACAGGGACCCCTTGTCCGGCCCCGAGATGCAGCCACCTCTGGGGTGGGGCTCTGGGCCTGGTTACGCAGGGAACCCTGCTGAGATGCAGCCACCTCTGGGGTGTGGCACCAGCCTGTCCAGCCCCCACTCCCCTGCCCCCCCACTCAGATCTGTTCCCCCCAACTGACCAGGGACGGAGCTGGCCGGTGAGCTGGAGAGGTTGAAAGAGGCTGAGAGGGAGGAGGAGAGATGGGGCGGAGAGACGGTTGGGGGAGATCGAGGAGAAGAAGGAAGGACGGGGCGGGGGATGGAGGAGCTGGTAAGCCCACTCCCACCCCCCAGTGGAGGGGGAGAAGGAGAGAAAGGGTTAAAAGTTCAAGGCCAATGGGGTTATTTAAAGGGCCAGGCGCATCTCTTCTTTTGGGGGGTGTTCTTTGAGGAATTGGGGGGGATAGGATGGGGGGGGGTCATTCCAGGGTCCGGCCATATTGGTGGCTATTCCAGACAGCCAGACCACCTCCACCCCCCACCTGGGTCCCGAGTGTCTTCCCACACCCTGTATCCCTTCAGGGTGTGCTGGGGACTCCTTCAGGTGTCCTTAGTCAGCAGCTGTTGCTTTAAGAAACTCCCCTCCCTGCTTCCTCCCTCCCCCTTCTGCTGCCCCCCATGCACACTGGCTAGAGCAGGGAGCCAGGACTCCTGGGTTCTCACCCTGGCTCTGGGAGGGGAGTGGGGCCTAGTGGTTAGAGCAGTGGGGGCTGGGAGCCCGGACTCCTGGGTTCTCACCCTGGCTTTGGGAGGGGCGTGGGGTCTGGTGGATTAGAGCGAGGGGGCTGGCAGTCAGTCCTATCTGCTTCAAGTCAGCCAGTTCCCCTGCTCTGGGGCTGATTGGGCCTGATGCCCCCTAGCGGGGAAAGGCCCCGTGCCCCACAAACTGTCCAGATTATTTCTGGTGGCAGAGTCTGGGAGGGTCAAGTCTCCTCCCAGGTGTGTGTGTGTGTGTGTGTGTGTGTGTGTCCCTGCTGCCCCCTGCTGGAGGGAATGGGCCTTACTCTGTGTGTGTGTGTGTGTTTGTGTGCGCGCGTTTGGCCTTGGTGTGTCATTGTACCTGCTGTGTGTGTGACTGAGTCTCTCTGCTTGCATGGGCCAGCTTTGTATGTGTGTTACTGTGTGGTGTGCGCATGTGCTCGCTCTCTATTGTTGTGTCTCCATTTCACAACACCACTCAGCTACTGAGTGGTGTTGTGTCCCAATCTCCGTGTTAGGTTGTGTATCTTTTTCTCAGTGTGTGCCCCCCCGCTCCGTGACGCTGTGTCTCCACATGGCCAGGGGGCTGTGTGTCATTGTGTTGCTCTCGGTGGGTGTCACGGGGTTGTGGGGTGTCTCTCTGGGCGATATTGTGTACGGCTGTGTCATTGTGTTGCTCTGCGTCTTGTGCCAGGGGTCTGTGGGAGGTGCTCCGTGTGTCTGTGCATTGCACAGGGGCTGTGGGCCGTCTGTGCGGGTCGCTGGCTCCGGTCCCCGCTCCCTATGGGACCCCCAACAACCCCCCTTCAGGGGTCAGGCAGAGCCAGCAAGACAGTCTGCTGCCATGGCAACGGGGCCTAACACAGCCCAGAGCCTGACCCCCCCCCCATTAACCCTTCCTGGTCCAGGCCCTGCTCCCACCCCCCAGCTCAGTCAGTGCCCCTCAGTCCCAAGCCGCAGCCCCCTGCTAGCCCAGCCCTGGGCACCCCCCACCCCAGCTCTCCCCATTTTGTCTGTAGTGAGAAAGTTGCAAGCCTGGGGAGAGAACCCAGGAGTTCTGGCTCCCCCCCTCCCAGCCCCCCTGCTCTCCCACTCCCCTCCCAGAGCCAGGGAGAGAACCCAGGAGTCCTAGCTCCCAGCCCCCCCTGCTCTAACCACTAGAGTCTAGACCCCTCGCCTGAGGTTAATTCACCCCGTTCATGGGATGATATTAACATGATGGAACAGTTTCACCCAGACGGGTGAACATGGCAGTTTTAACTCTGTGAAACACAATGCAGTGTGTGTGTGACCTGCGTTACACCTTTGTGTATAACACCCTTGAGTGTTAAAACAACTCTCTGATTGTGGAGTGTCGCATGAGTTTCTCCACACACAGGAGCGTTGGCACAATGACTGTGTGGTCACACAAGCGTGTCCCCACACACAGGAGATTTGAGAGGATTGTGTAGTATCACACAGGTGTGCATGCACACACTGGAGTAATAACACAGTGACTGACACGTCACACAAGTGTATCCACACAAAGATACATGGGCACATCAACACCATGCTTATGGAGTGTCACACACACAGGCACTACAACACAATAATTGTGTAGTGTCACACAACTGTATGGACACCCAGGCACATCAACACAATGATTGTGCACTATCACACAAATGTGTAGACAAACAGATGTGTCAACATAGCTGTTTGTGTGCGCGTTATCCGTGCTGAGCCAATCTGAGTCTAACTCCAACACCCTTGCCTTTTGTGTTAACTACACACTGTCCAACAACCACCCCCGCCGTTGCCTGTGAAGTGAGGGGTGCAAACACACAGCTGTGTCACCCCAACAAGGCTTGTGCTTCACCGCAGGGACCCCCCTTCCTTAAACACAACCTCAGTGACATGTAGGGCGACCAGATAGCAAGTGAGAAAAATCGGGATGGGGGTGGAGGGTAATAGATGCCTGGGTAAGAAAAGCCCCGAATATCGGGACTGTCCCTATGAAATCGGGAGGTCTGGTCACCCTAGTGACAAGGGACCGTCCCTTTGGGAGGGAAAATGTATGCTTGTGAGCCCCGCCCCCGCCCTCATAGCCCCACCCCAACCCCACACTTCCTGGGGCAATGGGGAGGGGGGTCCCGCAGCCCCACCCCAGAAAGACACAGGCCAGCAGGGAAGCCACCCACCATTGCCGAGCCGAGCCCGGCCAAAAACCCGCCCAGCAAAACTCCTAATGAAGATCCAGGGATAGAAGCCAGGAGTCCTGGCTCCCAGCGCCCCCATTCTAACTCACGAGACCCCACTCCCCTCCCAGAGCTGGGGGGAGAACCCAGGAGTCCTGGCTCCCGGCTCCCCCACCCCGTTGTGACCACTCCACTCCCCTCCCAGAGCTGGGGAGAGAAGCCAGGAGCCAGATGCCCCAACCACTAGGCGCCACTGCCCCCCCCCCCCGGCACCGGTCTCTGGGGGCGATGCCATGGGGGGCTGGGGGCTCGAGGCTGGTGCCCAGCCCGGCGCTGCCGATCCGCCCCCGGGGGGGAGGAGGAGAGAGTTAACCACAGGGCCGGCTGCTCCTTGGATGCCAGCCCAGCTCTGTTCTTGTTACCCACAATCCTTCATTTCCCCCCCCCTTCTCTGGCACCGACCGGATCCCTGGCACCGAGGTTGGTCCGACAGTCCCCCCCAGCTGGACCTCCATCCCCGCCACCCTCCCTCCCTACTCCCCCCTGGGCACCGCCTGGCAGCCCTGCCCAGCCCCACAGCCCCCGCGCGCCATCCTTCCACTCCTCCTCTCACCCCCTTTTCTCCTTCCTTTCTTCCCCGCAGCTCGGCCGCGCCCGGGACCCAGCCGGAGCCCTCGGGCCCATCCTGGGGAGATTTCAGGGTGAGCGTCTCCCCCCCTCCTCCGTCGCCCCTTTTCGGCTCAGCCAGGGCTGCGGGTCGGGCGTGAGGGGCATCGGCACAGCGGTGGGTGGGAGCCGAGGGCTGGGCTAGAAGGGGGCTGCGGGTCAGGATTGAGGGGCACCGGCGGAGCTGTGGGGGTGGGGAGCCAAGGGGGGTGCGAGTCGGGATTGAGGGGCACCGGTGGAGCTGTGGGGGTGGGGAGCCAAGGGGGGTGCGAGTCGGGATTGATGGGCACCGGTGGAGCTGTGGGGGTGGGGAGCCAAGGGGGGTGCGGGTCGGGATTGAGGGGCACCGGTGGAGCTGTGGGGGTGGGGAGCCAAGGGGGGTGCGAGTCGGGATTGAGGGGCACCGGCGGAACTGTGGGGGTGGGGAGCCAAGGGGGGTGCGGGTCGGGATTGAGGGGCACCGGCAGAGCTGTAAGGGGGGACCCCTATTTGTTCAGATCCCTGGATCACAGCAGGGAGAGCATGTGACGGGCAGACAGGAGTCTTGGCTGGACAGACGGACGTGGGGGGGCGGGGGCCGGGGCAGCTCGCACTGGGCGCCGGATACAAAATGGCGGCTGGTTGGTTGCGCCCCACCCCCAGCCTGAAGAGTTGGGGAGCGGGACAATTTGGGGTTAACCCTTCTGATGCCAGGAGGATTTTAGGTTCCCTGGCCTACCCTCATTCCCGACCCACAGCCCCCTGCCAGCCCAGCCCTGGGTCCACCCCCCAGCTCTGCCAGTGCCCCTCACTCCCGACCCGCAGCCCCCCGCCAGCCCAGCCCTGGGTCCACCCCCCAGCGCTGCCGGTGCCCCTCACTCCTGACCCGCAGCCCCCTGCCAGCCCAGCCCTGGGTCCACCCCCCCAGCTCTGCCAGTACCCCTCACTCCCGACCCGCAGCCCCTGCCAGCCCAGCCCTGGGTCCACCCCCCAGCCCTGCCAGTGCCCCTCACTCCCGACCCGCAGCCCCCTGCCATCCCAGCTCTGAGTCCACCCCCCAGCTCTGCCAGTGCCCCTCACTCCTGACCCGCAGCCCCCTGCCAGCCCGCCCTGGGACCACCCCCCAGCTCTGCCAGTGCCCCTCACTCCCGACCCGCAGCCCCCTGCCATCCCAGCTCTGAGTCCACCCCCCAGCTCTGCTGTACCAGCACTGGGCTGCATTGCAGGTCTAGACCGCGACGGATCAGCTTGTCAGGAATTCCCCCCCGAGGGTCAGATCCGGAAGCAGCTCTAGACAGGGTGGATCTGGCTGCAGGGAGTGGAAAGGGTCTGAAGATTGAGGGGTCCCTGCCCCCCCATCCCACCCCAACCCCCCCGTAATCCCAGCTTCTAGCATCAGGAGAGAAGCCAAGAACGCCTGAGTCCTGCCGCCCCTTCTCCAGGCCTGTCCGTTGCCTCGGCCCTGGCAGAGTGACTGAGGGCTGGGGGCTGCGGGTCGGGAGTGAGGGGCACTGGCGGGCCTCGGGGGGAGCCTAGGGCTGGGCTAGCAGGGGGCTGCAGGGCGGGAGTGAGGGGCACTGGCAGGGTGGGGGGGTGGGACAGAGGAGGGTTGCTGGGCACGCAGGGAGGGACCTGGCCCGTTGCCAAGCGCCCGGAGGCCGTTGCTAGGGAACCAGGTTCCCTTGGCAGCCGACCGGCTCTTTCACTTTTGCTGAGTGGCGCGGAAGAGGGAGGGGCTGAACCCCTTGGGGAGGGGCTGAGGGGGAAGGGAGGGTCCCCTATCAGCCCCCCCATTGACACCCCCCCCTTACCCCCTCCCGCTCACAGAACAGAGCCATAGACCCTGCCCCCATAGACCCCTCCCCTCATTGACTCCACCCCCTTAGGAATCCTAGTCCCATAGGCCCCTCCCCCTCATAGAACCCTGCCCTAGACCCCGCCCCTCATTGACCAGGCCCCTTAGGACCCCCCACTCCTCATAGGCCCCTTCCCCTCATGGAGAACCATCATCGACTGGCCCCTTAGGGCCACCCCACCCCATCACTGGCCTCGCCACTTTCTGGACTCCACCCTTAAGGACCCCCCTCCCATTGGCCCCACCCCCAATAGGCCCCACCCCCTGATGGAATGCTCTTATTGACTCCTCCCTTTATGGAATCGACTCCCATTGGCCCCCCCTCCATTGACTCCACCCCATTAACCCCGCCCAGTCCCATCAGCCCCACCCCCAATAGGCCCCACCCCCTAATGGAATGTTCTTATTGACTCCTCCCCTTTATGAAACTGAGCCGTTTTAGCCTCTCCCTCCATTGGCCCCACCCATTTTGGGGACACCCCCCCCATTGACCTTGCCCGCTTCATTGACCGCCCCTTCTTGACCCATCCCCCAACCCCCCTGCCCCACTGACCTCCAGGGGTGGAGAGTGGCAGCTGGAGTCCTGAGGGGGGAAAGGAGGCCCCCCACCCCGGGAGAGGCATTTCCCTGTGGGGGGGTTGTTTAGACTGGGTCTCCCCATCCCCCCATGTCCTCCACCCCACCTTGCTCTATTCGGGGGGGAGGCTGCCAGGGCGCTTGGCAGGGTATCTGGGGGCTCTGGGGATGGGGCAATGGAGGGGGGCAGTCCGGGGGGCTGCCAGATGCGGGGGCTCTCGCTGGTTTAGAGGAGGCAGATGCTCTCAGGCTGGTTGTGTTTGGCTGCCAGGCCTGGGGGGTATTTCTGGTGGGGGGGTGTCTGTCTCTGGTGGGGGGGCTCGCTGAGGGGTGGTGTCTGCTGCGTGCGGTGATGTGAATTCATTACAGCCCGGGGAAGGGGAGGCGGGCACCGACCTGCCGGCCAGACAATGGCAGCGGTCACCATGGCAACGCGCCCAGCCATGCCAGCCCCCCCCCAACCCCCACGCTGTCTGGGGGAGGCATGACAGACAGACACAGCTCCCCCCACCCCGAATGGCCCCTCCCCCGGGCTGGGTGTGTGTGGGGGTGTCGCTCATTAAGGGCCCCTGCTTTGCCCCCAGGCCCCCCAGCCCCATGCACCCCCATTACAGCCCAGGTGCCGGGTGGGATGGGGGGTGTTGGCTGCGGTGCCCACTGCCTGGGGGGGCGTCAGGGAGCTGGCACCGTGCCATGCTCTGGGCATTTTCCTCTGTCTGCGACTCTCCTTTCCATTGTCTGCTTCGTTCCCTCACTCTCTGCCAGCGCCCCCCCCAGCCCTTCCTCTCTTTTTCCTCCCCCCGCCGCCTCCTGCCATGTCCGTCCATCCATCCATCCATCCTGTGTCCCCCCACCCCGACCTTCGAGAGATGCAGTCACGCTCTCTTTCTCCCCCTGGGCACCCGCCAAAATCTGCCCCCCAAACATCAGGGGGAAGGTATAAAGCATGGGGGAAGGGGCCTGTCCTGTCCTTCCTTCCATCTTTCTGTCCTGTCTGGCCCCCCAGAATGGCCAGTGACTGAAAAGGCAAGGTAAGCGGCGGCGGGGGGGGGAGGGCGTTTCCTCTCCTTCCCCCTTTCGGCTTGCGTCCTCTCCTTTCTTCCCCCCCCCCCGGGAGGCAGGGGGTCTCGCATGGGGGGTGGGGAGTGGTGAGAGACGGGTCCCCTCATGGGGGTGTGCCAGGATTTGGGATGATAGTTCTGGTGGAGGCCTCATGGGATGTGCGGGAAATCATGGGACCTCAGACGTGATTATCATCAGAGAACCCAGGAGACCTGGCTCCCAGCCCCACCCCTCTGCGCTAACCACTAGACTCCCCTCCCCTCCTAGAGCCAGGGATCTCAGAGCTAAATTTGGGGAAAATGCTCCTAGATGAGTGATGCTGAGAAACCCAGAACTGGGCGAGATTCACTGGGCAGGGAACTTGGGGCTGTGGGGAGCCCAGGGCTGGGCTAGCAGGGGGCTGCAGGTTGGGAGTGAGTGGCAGGCAGTGAGTGGCAATGCTGGCAGGCGCAGTGACTTGGGGGTACCTCTAGGGGGCGTTAATCTTTCCCAGTTCCCCCCTGTGATGTCATCCCTGCTGGGGGTGCAGCCTGGTCGCTGCTCCCAGCTTGCGTCCGGGCCATCCGGGGTGAGATCATGGGAGGGACGTGGGTCAGAGCTGGGCAGCTGGCAGTCAGGGCTAGCTCCCGTGCCCACTAAGTGCTATTTATTAGGGGTATTACGGTAGCCCCCAACAGCCCCAGTGCTGGTGCCAGACCCCATCGCGCCAGGCACTGTACGTTATGAGTTATTTATTAGGGGTGGTATGACTTCCTGCTTTAGTCAGCCCCCAGACTCCCTCCTGAGCCTACCCTTCTACTCCCCCAGCCCTCTCTGCTCTGCTCCCTGCAGAGCGGCAGGGCGATCCGTCCACCGCTGGTTGGCCCTGTCTTGGCGAGTGAGTTTGCCAGCGTCTCCTCTGATTCCCCATTGATATGGGCCGGCCTTGGACTGTCTGTTCAGGGACCTGTTCAGTTCCTTCTCCTCTCAGACAGCTGGGTGGCATGCACACACCTGTGTCTCTTGGCCTGCCCGGAGAGTGAGTGTAATCCTCTCCCCCCACACAGGGTCACTGGAAGGGGGGGAGGGGGAACTGAGGCACACACAGTCTTCATCAAAATATTACCCAAACTTCCCACTTTGTCACACCTTGGCCAAGTCATTTAACCCCTCTGTGCCTCAGTTTCCCCATCTGTGCTAGCACAGCCCTGCCCCACTGTAATGCTGGGAGCATAAATACCTTGACTACTGCGAAGTGGTCTGAGAGCTGCTGGTGAGAAACCCTATGGAAGCACTGAGTGGTATTCATAGATTATAGATTCTAACCTGTAAATATGATCTTCATTAAGGGCCAGTATAGTTAAGCATCGTTACGTTATGATAAGATAAGTGTGTAAACAGACAGTAAAATGCATAGAGGGGTGGCTTATCCTATCAAATAAAAATACCATCCCATAAAATGTGCCTTACATCACACGGTGTCTCTATTATATTTTGTTTTATGTTTTCTATTCTAACACAGAGATCTAGTCAGGATGCAGAGATTATGATGTTTAAGCTTCAGATTATATTATATATTTATATTTATTTATTAAACAATGCCTAAACATACTTTACAGTAATATAGAACTTTATAAGAATATATAATATAAAATGAAATACAGTATATGGATAGCATGAGTTTTTATATTTTACATTTAATTGAACAGTGCTGGAACATACTTAATTTAATATTGAGTGTGTTTTTAATTATGTTTTCCATTTAATTAACAATGCTTAAACAGAGTTTATATGAATATAGAGCATGTTTATCTGTTAGAATACGTTTGTAATATAAAACCAAAAATGAAATATAGTATAGAGCTAGTCTATATTATATTATATTAACAATCCTTAAACATAAATTACAGTAATATAGAACTTGTTTATCTGTACAAATTTATAATATAAAATTAAATATTGTGTATAGATAGTATATACGTTTTTATATGATATTTTACATTTAATTTAACAATACTTACACATACTTTAGGTTAATACAGAGTAAGAGTTTTTATATTAGGTTTGACGATGCTTTTAAACATATGCTACATTAATATAGACTATGGGGTTTTATATTATGTTTTGTATTTAACAATGCTTAAACCTAGGTGACATTACGATAGAACCTGTTTATCTGCTAGGATATGGAATACATGACCTAGAATGAAATCGAGTCCATCCATAGTCTATATTATGTCATACGAGCGACCAGGCAGGGAAGGGGCTCTCTTTTCTTGGGGAGAGGGGACGCTCTGGAGCCAGGCCGAGCGGTGCTGCGGAACCAGGACAGGGGCGCCGAGTGGCCCAGCTACAGGCCGGCCGGAGCAGATTGTGCAGCATAAGCAGGTCGTCCGTGGCGGCAGGGCCCAGTTGAGGCGGAGCGACCCGGGAACCCCCCTGCAGTCCTAGGACACGGGGTGAGTGGGTTCTGGGTGGTCGGAATGAGCCAGACACCAGCATCTCTGTGCAGCCAGCCTGTGAGTCTCGGTGTCAAGCACTACACTGCGCACCTAGGCTGTTCTCTGATGCTTCTCGGCCATACACAACCAGCCGTCACGTTGCACCCTACCATACCTCCCGACAAATCCACCGTGGCTCCCGTGTAGGATCCCCCCCTCCACACAGCTCGGTTCTGCTCCCTGCCACCCTGCAGCTCTCCCCCCCCCCGCAGTCTGTTCTCAGATTGTTCCCCCCCATTCCCTTCCCCCCCATTTCCTTACCTTCTTCCTCCCTCACCCAACCTGTAGTCTCCAGGGGGCTTCTTGCCAGGTGGGTGCTCCCTTTCCCCTCACGCCCAGCAGGGGGCGTGCAATCCTACGAGAAACAGTGTGAAACGGAGGCACAAGGGATGGGGGTTTTTAACCATAGAAATGGTCTCTTGCATTTGTGAGAATCTGGGAAAGTGTCAAAGAATTAAATGAAAACTCTGGGAGCCCGGACTCCTGGGTTCTCTCCCCAGCTCTGGGAGGGGAGTGGGGCCTACTAGGTTAGAACAGAGGCGGAGGCTGGGAGCCAGGACGCCTGGCTTCTATTCCCTGCTCTGGGCATGTTCTGTTGTATTCAATATAGGAATGAAAAACGTTTTTGTTTTTCCAAGTTGAGAAATGTATTCCTTGCAAGACTATCTAATCTAATCTATCTATCTATCCACCCCCATACACACCCCTCTGTCTGTCCAGCCATCTCTCCCACCCCCTTTCAGGTTCACCCCTGCTATCTGGCAGTCACAGTCTCGTCTCGGATGGCTCCGAGGCCGGGGCTGCCAGCCGCCGGGTCCCGCCGCGGCATTGCCGGTTGCCATAAACCCGTAGATCCGAACTTGCGGTACGACTGCCTCACACAAGCTCGAGTCTGTGGGTATGTGTCGATCCTGGCCAGGACATCTGGAGACCGACCCCGGGCTGACTCCGCCCACCGGCATTGCAGGCCCGCCCACTCAGCCGTAGGGTCCACCCACCGGAATGGGGCCAGATCAGAACCTGCGCCCCCTAGAGGGGAAAGGCCCCGTGTCCCATTCCCAGTCCCCCCCCCCCCCCCGGGGCTGGATCAGAACCTGCGCCCCCTAGAGGGGAAAGGCCAGTCAGTTGAGAACCCACCAAATCATTCCACCTAGAGGCAGCCAACGCCTCTAGAGAAACCTCCCCAGCCGCTCTGGGCGACTTCCTTCCCACTCCCCCAGCCAGTGTCTTCCACCCCCAGCCGATCCCGAGACCCCCAGCCGCGCTTGGCTCAAACCCCCTCTCCCCGGCCCGTCTCTTCTGCGTGCCCCAGGCTGAGGTAGTAGGTTGTATGGTTTAGAATAACACCCGCAGGAGATAACTGTACAGCCTCCTAGCTTTCCCTGGGGCGCTGCTCAGCCCTGGAGATCAGCCAGCAGGGGGCAGCAACGAGGGGAGGTGAGTACTGCGGTAATTTGCCATGGTGGGATATGATTATCGATGATGACCTGCGAAACTCCCTGCTACCAAGGAGTGGCAGGGTTAACCCGTGGAACTCCCCGCCACTGGGGATTGACCAGGTTGACCTATGGGACTCCCACCACTGCGGATTGGCTGGGTTAACTCATGGGATTCCCTGCCACTGGGAATTGGCAGGGCTGACCCACAGGACTCCCCGCCACTAGGGATTGGCTGGGTTAACTCATGGGATTCCCCGCCACTGGGGATTGGCCAGGCTAACCTATGGGACTCCCCGCCACTGCGGATTGGCTGGGTTAACTCATGGGATTCCCCGCCACTGGGGCTTGGCCGGGTTAACCTGTGGGACTCCCTGTGGCTGGGGATTGACCGGGTTAATTCCCAGGATGCCTGTAGAGACATGGCTGGGGTTGCGTGTGCTGTGTGGTCAGGGAATTGTGTGTAGTTGTGTGCTGATATGGGCGGAGTGGTTGTTGGGATGTTTAGGATTGTGTGGTATTGTCATGTTGTGCTGTCGAGGAACTGTGGATGTGATTGTGAGGCACTGCTGGGTTGTGCGATGTCATGTCTCGTGTATGTGGTTGTACAGTGTTGTGTGTGGTGGGAACGGGGGATATAGGTGTGTTTCTCTGGTGTCTTGTTTTATGTGTATGTGATTCTTGTGTGCACTTGTGTATAATTGTGTGACATTGCGGTGTGCGTAGTTGTGCAGCATTGTGGGTGTGTTCAAGTATGTGTGTTTGGTGTTGTGTGTGCATGTGTAGTTGTGCAGGGGATGTGTGGTTAGCATCATTGTCATGCTGCGTGTGTGGCTGTATTTTACACTGGGATGTGCTGTGTGTGCATTGTGTGTGCAGTACTGTTGTCACTGTGTATGGTGAGTTCAAGCTGTGTGATTGTGTATGTAGGATTCTCACGTTGTGTGTACATAGTGGGTGCTGTGCGTGTGCCACAGTGGAAGTGGATGTTGTGTAGTGTGCTGTGTGTGGCAGTGTTCTTTTGTGTGTGCATGATGGATGTGTGTTGTGCATGTGTTGTGGTGGGTGTGAGGGTATTGTATTCTGTGTGTATATGTTATGGTTGGTGTGGGTGTTGTGAGTGGCATTGTTGTGATGAGTATGCGTGATGGGTGTGGGTGCTGTGATGGGTGTGGGGGTGTTGTGTTATGTGTGGTATTATGTTGTGGGAGATATTGTGTGTGTGTTATTGTGAAGTATGTGTTATGGTGGTGATGGATATTATGGACTCTGTGTATGTTATTGTGATGCAGGGAGATATTGTGGGTGTGTGGGTGTGTTTTTATTGTAGTGGGGGTGTGATGGTGTTGGGATATTGTGTTGTGTGTGTAGTGGTTGTGCGATATTGTGGGGTCTTGTGTGTGTACTGTGGTAGTGGGGGTGTTGTGTTATGGTGGTGGTTGTGGTGTTGTGTGTGTGTTGTGGTGTCTGTTATGGTGGTGGGGTATTGTGTTGTATGTGTGATGTGTATGTATTATTATGGTGGTGGTGGTGATATTGTGTTTGTGTGTTATTGTGGTGGGGGATATTGTGGGGGTTGTTATTGTGGGTGTGTTATGGGGGGTGCTGTGTTGTGAGTGTGTTATTTTAGGGGTGTTGTGTTATATGCTAGTGTGTTATTATGGTGGAGGTCTTGTGTTGTGTGGTGTGTTGTGGTGGGGAGGGTGTGTTGTGTGGGTGGGTGTTATGGGGGATGTGGTGGGGGTGGTATTTTGTGGCAGGGTGTAACTGGGGAGGTGTGTTGTGTTATGTGGGGTGTGTTGTGTGGGTGTGTGTTATGGTGGAGGTGCTGTGTTGTGGGGGGTGTTGTGTTCTATGCGGGTGTGCTATTGTGATGGGAGTGTTGTGTGGGTGGGTGTTATTGTGGTGGGTGGGTGCTGTGGGGGGGGCGTTATTGTGGTGTGTATGGGTATGTGTTATGGTGGGGGTGCTGTGTGGTGGGGGTGTTATTGTGGTGGGGGTGTTGTGGGGGGTGTTATTGTGGTGTGGGGGGCGTTATGCTGGAGGTGCTGTGTTGTGTTGCGTTATATGCGTGTGTGTTCTTGTGGTGGGGGTGTTGTGGGGGGTGTTATGGTGGGGGTGCTGTGTGGGGGGGTTATTGTGGGGGGGTGTTGTGGGGGGTGCTGTGTGGTGGGGGGTGTTATGGTGGGGGCGCAGTGTGTGTGGGGGTTATTGTGGCGTTGTGTGTGTGCGTTGTGGGGGTGTTGTGTTATGTGGGGAGGTGTTATGGTGGGGGTGCTGTGTGTGGGGGGTTATTGTGGGGGGTGTTGTGGGGGGGTTATTGTGGTGTGGGGGGTGTTATGGTGGGGGTGCTGTGTGGGGGGGGTGTTGTGGGGGGGTGTTGTGGGGGTGTTGTGTTATGTGGGGGGGTGTTATGGTGGGGGTGCTGTGTGGGGGGGTTATTGTGGGGGGGTGTTGTGGGGGGTGCTGTGTGGTGGGGGGTGTTATGGTGGGGGCGCAGTGTGTGGGGGGGTTATGGTGGCGTTGTGTGTGTGTGTGCGTTGTGGGGGTGTTGTGTTATGTGGGGGGTGTTGTGTTGTGTGGTGGGGGGTTACTGTGGTGTGGGGGGTGTTCTGGTGGGGGGTGCTGTGTGGTGGGGGGGTTGTGTTGCGTTATATGCGGGTGTGTTCCTGTGGGGGGGTGCGGGTCCCACCTGCCGCTCGCGGTCTGCCCGGCCCCTTGCCCCCCCCCCCCCCCCCCCGGGCCCGGCAGCCGGCGCGGCTCCAGCCAGACAAGCGCCGCATTGCGATGCCGGCCCCGCCGCCCGGAGCGGGGGAGCGAGACAGACGCCGCGGAGGAGAGAGGCGCGGGGGGGCGGCCGAGAGCCCCAGACAGACCCCGCCCGCGGGGCCGGCGGACGGACCGACCGACCGACGGACCCCGCGTCCATCCCTCCCTCCGGCCGACCGACCCGCCCGGGCACCGGCGGAGCGAGGGAAGGAGACAGCCACGGACGGAGGAGAGCCACAGGCTGAGTCCCGCCGCGGGGCGGGGAGGGGCGGTCGCGGGGGGAGCAGAGGAAGAGGGAGGAAAGGGGAGCGAGAGAGGTTCAGGGGTGGGGGGATAGAGGAAGGGGGATGGAGGGGTACAGGCGGGATGGGAAAGGCAGGGATGGAGAGATAGAGGTAGGGGGATGGAGGGGTACCAGGGGGGATGGAAAGGCAGGGATGGAGGGATAGAGGAAGGGGGATGGAGGGGTATGGGGGGGATGGAAAGGCAGGGATAGAGGGATAGAGGAAGGGGGATGGAGGGGTACGGGGGGATGGAAAGGCAGGAATGGAGGGATAGAGGAAGGGGGTGGAGGGGTACGGGGGGTGGGAAGGCAGGGATAGAGGGATAGAGGAAGGGGGATGGAGGGGTACGGGGGGATGGAAAGGCAGGAATGGAGGGATAGAGGAAGGGGGTGGAGGGGTACGGGGGGTGGGAAGGCAGGAATGGAGGGATAGAGGAAGGGGGTGGAGGGGTACGGGGGGTGGGAAGGCAGGGATGGGGGGATAGAGGAAGGGGGATGGAGGGGTACGGGGTGATGGGAAGGCAGGGATGGGGGGATAGAGGAAGGGGGATGGAGGGGTACAGGGGGATGAGAAGGCAGGGATGGAGAGACAGAGGAAGGGGGATGGAGGGATAGAGGAAGGGGGATGGAGGAGTACGGGGGGATGAGAAGGCAGGGATGGAGGGATAGAGGTAGGGGGATGGAGGGGTATGGGGGGGATGGAAAGGCAGGGATGGGGGGATAGAGGAAGGGGGATGGAGGGGTACGGGGGGATGAGAAGGCAGGGATGGCGGGATAGAGGTAGGGGGATGGAGGGGTACGGGGGGATGGGAAAGGCAGACCCTGCACAGTACCTGTGTGTGTGTGTGTGTGTGTAATAGGCTGTGGAAGGGTGTTACAGGCCGCGTGTAGGGGTGGGGTTGGGAGACATGGGGGTGTTTGCGGTTATGGCAAGGGGTGTGGCGTGTTACGTGGGGTGTTGGAGGTGTTGGCGTGGGAGGTTTTCAGGGTTGTTGCAGGGGATGGGGGTGTTACAGGCTGTGGAGGGTGTCGGGAGCATGGGGGTTGTTGGGGGGGGGGGTGTTGGACATATTGCAGTCCGTAGGGTGGGTGGTGGGAGTTCTTGCAGGGGATGTTGGGTGTGTTAGGGGCTGTGGGGCAGGAGTTGGGAGCTTGGGGGGTGTTGGGGGATGTTGCAGGCTGTGGGTGTGTGTCTGGGGGGTGCTGCAGGCCTCCAAGCCCCCCAGCCCCTCCGTCATGGGGGGCAGCAGGTGAGTATAACAGGGTCCCCCCAGCTCCTGGCCCCCTGTATCCCAAAGCCAGGGAGGGGCTGGGTCCCTGTGGCCCACCCAACCCTCGGCCTCCTGCCGGCGAGGGGAGCTGAGAGCCAGCAAACTTGGTTCACACACGGAATTGCTGAACCACATTGTGTCCGTCCCCCCGCCCCCCCAAAGCCAGCCACCTCCTGTCCCTGGGGCCCGGTCGGGACCGGTGCCCCCTAGAGGGGAAGGGCCCCATGTCACTATTTGGGGTCTGCTGGGAGTTGTCAGGAATCGGGGTCAGGCTGATTCTCCCATAGTCTAGAAACCTTTGAATTTAGATAAGAATGGGGTGGCCTGGGGACACCCGGGGGGCCTGGCAAGGATATCGGGGGGCCTGGGGAAGAGAGGGACCTGGGGGATATTGTGGGGTCTGGGGAAGAGTGGGGGGAGCTGGGGGACATTGGAGGTCTGGGGAGAGTGGAGCGGGGTGGGGGGTGACACCCAGCCAGTGTCTCTGCCCTCAGGCGGGTTCGTTCAGGGTTCAGAGCCCCGGTTTCTGGGGGAATTTGGGGTGGCTCCGTTCCTCTGAGTTTGGGGCTAGCAACGGGGCCGTGGGGAAGGTCCCCGAGGCTGTGGCTGTCGTTGTGGCTTGGTGGATCCCTCCCCCTACCGGGCGCCCCGGGCACAGCTTAGTGAGCGGCTGTGGAGAGCCGGCCCACCAGTGTTACCTGTCGGTGACCAGCCGGGGCTCGGGATAGGTGCTAGCCGCCCCCTCCCCCCCAATGGCCCGTCCCAGGAGCCGCTCGCTGGCAGGTCACTGGCCTTCCCGGGCCCCAGTATCCCAGTCTGGTGGCCAGGTGCTGACGGGGAGCCCATTCTGGTACCTGTCTGGCGGCTCCTTCCCATGGCCCATCAGTACCCCTTCCAGGTCACCCCTGCCCGCGGCCGAGCCCCCCCAGCCCCCCACTGGGCTGATCAAATCTGCATTTAACCGGCGCCCCCAAAGCACCTCATTGCAACCCCCCGACTGGGGTTTGGGCAACAAAATCAGTTGACTTCTCCCCCCCCCCCCACCCATTGGGGAAAGGTCGCCTAGTTCGGGGTGGGGACACCTCCACCCCCAACACCTCGCTCCCGGAGTAGCGCTCCCTGGCTCCCCCTACTGACAGCATCAGCAGAAAGGCAGATTGCGAAGAGAATCATGGAAACATCCCCCTGTGTGGGTGGGTGCGGGAGGGAGACCGGGGCTGGGCCAGCAGGGGGCTGCGGGTCAGGAGTGAGGGGCACTGGCAGAGCTGGGGGAAGGGAGCCTGGGCTAGCAGGGGGCTGCGGGTCAGGAGTGGGGGCACCGGCAGAGCTGGGGGGAGCCCGGAGTGGGAATAAATGGCATGGGGGGTCAGGATTGAGGGGCATTGACAAAATCCATCCAAAATCCCCCGCACTCCATAGATAGCAGCAGCCCAGGCTCCTCCTTCCAGCCCACTCAGCCCGCACCCTGGGTGCTCTCCCCCCCACTAACCTCTCAGCACCCGCTCTTTTCCTCTGCTCCAGCTGGACGAATGGGACCCCCAGACCTGCGCTCTCCTCCTCCCTCTCTGTCTCGCTCCCGGCAGCCGTCTCTGTCCCTGAGACCCTTAACCTGTGAGGGCAGCGCAGAATTCACAGGTGAGGTTCTTGGGAACTGAGCGACTGGCCCCGACACAGCGCAGCCAGGGGCAGGTCTCAGGCCGTCACGCCGGGGGCAGCTTCACCGCTGGGGCACGGACAACCGAACCCCCCCTGCCTCCACCTGAACCACTAGACTCCCTTCCCTCCCAGAGCCACGATAGAACCCAGGAGTCCTGGCTCCCCCCCGGGTTAGAACTCAGGATTCCGCCACAGACTCCTGGTGCTACCCTGGAGAAATTGCTTTCCTGCTCGGTGCCTCGGTTTCCCCAGTGCACAACGGGGCCCCTGATCGCGATCAGAGTCTTGGGTGAGCTCGGCCTGTGTTTGAGCTGAGACAACAGGCCCGGAGGGACACGGAGCTGAGCACCTCGCCCACCCCACGGGAGATCTCTCCCTGCCCACCCGAGGGAGCAGGTTTGACGGGTGTCTCTGTGCCTCTGAGGCTCCTGCTCCCAGAGACACCATCAAACAGCTGAACCCCCCAAGCCAAGCAGCACAGGATCCCCTGAGGGAGACGGGGAGGCCCCTCGTCACGCCCATCACCCGCCCTCCCTCCGCGCTCCAACCACTCGACCCCACTCCTCTCCCAGAGCTGGGGAGAGAACCCAGGAATCCGGGCTCCCTGCCCCTCCTCCCGGCTCTAAACACTCGACTCCTGCCTCCTTTTCCAAGGTTACTACTATGGAGAAATAATGTTGTGCACAGCGATAGCAGCGCCCCTCACTCCCGACCCACAGCGCCCCCCTGCCCCCCAGCTCGGGCAGTTCTGCAGAGGGTG
Source organism: Natator depressus (assembly GCF_965152275.1). Taxonomy (NCBI): domain Eukaryota; kingdom Metazoa; phylum Chordata; order Testudines; family Cheloniidae; genus Natator; species Natator depressus. Next base: position 18,472,179 of record NC_134257.1, read on the forward strand.
GGAGTAGGGAGCCCAGGGCTGAGCTAACAGGGGGCTGCGGGTCGGGAGTGAGGGGCACCAGCAGAGCTGGGGGGGGGTCGTTTTTCATCCCTTTGATGCACTCATCCCCCTGCCCCACAGCGCCCCCCCCCCCCCCGCCCCGTTTAAGGGACATATTAATTCTCAGCTTCATGCCCGGCTGTCTGGTTTCCATGGAGACAGACCTCTGAGCCCGACAGCTCCCCCCCCACACACACTTCTCCCCTCGGCCGGAGCTGCCTTCCTCCAGTCCTGGGTATGTGGGGACCCCTCACCCGGCCCTGAGATGCAGCCACCTCTGGGGTGGGGTGTGGGGGGGCTGGTTACATGGGAACCCCTCACCCGGCCCTGAGATGCAGCCACCTCTGCGGTGGGGCAGCGGGCTGGTTATACAGGGACCCCTCGCTGGGACCCAGCCACCTCTGGGGTGGGCGTGGCCAGATCGTAGCCCTGCCCCCTCCATTGTGATGTCCCGGCGGGTTCCGTGCCCCCGGCGCTGGGCGATGCCCGCGGCCTCCCAGCTGCTGCTGCCCCTTTGCCTCGGCCTCCTTCTGGCCCCCCAGGCGTCCGGCTGCCTCGACTGCTTCTCCACCCCCCAGCAACGCCTGCGTGTCTGCCAGATCTTCCTGGGTCACGCCAGTTCCCGGCACGTGGCCTGCCTGGGCGCCCTGCGGGCCGCCTTCCAGCCCCACGCCCAGCTGGTGGTGGGTGAGTGGGGCCCCGGAGCCAAGCGGCCGGCCCGCCCTCTGGCCTCACCCCGGCCTCCTCCTGCAGCTCGCTCTGTCCGTCCGTCTTCCGTTCCCACCATCCCTCCTGTCTGTCTGTCCTCCCACCGTCCGTCCATCCTTCAGCTCCATCCTTGCCTTCCTCCAGCTTAACCACTCCCTGGCCCTCCATCCCTAGCTCCATCATCCCTCCGTCTTCACCTCCATCCATCCCTAGCTCCATCATCCCTCTGTCTTCACCTCAATCCATCCCTAGCTCCATCCTCTCTCCATCTTCACCCCACCCATCCCTAGCTCCATCCTCCCTCCATCTTCACCCCCATCCACCCCTAGCTCCATCATCCCTCCGTCTTCACCTCAATCCACCCCTAGCTCCATCCTCCCTCCGTCTCTACCTCCATCCATCTCTAGCTCCATCATCCCTCTGTCTCTACCTCCAGCCATCCTTCCATCCTCTGCCCATCTCTCCAACCATCCCTAGCTCCATCATCTCCTCCATCCATTCCTCTGCCCATCCCTCCATCTATGGCCCCCCGTGGGACGGACCCCGGAGCAGAACCTGTCTCCTCACCCGCCCCCCTCACCCTCCCCAGGTGTGGCGGAGATGGAGAAGCTGAAGGACGTCTTCTCCAATGTCATCTTCTCCCTGGAGCAGAAGGGCATGTCCAAGGGTGGGTCAGAGCCGGGGTGGGGGCCATGGAGGAAGGGGAGGGGAAGGATGCTGGAGGGGGGGAGCAAGGGGAAGTGGCTGGGAATAGGGGAGGGGAGGGATAGGGTGGGGATAGGGGCTGGAAAGGCAGGGGGAGGGTGTGGGCGGGGGGCCCAGTTCTGACCCCCTCTTCCCCCCCAGTTCCCTACCAGGTGGCCGTGCCGGACGCTGTGGCGCAAATCCAGCCGGAGCTGGCTCAGCTGAAACCAGGTGAGAGGGGGGCTGGGAGCCGACCACCCGGTGTGACCCCCCCCACACACACACAGCCCCATGCACCCACTGTCCTGGAACAGGTGGGGGGAAGGGGCTGGGACCCCATGGACCACCCAGCCCTCGGCCAATTGGGAGGCAGGGGCTGAGACCCCCCCTCCCCCACTGCCAGCCATCCAGTCCCTGCCGGGAGGCTGGATCAGACTCGGCGCCCCCTAGAGGGCACCCAGGAGAGGGTCTGCTGCTGCTGGGCCTCATGCCCTGATATGGCCTCATCCTCCCTCCTGTTCCTCTCCCTTCGCAGCTCCTGCCTGCGTCCCGCCGTGCGGTGAGTCCTGAGGTCTCGCGGGGCCCCCCAGCTCCACCGGTGCCCCTCACTCCCGACCCGCAGGCCCCCTGCCAGCCCAGCCCTGGACCCCCCAACCAGCCCTGCCGGTGCCCCTCACTCCCAACCCGCAGCCCCCTCCCAGCCCAACCCTGGGCTCCCCCCACTCCCCAGCTCCGCCGGTGCCCCTCACTCCCAACCCGCAGCCCCCTGCCAGCCCAGCCCTGGACCCCCCAACCAGCCCTGCCGGTGCCCCTCACTCCCGACCCGCAGCCCCCTCCCAGCCCAACCCTGGGCTCCCCCCACTCCCCAGCTCCGCCGGTGCCCCTCACTCCCGACCCGCAGCCCCCTGCCAACCCAGCCCTGGGCTCCCCCCTCCCCCCAGCTCCGCCGGTGCCCCTCACTCCAGACCCGCAGCCCCCTGCTAGCCCAGCCCTAGGCTCCCCACCACTTTGCTGTTCTCCGCAGGGTACCAGAAAGACGCCCAGGTCTACAAATGCACCTCGTGCAGCCTAGTGGACTGTCAGCTCCCCCTGGACTGTCCAGGTACATGCTACACCCCCAAGTCCCCACACAGCACTAGGGGGCGCTGTGCTGCGGGATTCCCTGCCATTTCCAGATGATGAACCCAGGAGTCCTGGCCAAACCGAACCCAGGGGATTCTCTTCAACCTCCAGAAAACCCCCTTGTGCTTTCAGCTGAACACAGGATTCCCTGGATAACCAGCCCCCCACTCCACCCCAGAGGTGGCTGTATCTCAGTGCTGGGCAAGGGATTCCCTGCAGGGCGGGGTCCCTCTATAACCAGCCCCTGTGCCCCGCCCCAGAGGTGGCCGCATCTCAGTGCTGGGTGAGGGATTCCCTGCAGGGCGGGGTCCCTCTATAACCAGCCCCCGTGCCCCACCCCAGAGTTGGCCGCATTGCCAGCCCCACCCGGAATCACCCCCGCTCTTTGCCCTGCCAGTGGAGGACGTCTGGAAGAACGAGGGGGAGAGGACAGCTCTGACATGCAGGGTCCCATTCCAGACCCCCCCTGACGTGCGGCATAGCTGGAAGTTTGCCAGGGACGTGAGTGTGGCGGGTGGGGAGGGTCTGTCTCGTGTTGTGGTTGTCTGTTCGGGTAGCAGGAAGACGGGGCGGGGGGCACCTTGGTGGATGGGAGTGGTGAAAGGAAGTAATTTTACTGCGGGGGGAGAGTTTCTGTCTGTCTGCTGCCCTGACTCCATGCCCCTTGCCTCCTACACGCCCTAGTGGCAGCCTTCGAGTCAGCCCAGCCCCCTCGCTCTGCCCCCGGTCCTGAGTTCGATTCCCCTGACGCCTGCCCTTCCTCCCCCCGTCACCCCCTCAACTCGCTCTCCTCTGCACCCCCAGCTCCGGACCCAGGATCTCTCCCTCTTCCGGGACCTGCATATGGGCGCCGGCTCCTCCCTTGTCCTCCGTCCCACGTGGGGCTCGCACCGCGGCACCTACGCCTGCCAGCTAGCCGAGCAGGATGATGTGCTAGCCCGGAAATACTTCTACCTCAATGGTAAGGAGGGGAGTGGGGTCAAGTGGTTAGAGCAGAGGGGCTGGGAGCCAGGACTCCTGGGTTCTAGCCCCAGCTCTGGGAGGGGAGTGAGGTCTCGTGGTTGGAGCCGTGGAGGGGTGGGGCTGGGAGCCAGGACTCCTGGGTTCTGTCTCCCCGCAGTGACTGCCAGCAGCCAGGAGGCAGAGACGGAGCTGCAGGACATGTTCCAAACCATCCTGCAGTCCCCAGTGGGGCACGGGGCCGAGGGCCGGCCCCCCGGGCTCTCAGAGCTGCTGGCCGAGCCCGACTCGCTGCACAAGAGGAACGTGGTGCTGCTGATCGTGGGGCTGGCGCTGAGCGCCCTGCTGGGCACCCTGCTGCTGGGGTGAGCTTGCCGTGAACCCTCCGGATCAGTGCCATGGGCCCCTCCGGCCTAGGAACCTCCCCTGACCAACGGGCCTGACCAACGGGCCCATCCAGCCTGGGACTCTGCCCCCACCAGACCTGACCCATGGACCCGCCCACCCAGCCTGGTATCCAGTTGCAGGGAGTTCCCCAGCTCCCCGCTTTCCGACCAAGCCCTTTGTGGCCCTGAACGCCACACCCTGGGGGGAAACCCTGCCCAGGCCCAAGCCCCACACTGCCCTTCTGGGTCCCAGCTCGGTCCAGCCCCCCTCCATCCACGCACCGGGAGCAACATGCGGAGACGGCAGTGTGATGGGGGCTGGGGGCGGCCTTCCTCCTCTGGCTTGTCCTCCCTCTGCTATGGCTTCCTTCTGACTCTCTCCTCTGTGCGCTCGGGCTTTTCTCCCTCCTTTTCCCCCCCCTTTTCTCTCACTCCCTCTTTTCCTCTCCTCCTCCTCTGCTCTCCTTTGCACTCCCTCCATGCCCCCCATCTTCTCTCTCTCTCCCCCCCCCACAGGGGCATCTGTCGCTGGGCCATGGGCCGGCCCTGAACCCCCCGGCCTGGGCCCTGGACTCTCCTCTGCTCGGCACTCTGCTGCTGGGGTGAGCTTGCCGTGAACCCTCCGGATCAGTGCCATGGGCCCCTCCAGCCTGGGATCCTCCCCCACCACTGCCGGGCCTGACCAACAGGCCCATCCAGCCTGGGACTCTGCCCCCACCAGACCTGACCCATGGACCCTCCCACCCAGCCTGGTATCCAGTTGCAGGGAGTTCCCCAGCTCCCTGCTTTCCGACCAAGCCCTTTGTGGCCCTGAACGCCACACCCTGGGGGAAACCCTGCCCAGGCCCAAGCCCCACACTGCCCTTCTGGGTCCCAGCTCGGTCCAGCCCCCCTCCATCCACGCACCGGGAGCAACGCGGAGACGGCAGTGTGATGGGGGCTGGGGGCGGCCTTCCTCCTCTGGCTTGTCCTCCCTCTGCTATGGCTTCCTTCTCGCTCTCTCCTCTGTGCGCTCGGGCTTTTCTCCCTCCTCTCCCCCCCCCTTTTCTCTCACTCCCTCTTTTCCTCTCCTCCTCCTCTGCTCTCCTTTGCACTCCTTCCATGCCCCCCATCTTCTCTCTCTCTCTCCCCACAGGGGCATCTGTCGCTGGGCCATGGGCCGGCCCTGATGCCCCCGGCCTGGGCCCTGGACTCTCCTCTGCTCGGCACCCTGGGATTTGTACTGTCAATTCTCTGATCAGAATAAACCCAAATTCCAGTCTGAGCTGGGAGTCTGTGTCTGGGCCACAAAAGGGGTTTTTCCTGGCAGTCAGGTCTGGCCCGATGCCCCAGGGTGGCAGTGGGGGGTGCTGTGCTCCTGGGGGTGGGGTGTGGGGGGGTCTCCCCTGGCGGTCAGGTCTGGCCCGATGCCCCAGGGTGGCAGTGGGGGGCGCTGTGCTCCTGGGGTCAGGGTGGGGGGGTCTCCCCGGCGGTCAGGGCTGGCCCGATGCCCCTGGAGGGCGCTGTGCTGCTGGGGTCAGGGTTGGGGGGGTCTCCCCTGGCGGTCAGGCCTAGCCCGATGCCCCTGGGGGGCGCTGTGCTGCTGGGGGTAGGGTGGGGGGGGTCTCCCCTTATGGTCAGGGCGGCTGGACATTTCTGTGATTCTGTGGACACATGCAAGTAGCGGGTGCTGGGGCAGGACCCTGGGGTGAATGGGGATCCCCCCTGAACGGGGGCGGGGTCAGTCGGGGGGAGGGGTAGAGGGAAGTTTGGGGAGCCTCTCGGTCCCCCTGCCCCCCTGCTCCCCCGCCCCTCTGGACTCGCTGCCGCCCCCCAGGGCCCGCGCTGGGGGTGTGCGGGCGGGGAGGGGCGAGGGCCGGGCGGTCCCCACAGCCTGGAAGTTCCCACGGGCTCAGGATCTCCTAATATGGTCAGTGACGCGCGGCGAGGCGGGGAATCCCCCTCCCCCTCCCGGCCGAGCCAGGCCCGGGGCAAACAGAACCGCGTGGACCAGGCGGCGAGAGCGCACGGTGCGTCCGGGCCCGCGGCGCGGGGGGGCTGGAGAAGGGGGATCCCGGGGGGGACGGGGACAGAGCCCTTGTCTGTTGCGGGGCGTCACTGGGTTGCGGGGAGCCCCACGCGAGGGCCCCGCAGAGTTTGGGGGGGGCGGGCTCAGCTGTGGGGGGGGTCTGATCTGCCTCTTCGCTCCGGCCGGGGGCTCCGCTGTTGGGGTCTGGGGCCGGAAGCCCAGCAACGCCTCCCCCCCCCGGGGGGGAGCTGAGACATGGGGGGTCCCCCCAGTTTCCCCCACCCGGCAGCTTTTTCTTTCATTTTCTCCTTCCCTTTGTGTCTCCCCCGCTCCGGCGTCTGCAACTTCCTCATCGGGTGGCGGAACCCAGCCCCCCGCCCCCCCCCCCCCACGTATGGGGAGGGGGAAGCTATGGGGAAGGGAGCTTGGGGGTGCCGGGGAGCAGAGGAGGTGGGGGGATGGGTTTTGGGGTGCAGGGGAGGAGGAGAGGTTGTGGGGGGAGGGGGAGAGGAAGGGGTGCGGGGACTGGTTATGGGGTGGTGGAGGAAGGAGTTATAGGGTGCGGGGGGGGGGAGGAGAGAAGGGGGTGGAGGCGGAAATAATGGGATTTCCCGGACGCCAGGAAATATTTCCAAACAGCGGTGTGAGGAAAGAGGCTGTGATGTGAGGGGGGGGGAGGAGTTTGGGGGGTGTGTGTGATGGGATTGGGGTATGTGACCCATAGGACTCAGGGATCGGGGCCAGTATCTCCCCCCTCCCCTGGTGACACCGACATTGAGCCGGCCCATGTGTGAGGGGGATCGAGATCAAAGGGGGGGGGGGTGAGCCATGGGGGAAGCTGTAGGAATGTGGCCCCCCCTTCTCCTCCCAGCTGTTGTTTGGGGGACAGACAGTGACAACCCCTCCCCCACCATGGTCATCCACAGTGGAGCCCAGCCTGGGAGTCCCCCCCACCCCACCCCTGGGGGATCCCTGGGACCTGTAGGGGAGTGTCTGGGATTTGGGGGGGAACATAAAGGGGGGGGTTCCCCAGGGCTGTGTCCAGGATTCCCCTCCCTGGGAAGTTTTCTTGAAAGTCCCACAACTGAGCGCAGGAGCAGTGTGTGTGTGTGTGTTGCGGGGGGGGAGGAGATTATTGGGGGGTGGCTCTGGGTACCTCTGTGGGACCATGCGGCTGTGTAGCTGTGTGGCTGTATCCTTGTGGCTGTGTGTGTCTCTGTGTGTGATTGTGTATCTTTGTGGTTGTGTGTGTCTCTACGTGCAAATGTGTATCTGTATGGCTGTATCCTTGTGGTTGTGTGAGTGTGTGTCTGGGTGTGACTGTTTATTTGTATGGCTGTATCTTTGTGACTGTGTGTCCCTGAGTGTGACTGTATCTGCCTGACTGCATCTTTGTGGTTGTGTTGGGGGGGGGGCTGTCTGGGTGCAATTGTGCATCTGTCTGGCTGTACTTTGGTGATACGTGTGTGTGTATCTGCGGTTGTGCATCTGCATCTCTGAGTGCCTGTATCTTTGTGAGGGTGTGTCTCTGGGTGGCGGTGTGTATTGATGAGCCTGTATCTGTGATTGTGTGTTGGCATAGCTCTACGCCCGCTGGTGTGAGAGAGAAACAGTGTGTGAGTGTGTCCTTGTAACTGCCCTACATTTTCCCTCTCCCCGGGAGATAAATGAGTGCCAGTTAACTCCAGCTAATTCACACCTCTGGCCTGGTCAGAGCCCCCCACGCACACACGCAGGGTTGGCTTCCCCGACTGTGTCTCTGGCCTCGTCTCTAGACAATCGGCCGAAGGGCGTCCCGATAACCAAGACGGTGCTCAAGGCGGCCGCGCAGGTGGTGTTGAGCAGAACTATGGCTGGCCCTGGGTCGGCGCCGCTGGGTTAGCCCGGGCCAGGGGAGGCTGGAGGCCACCAGCCCCGCGTCCGTACCTGGCCGGGGGTGTCTCGTTGCCTGACTCCACCCCTGAGCCTTTGGGTGTCTTTCCCTCTTTCTGTCTCTGTGTTGGGGGCTGCCTGACTGCATGTGTGTCTGTGTCGTGTGTGTGTGTGTGTGTGTGTGTGCTTCTCTGGGGGTGTCTTTCCCATTCTGCCTGTGTGTGTGTTGAGGGCTGCCCGACTGTATTTGTCTCTGTGTTTCTTTGTGGGTGTCTCCTTCCTTGACACTGCGTGTGTGTCTTTGTGCACCTGTGTGTGTGTGTTGGGGACTGCCCATGTGTGTATCTGTTTGTTTCTCTGGGGGTGTCTCTTACCCTGACTCAGCCCTCTCTGCCTGTAACTCTGCCTGCCGGGTGTGTGGGGAGGCGTCTGTCTGCGAGTGTCTCTCCCCCGCCTCTCGCCCCTGGATTTCCGGAGCAGGCGGCTGTGTTGTAACCCCCTTGCGACACCTCTGGGCTGGTGTGGGTGGGGACACCAGCGGGGACAAGCTGTCCCAGGAAATGGGTCAAGTCCACCCCGGGAGGGGAGAGGTGATACCGGAGTGATGGGCCCATGGAGGGGATCTGATGGGGGGTAGGATGCCAGGGTGATGGGCCCATGGAGGGGATCTGATGGGGAGTAGGATGCCAGGGTGATGGGCCCATGGAGGGGTTCCAATGGGGGGGCAGGATGGCAGGCTGGCCATGGGTCTGAGCCCAGCTGAGCAGACCGTTGCTGATGTAACGGGGCTGCAATCCTGCCATGGTTTCCTGACTCGTGGTGATGTCACCGGCTTGTGTCAGCCCCACAAACCCCCTCCCCCCTGCTCAGGTACCAAGGGGCACCCTGCCCCTTGGAGCAGCTTTAACCCCTCGCTGCCCAGAGCTCCCCTGGGATCCAGCCCCTCAACCCCCTTGAGCCCCATTACCTGACCTCCCCCAGCGGCTCACCGGGGTCCTGTCCCCCCGCAGGACGAGCCCTGCCCGCGCCATGAGAGAGGAGGTGGAGACGGGCGCCCGGTTCCTGTCGCGCCTGGCGAACCGGCACGGCCGGCTGGACAAGGGGCTCGTGGAGCAGTTCGGGGAGCGCCTGGCCGCCGTCCTGCAGGAGAGATACTGCCGGCACTGGTACCCCGAGAACCCTGCCAAGGGACAGGCCTACAGGTACGGGGCCCGGGCGCGGAGGGGGGTGGCGCGGGGATCGGGGTGCCCGCTCACACAGCCGTTTGGCAGAGCCAGGTGCACCGCAGGTGGCCGGTGGGTGGAGCTGTCATGGAGTCCCCGGGCGATGCTCTGGAACGGCTCCCCACGAAGCCAGGCAGGACTCTGGGGAAGTCTCCTCTCTGGGAGCAGCCTGTCTGCAGGACACACAGCTCACCCGGCTTCCACCTTCCTGGGTCTGACCTCGGAGCATTCAGCCTCCTCTGCCCCTCCGTGCGCTTCCCACAGCGAGACCGCTCAGGCGGGGTCCTGGAGCGGCCAGAGGGTCCTGCCCCCCAACTCCGCAGTCAGACGTGACTCTCAGCCAGCCAGTAAAACTGAAGGTTTATTAGACGACAGGAACATGGTCTAACACAGAGCTTGCAGGTGCAGAGAACAGGACCCCTCAGCTGGGTCCATTTTGGGGGGCAGTGAGCCAGAGAACCCCGTCTACCCTTCACTCCATGTCCAAGCCAGCCCCAAACTGAAACTCCCTCCAGCCCCCGCTCCTCTGGGCTTTCCCCTTTCCCCGGGCCAGGAGGTCACCTGATTCCTTTGTTCTCCAACCCTTTAGCTCTCACCTTGCAGTGGGGAAGGGCCCAGGCCATCAGTTGCCAGGAAACAGGGTGTCGGCCATTCTCTGTGTCCAGACCCCTGCACACACCTGCCCTCTAGGGCTCTGCAATGATCATACACCCTTATCCCACCCCCTAGAGACTTAAGAACTGCATAGGGGAAACTGAGGCACCCCCACATTATTCAGAGGAAACATTAAGAACAGTCCCGCTTCGTCACAGGAGCATGTCACAGGATGGGGGCAGCTGGTGGTGCCGTCCATGGGCTGCGTTGCAGGGCCTTATGCCAGGCGGGTCGGTAACACTTTGCCCCGGGCGCGGGGTGGGAGGCTGCAGCCGGCTGGGGGTCCTGTAGGGCCCCTGATGCTCTGACACCCCCCCCCCACTGACCGGCCTCTCCCACCCCAGGTGTATCCGCATCAATCGGAGGCAGCGGGTGGACGAGTCGCTGCTCCGGGCCTGCGCGGGCTGCGGGCTGGAGTACTCGGAGCTGGCACTGCCTTGGGAGCTCTCGCTCTGGATCGACCCGGGGGAGGTCTGCTGTAGGTGAGTTTCCCCCCCTACCCCCGCCCTCTGCTGCTTGGGGTCAGTCCCCTCCCCAGCTCGCGGCGCCCCGGCTGCCTCCGTCCGGCAGGGGACAAAAGCCCTACTACGGCCAGCTGCGCCAGGACTCCTGGGTTCTCTGCTCCGCGGGGACCCCCTTCATGCATGTGGGGCTCGCAGTGCTCCCACCGGGCACTAAACCCTGCCCCATACCCCTCTAGGGGAAGCAGGCTCTGCTCCAGCCCCAGGGTGGGAGGCTGGCTGGCTAAGGGGGGTGGAGAATGGGGCCTTTCCCCTCTAGGGGGCGCCGGTTCTGCTCCAGCCCCAGGGTGGGAGGCTGGCTGGCTAAGGGGGTTGGAGAATGGGGCCTTTCCCCTCTAGGGGGCGCCAGTTCTGATCCAGCCCCGGGGTGGGGGCTGGCTGGCTCGGAGGGGGGGGCGGCACGGGGCCCATTGTGGGCTAATGGGGCCATGGTCCCAATTTTTAAAGCATCCTCTCCCCCCGGCCCTGGGTGCACCTGCCCCCCAACCCAGACTCGGGGAGAACAGCCCGTACTTCACGGTGAGCCCCTCGGAAGGGGGCGGCAGCAAAGGGACCCCGGAGCCCGAGACGTCGGACTATCACTCGGAGTCACCGTCAGAGAGCTCCTCGGAGGACGAGGGATCAGCCCGGCCCCCCCCGGCCCCGGCACCAGCCCCAACCAGACCCGCCCTGCGGGAGCCCAGCAAACAGGTGATGTGTGAATTGGGGGGGCTGGCTCCCCATGGCCCATTTGGTGCCTGAGGTGTGTATGGAGGGGAGGGGGGGGTCCCTGTCCCCGCTGAGAACGGGGCTGAGACCCAGCAAACTCAACACACACACAGGGCTGCTGAAGGGATGAGCCAGAGGGGCCTAGAGTCTGTCCCCCCACAAGCCAGCCAGTCCACCCGCTGGGGGCTGGAGCAGAGCTGGTGCCCCCTAGAAAAAGGCCCCATATCCCCTCCCCCGAGCCGTGCCCCTGCCCTGGGGACAGGTCACAGCAGATGCCCCAGAGGTGGCTGCATCTCAGTGTCGGGCGAGGGGTCCCTGCATAACCAGCCCCCGTGCCCCACCCCAGAGGCAGCCACAGCTCTGCGCTGGGCGAGGGGTCTCTGGATATTTCGGACTCCTGCTAAGGTCTCTTTTCTCTCCCCCAGGCAGCCGAGTTGTTCTATCTCCCAGCCCCCGTGTGGCTCCCCTGCACCACCCAGCGCCTGGTCAGCTACATCCCCACCTACCAGCCCCTCACCTTCTACTACGTCAGCGTCGGAGCAAAGCCCTCGCCGGCGAAGAGATCCAACCCCGACCGGCTGCGGCGCCTCACCCACCGGGCTGCCAAGGCTTAGGGGCGGGGCAGGGAGAGGGGAGAGCCCCCAGCCCCTCTCCCTCCTGCCCTCACATGCCTTCACCCCCCAGTGATCTCCGCCACGCTCTCAGGCTGAGACTGGGTGGAACTCACCACAGCAATGCAAACAGCGCCACCTCGTGGCCACGCAACAAGCCAGGCTGGAAACGGCTGGAAGTCGGGGATGTCCTCCCCCCAACCCAGCTGGTATCTTAAGAGTTAACAGCCCCCCTTCTCGTGCAGGGAGTGAGGCCCCATGGCCGTGGGGCTGAGCCAGTTGAGACTTGGTGTCCTAGGGGACCGTCTGCAGGCAAAGCACATGGGCAAACTTGCTATGGAGAGGAAGATGGGCCTGGAAGCCAGGACGCCTGGGTTCTATCCCCAGTGCTGGGAGGATAGTGGGGGTCTAGTGCTTAGAGCAGGTCGGGGGGGGCTGAGAGCCAGGACTCTTGGGTTCTCTCCCAGCTCTGGAAGGGAAGTGGGGTCTAGTGGTTAGAGCAGAGGGGGCTCGGGGCCAGGACTCCTGGGTTCCATTGTCAGCTCTTCTGACCAGCTTCTGGCAAAAAAACCAAGCACACACACACACACACAAAACCACCGAATCTGTGCCTCAGTTTCCCCGTCTGTAAAACCGGGATGATAACACTCACCTACCTCAGATTGTTGCTGCAGTGCAAACAAACACAGGGGCACTTTATAAAGGCTTTTTCCAGGCTGCATTGCCGGGCAGGGGAAAGGATTGTTCTAATGATTTTAATATATATGCTGTAAATAGGAGCCGATGATCTAATTTATGGAAGCAGAGAGAGCTGTTTAGCAGGGAGGGGCGGGGCGGGGGGGGGTGTTTAACACCAAATCTATTTATAGAGGGGTTTTTTTGCAAAAAAATACAAAAACAAATCCTTTTTCTGTAAAAATTCACAAGTGCCGATTAAAGAGACCTCTGTGGTGACGCAGGAAACTGTCGCGTGGAGCCGTCCTTCCACGGGCGGGGCTGGGGTCTGAGGGGCTGGGCGATTATTTGTGTTACGGCACCAGCTAGCGGCCCGGGGCCTGGCCCGGCCCCCGAGTGTGCCAGTCGCGGCGCATTGTTACTGCTGTTGGGTATATTATGGCTGGGGGGTGGGGAAGGCTGGGAGCCAGCTCTTCTGGGGTTTCTCCCCAGTTCTGGGAAGGGAGTGGGGTCTAGTGGTTAGAGTGGGGGGGGGGTGGCTGGGATTTCTGGGTTTTATTTCAGGGTCTGCTCTGGGACCCTGAGCAGGTAATTTCCCCCTGTTCTCTGAGGACCCCCCCCCCGCCTCTAAAATGTCCCAAAGGGAAAAAAAAATCTAGGAAATGTGAACAGGTGAGATTGGGGCCAGAGCAGCGGCACCGTTAGATTCAGCCACCGGAGGGAGCCGGTGGGCTACGTATGACCTGCCTGTGGCGAGCCTGGATGCAATTCCCAGCTCCTCCAAGGAAAGCTCCTTCCTTTGGCCTGTGGAACTCACTGCCACTGGATGGTGCTGGGGGGGGGGGGGGCAAGATTCCAAGTGGGTTGGATGCTCCAGCTAAAGGAGAAGATCCAGAGTTAGAAGAGCTCAGGCTCCCAAAATCGGGAGGGGGGGTTCCCCCGGGCCTGGACCCCTCGGGGTCTGTGAGGGTCCTGCGTCATCCCAGCTCTTAATTGCTACAGCTCCAGTCTAGGTAGGTTCTTCGCCCCCTCTGTGCCCCCGCCCCACCCCACCACCATCTCTCTGGATGGTCCCCAACCTCCTCCTCAGTCCTGGGCTCAGCTGATCCTTGGCCAGTTTGTTCTTGTGCCAGCCCTGTCCCTGAGCGTCCGATTCCCCCTCCCTGGTGGTCCCCCCCGATGTATTTCTGGGGTGCAATCGCTCCCCCACCCCAGCCTGCAACCCCCTTCTGAGTCTCCTCTCATGCGATCGCCCCCGCCCCGCCCGCCGTGGCCTCATCGCTGCTCTGCGCTCGGGATTCCTCTCTTGGACGCGGGCACCCAGAATTAACGGGGGTCGGCGCTGGGGCTGAGCTCAAGGAGGGCAGCGAAGGTTGGGGAGGGGGGTCAGAGGCTGGCCGGCCCTTCGAAGCAAGCTGGGGTCAGCCCTGCCCAGGACTTAGCCGCTAGCCGTAAGAACATCAGAATGGCCAGACTGGGTCAGAGCAATGGTCCATCTAGCCCAGGGTCCTGTCTGACAGTGGCTGGTGCCCGGAGCATCAGAGGGAATGAACAGAACAGGGGAGTTATTGACTGATCCTTCTGCTGTCGGCCACTCCCAGCTCCTGGCAGTGGGAGGTTAGGGACACCCAGAGCCTGGGCTGCATCCCTGCCCATCCTGGCTCATAGCCCTTCATGGACCTGTCCTCCAGGAACTTACCTAGTTCTTTTTTGAACCCAGTTATACTTTTGGCCGTCAAACATCCCCTGGCAGTGAGTTCCACAGAGTGACTGTGCGTTGTGGGAAGAAATACTTCCTTTTGTCTGTTTTAAACCTGCTGACTATTATTTTAATTGGGTGACTCCTGGTACTCGTGTGATGAGAAGGAATAAATAACACTTCCCTATTCGCTTTCTCTGCACCCGTCAGGATTTTATAGACCTCGATCATCCCCCCCAAGCCGTCTCTTCTCCAAGCTGAAAAGAAGCCGTCCCATCCCCCTCATCATTTTTGTTGCCCTTTTCTGAGCCTTTTCCAAGTCCAATCAATCTTTTTTGAGCTGGGGGACCACATCTGCACGCGGTGTTCAAGGTGAGGGCGTCCCATGGATTTATCTAGAGGCAACATGCTATTGTCTGTCTTATTCTCTGTCCCTTTCTTAATGATTCCCAGCATTCTGGTGGCTTTTTCGACGGCCGCTGCACATGGAGTGGATGGTTTCAGAGAACTCTCCACGGTGACTCCCAGATCTCTCCCTTGAGTGGCAACAGCTAATTTAGACCCCGTCATTGTCTACGTAGAGCTGGGATGATGGTTTCCAATGTGCATTACTTTGCAGTTATCATCATTGTATTTCATCTGCCCTTTTGTTGCCCAGTCACCCAGTTGCGTGAGATCCCTTTGTAGCTCTTTGCAGTCGGCTTTGGACTTAACTAATTTGAATAATTTTGTATCATCTGCAAACTTTGCCATCTCTCTGTTTGGCACCTTTTCCCAGATCATTTATGAATATGTTGAATAGGACTGGGCCCAGTACAGACCCCTGGGGACACCCCAATTTACCTCTCGCCATTCTGAAAACTGACCATTAATTCCTACCCTTTGTTTCTTGTTTTTTACCCAGCTATTGATCCATGAGAAGCCCTTCCCTCTTATCCCATGACAGCTTACTTTGAGTAAGAGCCTTTGGTGAGGGACCTTGTCTAAGTCTTTCTGAAAATCTAAGTACACTATATCCACTGGATCCCCCTTGTCCACGTAGAATCCTAGGACTGGAAGGGACCTCAAGGGGTCATTTAGTCCAGTCCCCTGCACTCAAGGCAGGACTAAGTATTATCCAGCCCATCCCTGACAGGGGTTTGTCCAACCTGCTCTTAAAAATCCCCAATGATGGAGATTCCACAACCTCCCTGGGCAATTTATTCCCGTGCTTAACCCCCCTGACGGTTGATGCAATTTAAGCCCATTGCTTCTTGTCCTGTCCTCAGAGGTTAACAAGAACAATTTTTCTCCCTCCTCCTTGTAACAACCTTTTATGTACTTGAAAACTGTTATCATGTCCCCTTTCAGGCTTCTCTTCTCCAGACTAAACAGACCCAAGTTTTTCAATCTTCTCTCACAGGTCCTGTTTTTTAGACCTTTCATCATTTTTGTTGCTCTTCTCTGGACTTTCTCCAATTTGTCCACATCTTTCCTGAAATGTGGAGCCCAGAACTGGACACACTACTCCAGTTGAGGCCTAATCAGCGCAGAGTAGAGCAGAAGAATTACTTTGTGTGTCTTGCTGACAACACTCCTGCTGATACATCCCCGAATGACATTTGTTTTTTTTGCAACAGCGTTACACTGTTGACTCATCTATAGCTTGTGACCCCCAGATCCCTTTCCGCAGGACTCCTTCCTAGGCAGTCATTTCCCATTCTGTGTGTGTGCAGCTGACTGTTCCTTCCTCAGTGGAGGACTTTGCATTTGTCCTTCTTGAAGTTCACCCTTTCTACTTCAGATCATTTCTTCAGTTTGTCCAGATCATTTTGAATTTTAATCCTCTCCTCCAAAGCACTTGCAACCCCTCCCTGCTTGGGATCATCCGCAAACTTTTTGTAAGTGTCCTCTCTCTGCCATGAGCTAAATCACTGATGAAGATAGTGAACAGAACATGCTTGCTGACCCTCTCAAAGAATTCTAATAGAGTTGTGAGGCGTGATTTCCCTTTCCAAAAACCACGTTGACTGTTCCCCAGCGAATCGTGTTTATCTCTGGGTCTGATCATTCTGTTCTTTACTATAGTTTCAACCAGTTTGCCCGGTACTGAAGTCAGGCTTACCAGCCTGTAATTGCCGGGATCAGCTCTGGGTTTCAGGGGGAAAGGAGGGAATTCCTCACTGATGGTGGGGTGGGGTTTTGGGATCAGGCAGGGATGGAGGAAGCCAGCGGGATGTGAATGTCCCAGGGGCCCCTGGACCTGCCGGAGACTCATTGAGTTAATAATTGACATCCCCCAAAGCAAGCGGCCTTGGGAATTGTTTTAGGCGGGAAGGGGGAGTTTTCGGTGCTCAGATCAGAGCAAGGGGGAGACTTGGAGCAGGAATTTGCTGTCCTGGGAGAGAAGGCGAGAGAGAAAGAGAGAGGTTCCCTCTCTCTACAGCAGGTGCGATCTCTAAGATCCCTCACTAAGTGTGTTAATAAGTGAGAGGATACAGTTATACTTAAAGTATTTCACAGAGGATCTTTTCGGGGGCGGGGGGGGGAAGGCAAAGTGCCACATTTATTGGTAATCCATGTATCCATCATCCTATGCATATGACCTATATCACACTCACGTGCTCACATGCTCACACGCACACACACGAGCTCGCACGCCCCGTCTCGTTGTTGTTACCAACGAGGTGCTCCCCTTCACTTCACTGGCCAGGTGAGTTTGATGGGGGAGGGGTGGAGCCGGGCTTCTGCCGATCCGGATCAATGCTCCCCGTGTTGACAAGATGAGACCCCGGGGTCCCCTGCGAGACACCTCACATTTATAGCCACGTCCCTCGCATGCAAATCTGTCCCAGATTCAGAATCTGCGTCTGTGTCCCTTGGTCCTCTGTGGCGCCTCCCTCTGGGTGTTTGTCCTAATGCTGCCACGTTTATTTTCAGAGAGGGTGTTTTCCAAAGGAGGTGCTCGCTCCCCACTCCCAAGGCTGTCAGTACGTCTGATCTTCTGTCCTGAGCCCACTTGACAAGTTTTATTGTTCTTGAGTCTGGCTTCCATCCCCTCTCCAAGGGTTGCAGCTGGCTGGAGGTGCTGCTTTCCAGGCCTTGCTCATTCACACCTCGTTCTTTCAACAGGCCAATGGATTAAAAGCGGGGGGAGATCTTATTCTACTCCTAGCAAAAAGACAATTTTTCTTCTACCTTGACTATCCTTAGGGGCTATAACGTTAAACCCAGGCTCAATACAAAGTTCCCATATCAAAGGACTTGACACAAAGCTGCGTGAAAACAGGTCACACATGGATAGACCCACTACAAGGTTATATGAAGAGGCATAATACAAAGTCATATGAAAGTAATGTGAAGATGCTTAATGCAGATATTTATCTACCACACCGTCCCCGGGGTCTGTGCCAGTGCCCTGCCCTGCCAAGGAGAAATGAATCATTCTGTGCATTACAGAAGCGTCTACAAGTCACAACTGAGATCAGGGCCCCATCGCGCCGGGCGCTGCATGGACACAGTGAGAGACAGTCCCGGCCCCAGCTGAGATCAGGCCCCCTAATCTGGGACGCTGCATGGACAGAGACTGTCCCTTCAGTGAAAAGTGCCCCCTTGGCTCAGGCGCATTCCCCCCCCAGCCCCCATAACTACCCAGCCTAGGGCCTGTGGCTGTTAACACCCAGCCCCTGAGTCTTTCCGGGCTCTTGGCAGCCAGGAATTTGTTTACACGGCTTGTCTGGACGTAGCCGGGTACAGATCCCCCAGCCCAGTGAGAGGGACCCCCTCCCTCCACTAATCACTGCAAACAGGCCAGCCTCCCAGGGGTGCAGGCCGACCAGGGGCGCTCACCGGGCTCAGACCCAGCCCGGGCAGCTGGGGTACGGTTAGCGAAGCCGGGGCCTGGGCGGTCTCTCACCAGGGGTGCAGTGCTGGAGAAAACAAAAGACACGACACCAGCCCTGGGGGTAGTGCAGAAAACTGGACGTGGAAGCTCTGAAACCCCCCCCCCCACCACCACCACAACCCGACATCTTTTGTTAGAGCTGCTCGAATATGTGGAGTCATTTTGGGGGGGCTAAAAAGTGCCTTTAAACAACAAAAATTTTCCCCCACCAAAAAAGTTTCCTTCAAAATTCACCAACAGTTTTCCAGCTTTGTCCCCCTTGTCTCTCCATGAAGAAGGGGAAGCCGGAGGATGGGATGCAAGGGTGGGGGGGAGAGAAATAACAAGCAACCCCTCCACCCCACCCCCCGACCAAAATGCCAGTTTGGGGTCCGGTTTGGGGTGTCACTTGCATTGACTAATCCGACCCTGCCGGCTATTCTCCGGGACGTCCCCTCGGGTGCGCTCCAAACCCGGATCCGCCCAGGTGGCTCCAGCCCCCGCGTGGCCGAGCTCGTGGGGAATAAGCGGCTCTAATTCGGTTTCGCGAATTTTCTTCCAAAGCGGCCTGATTCCGTGGGGCTGACGGCACCTGTGTCCCCGAATACGGCGCGAGGAGGGGAGCTGTTCCCGCGGAGCTGGGCCGGGTCCCCCGGGGCGCTGAGCCCTGCCTAGTGTGAAAAATCAGGACACTTTCTTTTTTGGGTGAGGGGGGGTGGCAGGGTAGTTGCCTATATAAGCCAAAGTGGCTCCTATCGGGACGGCTGGGCACCCTGTCCCTGCTCACCCACTTTATGGCTTGTCACCGGCTTTCCCTAGCTCACCTCTGGGGAGGAGCAACACCAATCTGTCCCAACGGCCGGCTGAGCGCGATGTCGCCCCTTCACGCTACCCTGTGCTGCCACGTGGCAGGGGGACCCGATTCTGCCTTGGGCTCTGGCCCCACCGCTCGAGCCTGGCGGCGTCAATCACCGCGACAGCTTCGCCAAACCCAAACAGCCAAAGATCCTGCCCCAAGGGGGGGGGGAGAAATCCTGAGATTGCGTTAAACAATCCCTCGATTTTAAAGCAATCTTAGAATCATAGAATCATAGAATATCAGGGTTGGAAGGGACCTCAGGAGGTCATCTAGTCCAACCCCCTGCCCAGAGCAGAACCAATCCCCAACTAAATCATCCCAGCTAGGGCTTTGTCAAGCCTGACCTTAAAAACTTCTAAGGAAGGAGAGTCCACCACCTCCCTAGGGAACCCATTCCAGTGTTTCACCACCCTCTTAGTGAAAAAGTTTTTCCTAATATCCAACCTAAACCTCCCCCACTGCAACTTGAGACCATTACTCCTTGTTCTGTCATCAGCCACCACTGAGAACAGTCTAGATCCATCCTCTTTGGATCCACCTTTCAGGTAGTTGAAAGCAGCTATCAAATCCCCCCTCATTCTTCTCTTCTGTAGACTAAACAATCCCAGTTCCCTCCGCCTCTCCTCATAAGTCATGTGTTCCAGTCCCCTAATCATTTTTGTTGCCCTCCACTGGACTCTTTCCAATTTTTCCACATTCTTCTTGTAGTGTGGGGCCCAAAACTGGACACAGTACTCCAGATGAGGCCTCACCAGTGTTGAATAGAGGGGAACGATCACATCCCTCGATCTGCTGGCAATGCCCCTACGTATACATCCCAAAATGCCATTGGCCTTCTTGGCAACAAGGGCACACTGTTGACTCAATCTTGAGGGGGCTTGTTCGCTGTCTTGTTTTTTTTTGGGGGGGGGGGGTTGAGGGGCCTTCATGGCTCATTTTCAAGCGTTTCTATGTCACTGCAAGGGCTGGGGCTTTCGCCCTTTCCCACGACGGCATCAATGGCAAGAGCCCGCCCGGGGCGGCTACGGGCTGAACAAAGCGACGGCCCGTTTTTGGCCCCCTCTAAGGAACGCTGCAGCGGGCAGCTCAACGCAGGGCGGCCGGGGGCCCGAGGGGGCTGGGGGGTTTCTTGGTACAGGTCGGGAACGCAAGGGCAGCTTTTCCGCTTAGCTCCAGCGCGGCCGGTTCGAGGACCCCGTTATTTCGGGGGCCCTGGATGACGCTGTTTTAAACACCAGCCTGCCGGGACCCCAGGGGCAAACTCTTGGATGGGGGGCGGGTAGGGGATTAGTGAAAATGCCCAGCGGTGTCAGGGTTTTGCTGTGAGTTTCTCGTTTCTCCACAGGATGGCGGCTGAGGTGATGGGAGATATTCTGGCCTTTCTGACAGCAAGTCGGGGACCCTTGAAGCTGTTTGGGGTGCGGGGGGCGAATGGTGACGTGACCCAGGTCTCTCCGGCCCGCCCCAGGGAAGAGATTTCCCAGCGGAGGCTCTTTGAAGCCGCCGGGCGAGAGGCGACAGCTGCAGCGAGCCAAATCCAGACGGGGAAGAAGGGGCCGAGGCCAATCAGGAGCGCCGGGGCCGGGGCCCACCTGCTCTTTAACACAAGAAGCCTGCTCAGCTGGGTCGACTCTTGCCTGCCTCTCATGGGCAGGGTCCCTGGGTGGCTTGTCTCCACCGGGGAGTCCCAGCATTTAAACCCATGGCTCATCCGAGCCCCCCACCCCCCTGGTCCCGGCAGATACTGGCGCCCCCCACTTCCCCAGGCCGCCTGGTAGCCCACTCCACAGCACCGCTGGAGGAGGGGGTTTCTCCTGGGTACCCCCAACGGGGCTGGAAAGGGGGGGGGCGAGGAGCCATGGTCCCCCCACTCTTTAGCAAACAAAAAAATATGAGTTTGCCCCCCCCCTCCAGTGGTGCCCTATAGTGTGTGTGGGGAGGGGGCAGTGTGAGGGCAGCAGCTTCAGCAGATGTTACTGAGCACGCTCAGAACAAGTTAAGCAGCAAATCTGAGGGGGCACATGACCCCACATTTCCCCCCCCAATATTTCCCCATAGCACCGGGTGAGGCTGGCAGACCGGGCGCCAGCTGGGCTGGACCGGGTCACTTGTGGCTAGTGCAGAGCAGGGCGGTTGGGGCAGGTCTGAGTGTCTTTGGGGTTTAAAGGGCAGGAATCTACTGGGGTGTTTCTCGCCGGGTATTCAGGTCTCCGTACCCCGTTCTGACGCGAGGTGTCAAGGTTCCTCCCCCACTCTGAACTCTAGGGTACAGATGTGGGGACCTGCATGAAAACCTCCTAAGCTTACTTTCACCAGCTTAGGTTAAAACTTCCCCAAGGTACAGTTTATCCTTTGACCCTGGATCTCCACTGCCACCACCAAACTTTAACTGGGTTTACTGGGAAACGTAGTTTGGACACGTCTTTCCCCACAAAATCCTCCCAACCCTTGCACCCCACTTCCTGGGGAAGGTTTGGTAAAAATCCTCACCAATTTGCATAGGTGACCACAGACCCAAACCCTTGGATCTGAGAACAATGAAAAAGCATTCAGTTTTCTTATAAGAAGACTTTTAATAGAAGTAAAGGAATCACCTCTGTAAAATCAGGATGGTAGATACCTTACAGGGTAATTAGATTCAAAACATAGAGAATCCCTCTAGGCAAAACCTTAGGTTACAAAAAAGGTACACAGACAGGAATAGTCATTCTATTCAGCACAGTTCCTTTCTCAGCCATTTAAAGAAATCATAATCTAACACGTACCTAGCTAGATTACTTACTAAAAGTTCTAAGACTCCATTCCTGTTCTATCCCTGGCAAAAGCAGCGTACAGACAGACACAGACCCTTTGTTCCTCTCCCTCCTCCCAGCTTTTGAAAGTATCTTGTCTCCTCTTTGGTCACTTTGGTCAGGTGCCAGCAAAGTTACCTTTAGCTTCTTAACCCTTTACAGGTGAGAGGATTTTTCCTCTGGCCAGGAGGGCTTTTAAAGGGGTTTACCCTTCCCTTTATATTTATGACACGGGGCCAGGGTCTGTGCCCAGCCCGGGGAGCGACAGATCCCATCCGACCGCAAAGGCACCGCGTGGGACGCAGAGGAAGGACTCCAACAGAAAAGGGCGGCCGCCCCACGCCGGGAGAACAGGGGTTAAGAGCAGCCCGGCTCGGCTGACGGGGGAAGCAGCCACAGCTGGGGCCAGCTCCGTCAGGGCCCAGCTGGCCCTTAGAAGAGGGCTGGGGGCCAGGAGCTGGAGAGTCTCCCTCTAGCCCTGGAAGGGGCCTCGCCTCACCTGTGAGCAAGGTACCTGAAGTGGAGCAGGGCTGGGGAAGGGCAAAGGGAGCTGGGGAGCTCCCGCCTGGTGAACCCCCAGGCTGAGGCCTTGCTGAAGGCCTATCAAAGGCACTGGGGGCTGCAGAGGGGCAGCCCGGGGATAGGCAAAGGCAGCAGGTCCTACCCCTTTGCCAGGGATGAGTGGCCATTGCAGACTGCAGCCTGCCCCGGTGAGCGGGGGCTAGATGAGGATTGGCAGTAGCCACTGAGGCAAGGTGGGGATAGAGGGTTGGGGGTTCCCCTGGGAGGGGAGATCCAGAGTGTGGGGGTACTGCTGGGGGGGTCTGGGAGGGACATGGGGCCTGAGGCAGGTGAGACACCGGCCGGCAGGGGTGCTCCGAGGCTGGAAAAGAACGAATTCCCAGACCATCAGCAGGAGGCGCTGGGCCAGTGGGCTTTTGCTTTGCTGCAGGCTCATTTCAACACCAGGGGCCTTGTGTGCGTGATGGCCGAGGCCAAAGATTTGAAATGCTCCCTCGCTCTCCGGCCTCAAAGGAAGAGCCCCCGAGGGTGGGGACCCTGGCGGCTTGTTCTCTGGGAGAGGGAGCTGTCGGTTTGGGCTCCGGGAAAGATCCTGCATCTCTGGCCCGTTTGGCATCTCCCGGGGCGGAATAGCTGGCCGAGAAGAGGGAGATTCCCCGAGTTAGTCTGGGCTGCCCTGAGCGACGTGTGGGGACCCAGCGGGTTGCTGCATCTCTGCCACCATTGGGAATTACAGACCGTGACTCTCCTGGGCAGGTATTGTACCTGCTTTAACCTCTCCATGACTCTCTCTTCCTGTTCCGAGCTAACAAACCGTCCGTCAGTTTACTATAGAATTAGCCGCCGGGGGTGTCGTCGGATCCAGAGTCCCAGGTGATCTGGGGTGAGCGACGGGACTCTCGGGACTGTGGGGTGATTTTTGGTGAAAGTGACCATTGATGACACAGTTCAGTTTTTCTGGGTGGCCAGAGAGATTGGAGGGTCTCAGGGGGCTGGCTGGGACGCTACGGTCTAGTGCTCCAGGAGTTCACATTTGTCACTGGATTGGTGAAATCGAATTCTAGCCAACGCCACCGGCTTGGGGGGGCTGCTCTGTGTCTGACCGTCTGCCCTGAAGGTGGCACTCACAGGGGTGAGCCACTCCAGAGAGCGGGACAAACACTATCAAGAAACTGCTTCCAAAGGGGGCATTGGACCCTCTGTCATTTAGGGTCTTTAAACCCAGCCTGGGCGACCTGTGCTAGCTCATCCATCAGATATGGGCTGGGTGGAGAGGTTCCTTGGGTGTGGGTCTCTGGCCTGTGTTATGCAGGTGGCCAGCCTGGGCCAGTTAGGCAGGGGGGGACTCCTGGCTGCCCTGTGCTGGCTCTTTGTTCTAGAGACAATCACAGACCTGGGTGAAGCTGGTGGCTCTGCCGATGAGACGCCCAGAGGCCACGTATCTCCCACTTCCTCCCTTCCCGGTGTCGTGATTTCCACCCAGAGCAGTGGGGTTCTGCCCCCGGACGCCTGGCCCGGCCCCTGATGATGTGGAAAGGTTCAGACACAACTTGGCACCCACACGGTGCAAGGCCAGTGGGTGGAGTTTCTCTTTGCTCTGCCACCAACCCCGGCTGTTCCCGACACACGTCTGGCCCCATTCGGACCCTCACTATGTTCCTCTCCTACCCGCTGCCCAGCTCCCTTGGACTCGGCGTCCGCTGGGAGTCACACGCCTGTTCGGAGCGTCACATTTCCAACTGCTGAGGGATTTCCAGTCGGCTTCCCTAGCCCCTGGGGTCTGGCAAGAACAGCCCGCCCGGGTGTCCAGCAGGCTCTGGGTCAGGCGTGAGGGGCACCAGCAGAGCTGGGAGTAGGGGCAGCCCAGGGCTGGGCTAGCAGGGGGTTGTGGGTCAGGACTGAGGGGCACCTGCAGAGCTGTTTAGCACAGCAACCATAGCTGCCCCCCCAACTGCTCCCACCCCATTCCCAGAAGACCTTGGGAAACAGTCATGACATGGGTTTTCTGGAATCTGCTTCTTTGGGGCCCTTCTCACCCCATCGACAAGGCCCAGGTCCAGCTAGTGAGCCCCGGCTACGTCCCCTCAGTTCCTGGAACCGCCCCCACCCCCGATGGTTCAGGAAGCTCACAAAGGGGTCAGGAACCATGGACGCCTGGCTCCCTTCCCCAGCTCCCAATCTCCCACTGGCAAGTCAGGGCCACTCACTCTGCCTCAGTTTCCCTCTCTGTAAAATAGGGATCATGATCCTGTTAGATTGTGAGAGCTCGGGGCAGGGCCTGTCTCTGGCTGGGGCTGGGCAGCGCCGATCTCAGCTGTGACTTGTTGACACCCCTGTAATGCACAGAATTATTCATTTCTCCTTGGCAGGGACAGGAACTGGAAGACCCCAGGGACGGTTCAGGCACGTTTAGTTACACACAGTGAGGGAGCTCAGAGATTTCACCTCCAAAGGGAGAAAGTGGGAAACACACCAGGGAGACAGACGGACACAGAGCAGGGCTCATCTCCTCCAGCAGGGGGCAGCATGTGTGTGTATATACACACACACACACACCTTGAACTTGCAGCCAGATGTCCGACCTTGTGCCCAACACAGGACCCATCACCTCAGCCAGTGATTGCAGCCTCCAGCCCATAGCTGGTCATTGAGCTGGTGTCCATGTCTCCGGCGTACCCAGCCTTGATGTAAAGGCTCCTCCATGTCCCTTGGAAACTTGTGCCAAGGGTCGATTCCTCTCGCTGTTAACACGCTGCACCTGAGGTCCAAGCTGAATTCATCTCACCTCAGCGTCCAGCCGCCGGCTCCCGTTCTGCCCCGGGCTGCTGGATTCACGGCTTCCATAAGCCAAAGAGCTCAAACCGCGGCTCGTTCTTGTGGCTTCCCAGCAACAGCCAGGGTTAAAAAGATGCCCCCTTCTGCTTTATGATGCATGATAAATTAAAGGAGAATCTTCTTCCTGGGGAAGGCAGTGCGGGGCATAGGATACGGATTTTAAATTCCCCTTTGTCTCCTTGGTACCAGGTAGCAGAGGGGTAGCTCTGTTAGGCTGTATCCACAAAAACAACGAGGAGGCCGGTGGCACCTTAAAGACCTTCAGATGACTCCATGCATCTGAAGAAGTGGGTTTTTTAGACACGAAAGCTTATGCCCAGACAAATCTGTTAGGTGCCACCAGACTCCTCGTTGTTTTTGTCTCATTAAATCTCACCTGTTGAGAGCCCCTGAAAGACCCCAAAGGCCGAGGGGGGGGGGAAGGGGAAGATCAAATAGAACTGAGTCTAAAGGGACGTAACTGTCATCCAGGAATTAATTTCAGTTTTAAATAAAGTGGCTTAAATTGCATCAGGGAATGGGGCACGGGGCCTTTCCCCTCTGGGGGGCGCTGGCCCCGAACCGGCCCCACGGAGGGGCGACTGGTGTCAATACGTTATTCTAAGGGCTACAAATGGCTCCCCCTTGTGGCCACATCTGGAAGTGCACCTGCCCTGGCTCCAATCTCCCCTACTTCATTTCCTAGGTAAGATTTTTCTTTTAAGGGACATATATTTTTTTTTTTTTTGGCGCGGTGGGGGGGGGGGCAGATGCTGGTTCAGAAATTCCCAGAGCTCAACCCCTCCGTGGGTCCACATGGCAGGCACCGTGCAGCCAGCCCCCAGCCCGTTGTACAGATGTGGAAACCATCACTGAGCAGGGCAGAATTACTTGTTCTAAGTGATAGAACCCAGGAGTCCTGGCTCTGAGCCCCCACTGCTCCAACCACTACACCCCATCCCCAGCCAGGGACAGAACCCAGGAGTCCTGGCTCCCAGCCCCCCCGCTGTAACCCAGTCCAGTGTCTTAATGTCCAGCTCACCCCTTTAGCAGCTCGTAGGGAGGATGCGAGATTTGGTGGCTCAGGAGCGAACACAGTCTAACCCTGCGGCTTTGTCCCGTAGCAACCCCCCCACCCTGCAGCTGTAACAAGCCGGTTCAGTCCCTTGGGTGCGAAGATGTGAAAACCGGATTGCAAAGCGAGTGCGTGAGTTTTAATCACCGTGTCAAAGTGTCGAGATCCCACCCAAGCCCCTGAAGTTCTCTTGCGCCCCCCAGCTCTAACTTCATCTTATGCTGCATCTGCTCGGCCTCGTCTTCCTTGCAGGGTCCCCAAAGCTGCTCGAAGGTGCAGTTCCCCGCACTGCCCCCCCCCGCCCCCGGCAAACACTCCCACGGGTGTGGGCATGAGTTTAACTCTTGTTGGCCAGCCTGGCTCGGGGGAATCACGGACACAGGCCAGCTCCTCTCGAGTTCCCCTTGTCCTCCCCACCCCTCCAGCACTGCCCAGGGCTGCCTCTTTCTGCGCGAGCTGGGCTGATGCCGACGTGGGGCCTGGCTGGTTTGAATTCTGAGCCGCCGGGCGAGCCCCGCTTCTGGCAAGTCCTGCCGCGTGCCACTGGGCAAGACCCCACTGAGCAGCCCCGAGAGCCCTGGGGGACAGCCCCAGATACCCTGGCATCACACCCGAGCCACTGCGGCCGAAGCAGCCGGAGGGGTCACTCCCGCGGGGGTCACGGCACCACTGAGCCCTGCCGGGAAGCTGAGACCTGTGAACTCACGTAAAAGCGACCCCCCCCCCCAGATTTGCTGCTTGGCTTCTACTGAGCATGCTCAGTAACACTGCTGAAGCATTTGCCCTCACTCTGCCCCCCAGGGTCATCTGTCTGTGGCCGTGTCCTCACTGGGGTTTTCCCTCCTATTTGCTGACTTGAGAACCGTGCACCCATTTCCCCTCATGAAAACAAGGGTAAATCTTTCCCGCTGCCCCCCACCTTGCACAAGGGTGCCACTTCTCGATGACGGAGGAGATGGTATTAAGGAGCCTGGAGATCCCGGTGATCGTTTCCAGCCATCCTGCTTTGTTGTTCTCCTTCTTCAGGGCTTTGGACTCTTGTCTCAGCCGGTTGAACTTCTTCCGCTCCTCCCTCCCCAGCACATCCTCCTGCAGCGGAGGGCACGGGGACGGGTCACGGTCGGCATTCCTGGGGGCTTGGGGCGCCCCCGTTCTCATGCGAGCGCTGAGCCCCACTGGGGATCAGCCTGGGACATGGGGCAGGTGGAGGGGCACTGAATTACTGCTCCGCCCGACACTGGCATCCCGCATCCAGGCCCGGGGCAGGTGTTTTACAAGGGAGGGTGGAGAAATTGGGGACGGTGTGGAGAAGAGCCACAAGGGCTCGAGAGAAGGTCCGAGACTAGGCCAGGGCTCTTCCCCTGGCTGTCGCGACCCCACTTCCCCGAGCGGCAGTAGCTGGGGTGACGGGAGCATTTTTCCATTGGCCTGGGCATGGCCAGGCTGGGGGCTGGGTCAGTTTAGCTGCCAGACAGAGAGCAGGGCACTGGGGGTAGCCAGCCCGCTGTGCAACTGGCCGCAGGGTGCTTCGGGAACGGTTTGCAACACCTCACGAGGCAGGGACAGCATCACTTGATGCAGGTTTCTCAATCCCCTTGTCCCATGGGCATCCTACTTGATTGCCAGCTGCTTTTCAACTGAATGGGGGTGGGGGGAAGAGGAGGAAAAGTGTATGACAGGGATTGGGGGGTGGGGAGAGAGACACGTGTGTTGGGGAAGTGCATGTGTTGGGGGACAGTGAGTGTGCCGGCACGCTGTCTCTAAGTTCAGACAGCGGCTGGAAGCCACCAGTCCTGAGGCAGGGGGATGGGGACACCCCTGACATTAGCCCTCGCCTCCCTCCCCAGTAGGGTGACCAGACAGCAAGTATGAAAAATCGGGACAGAGTGTGTGGGGGGGCGGGGGGGAGGGGAGTAATAGGTGCCCATATAAGAGAGATCCCCAAATATCGGGACTGTCCCTATAAAATTGGGACATCTGGGCACCCTACTCCCCAGCTCTGCAAGGCACAGCAGTTTCACACTCACACTCACTCCCACCCACCCACCCACTAGTTCCTAGTTCCTAGTGCCGGGGAGAGCAGGATTCCACCTCAATGTTTGTTGCCGGCTCGGATCGGCTCAGCTGTCAGAACTTCCCCGAGCTTTGAAAGACGAGGGTCACACGCCAGCATGGCTGGATCCAGGGCAGTGGAGTGCAAACCAGTGAGCAGAGGGGGCATTGTGGGATACTGGGGGAGGCCATTTCTGGCAACGTAACAAACGGCAGCATCGCCACCGACCCTTTGTCACTTTAACTTTGCCACAAACAGCTCTCGCCGCTCGTCGAGGTGGTTTTATTTTGTTGGCAAAACAGGAGAGTTTTGCTGACCAAAGTCACGT
This sequence comes from Natator depressus, assembly GCF_965152275.1. Taxonomy (NCBI): domain Eukaryota; kingdom Metazoa; phylum Chordata; order Testudines; family Cheloniidae; genus Natator; species Natator depressus. Next base: position 18,500,354 of record NC_134257.1, read on the forward strand.
TGTAGTGCGTACAACTCCACTGGTTTGTTGGCGAAAGGCACCGCAAAACTGTGTAGTGTGGAAAAGGCCATAATTACTCCAGCCCCTGAGAACAGCGGTCGCTTATGTCAGCAGGAGAAGCTCTTTCACCGACATGGCATTGTCCTCACCGGCGCTTGGGTCGGTGTAACTTACATCACTCAGGGAGGTGGCTTATTCACACCCTAAGCGACAGCACAAAGATTCCTTGATTTTAGCAAAGCTTTTGATAGGGTCTCCCACAGTATTCTTGCAGCAAGTTAAAGAAGTATGGGCTGGATGAATGAACTATAAGGTGGATAGAAAGTTGGCTAGATTGTCGGGCTCAACAGGTAGTGATCAATGGCTCCATGTCTAGTTGGCAGCTGGTATCAAGTGGAGTGCCCCAAGGGTCAGTCCTCAGGCCGGTTTTGTTCAATATCTTCATAAATGATCTGGAGGATGGCGTGGATTGCACCCTCAGCAAGTTTGCAGATGACACTAAACTGGGAGGAGTGGTAGATACGCTGGAGGGTAGGGATAGGATACAGAGGGACCTAGACAAATTAGAGGATTGGGCCAAAAGAAATCTGATGAGGTTCAACAAGGACAAGTGCAGAGTCCTGCACTTAGGATGGAAGAATCCCATGCACCGCTACAGACTAGGGACCGAATGGCTCGGCAGCAGTTCTTCAGAAAAGGACCTAGGGGTTACAGTGGACGAGGAGCTGGATATGAGTCAACGGTGTGCCCTTGTTGCCAAAAAGGCCAATGGCATTTTGGGATGTATACATAGGGGCATTGCCAGCAGATCGATGGACGTGATCATTCCCCTCTCTTCAGCATTGGTGAGGCCTCATCTGGAGTCCTGTGTCCAGTTTTGGGCCCCACACTACAAGAAGGATGTGGACAAATTGGAGAGTCCAGCGGAGGGCAACAAAAATGATTAGGGGACTGGAACACATGACTTACGAGGAGAGGCGGAGGGAACTGGGATTGTTTAGTCTGCAGAAGAGAAGAACGAGGGGGGATTTGATAGCTGCTTTCAACTACCTGAAAGGTGGATCCAAAGAGGATGGATCTAGACTGTTCTCAGTGGTAGCAGATGACAGAACAAGGAGCAATGGTCTCAAGTTGCAGTGGGGGAGACTTAGGTTGGATATTAGGAAACACTATTTCTCTAGGAGGGTGGTGAAGCTCTGGAATGGGTTCCCTAGGGAGGTGGGGGAATCTCCATCCTTAGGGGTTTTTAAGGCCCATCTTGACGAAGCCCTGGCTGGGATGATTTAATTGGGGTTGGTCCTGCTTTGAGCAGGGGGTTGGACTAGAACCTCCTGAGGTCCTTCCAACCCTGATCTTCTGATTCTCTGATGTAGCGTGTACACAGACTAAGGCCTTGTCTCCGCTGGCAAGGTTCTGTGAGCAAAGCAGCTGTCTGCGCTGTCACGCCCGAGGTTTGCTCGCTGCCAAGCACGTGGAGTGCAGAAACCGTGCAGTTGCAGCGTTGCAAAAACACCCCCGAGAGTCTGAGGCCTTCTCTACCCTGGCACTTTACAGCCCTGCAACATTCTTGCTTAGTGTGAAAAAACACCCCCTGCCCCCCAAAAGGACCAATGGGGAAAGAAGATACTTTCAAATCGGGGGCTGGGGAGAAGGCTTTGTTTTGTGTGTTCTCTTGGGAAGCAGAGAAGCATCAGGTCAGAAAACTCCTCCTATAAACCATCCTAAAAGTCTCTCATGTTACAAAAATTGTAAGTAAAAGCAAGGCAAGGCATGTTAGATTATCTTTTGTTTTGCTTGTGAATTTTTCCTTTGCTGGAGGGAGGTTTATTCCTGTTTTTTGACATGAAAATAAAAGGCTTTCCCCCCCCCCGCCCCCCCGGCCCCCGATTTGAAAGTATCTTCTTTCCCCATTGGTCCTTTTGGTCAGGTGCCAACCAGGTTATCTGAGCTTCTTAACCCCTTACAGGTAAGGAGGAATTCTAGACTACCCTTAGCTGTATGGTTATGGGGGGGGGGGGGGCAGGGGTGTGTGTGATCGTGGGGCATCCTGGGTCCCTGCACTGCCCCCTCTCCCCAAACACTCCAGCGGCTCAGCATTGCTCCAAGCAGGGGATCGTTTGCTCCCTGGAGCAGCCACTGTCACCTGGCCAGATAAGTGAGCTCTTGCCAAGAAAACAGGAAGGGGAGTTTCAAGTTCCCGGGGCTTTACAGGGTGGGGGTGGATGTCTCTTTGCCTGGCGCCAGAGCAGCTGGCCAGAGGGGTCCCCTAGGCACTGTGGGAGAGCCTGCGGAGCTAAAAGGAAGAACGCGTCTTCACTTGCACATCACCACGAAAGCATCACCGGGTGATCCAAAGGGCCCTTCGGTCGAGCAGAGGGAGGCTGAACAAGGCCCAGCCCACGGTCGTTCAAGCCGGAGATCGATGTTCAACTCACAAACAAGGCAGGATTTTTTAACCGGGCGGGTGATTGGCCATTGGAGCAAACTGCTCTGGGAGGTGACGGCTCGTCCATCTCTTGCCACCTTCGCTGCACGCTGTCTGGAAGATGCTCTAGCCCAGGGGTGGGCAAACGTTTTGGGCCAAGGGCCACATCGGGGAATAGAAATTGTACGGCGGGCCATGAATGCTCACAGAATTGGGGCTGGGGTGTGGGAGGGGGTGAGGGCTCTGGTTGGGGGTGCGGGCTCCGGGGTGGGGCCAGAAATGAGGAATTCAGGGTGTGGGAGGGGGATCAGAGCTGGGGAAGGGGGTTGGGGTGGGGGAAGGGGTGCAGGCTCTGGGGTGGGGCTGGGGATGATGAGTTTGGGGTGTAGGAGGGTGCTCTAAGCTGGGATCGAGGAGTTTGGAGGGCAAAAGGGGGACCAGGGCTGAAGCGGAGCATTGGGGTGCAGGAGGGGCTAAGGAGTGGAGGCTCTGGGTGGCGCTTACCTCAAGCGGCTCCTGGAAGCAGTGTATACCCCCCTCTGGCTCCTATGCGGAGGCATGGCCAGGCGGCACTGCACGCTGCCCCGTCTGCAGGCGCTGCCCCTGCAACTCCCATTGGCTGTGGTTCCCGGCCAATGGGAGGTGCAGGGGCGGTGCTTCGGGTAGGGGCAACGTGCAGAGTGGAGCCCCCTGGCTGCCCCTATGTATAGGAGCCAGAGCGGGGCCATGCAGCTGCTTCCGGGAGCCACGTGGCGTGGCCCCCGATCCTGCTCCCCGGCTGGAGCACCAGAGCGGGGCAAACCCCAGACCCTGCTCCCCTGCGGGAGCTTGAGGGCCAGATTAAAATGGCTGGTAGCCCAGATCCAGCCCACGGGCCATAGTTCGCCCACCCCTGCTCTAGCCAAACCCAAGTGACCGACCTCAGTGCCGGGGTAACGCGGTGCAGCCTCGTGGCCTGTGCTGTCCAGGGGTCAGGCTGTGCGATCTGAGACAGACCCAGACGCCAGCAATGGAAGGGACCGTTGTGAGCAGCTCATCTGGCTCCTGGACAGCCCAGGCCGGAGACCTGCCCCCAGACATATCCTAGAGCAGATCAGTTAGAGAAACAGCCCAGCTGGAGTTAAATGTAGCCAGCGAAGGAGAATCCACCACAGCTGGGGGTAGCTTGTCCCAATGGTCAATTCCTCTCCTTGTTAAAAACACACGCCTTATTGCCAGCCTGAGTCTGTCCGGCTGCAGCTCCTAGCCGTCGGGTCGGGTCAGACCTTTCTCTGCTGGACTACGGAGCCCGTCAGTAAATGTTTGTTCCCCGAGTAGGTTCTGACAGACAGGGACCAAGTGGCCCCTGAACCGTCTCTGTGTTAAGCTACATAGATCGAGCTCCTGGAGTCTCTCATGCTAAGGCAGGTTTAATAACCCTTTAATCATCCTCACGGATCTTCACTGACCCTTCCCCAACTGACCAACATCCTTCTTGAACCGTGGGCCAGCCAGCTGGAGTTAAAAACACACCCACGCCTGCGGGAGGGGTGTGCGTGTGGGGCTGGTGTGGGGAACTGCACCTTCGAGCGGCTTTTGAGGACCCTGCCTGGAAGACGAAGCCATGCAGACTGCGGATCAATGGCAGAAGATGAAGTCAGAGCTGGGGAATAAGGGAGCTTGGGGGCGCCCGTGTGGGATTCTGACGCTCTGTGCTTAAAATGCATGCACTTTGCAGTCCAGTTTTCACTTCTACTCACACCCCCTGAGTCAAATCCGTCACGGATGCAGGCCGGTTGGGTTATTATGGGACGAAGCAGCAGGGTTAGACTTTAGTGGGGTCTAGTGGTTAAAGCAAGAGGCACACGGAGCCAGGGCTCCTGGATACTACCGCTCAGTGCCATAACCAGCCCCCGGCTTGGCGATGGGGGTTTAGTGGGTTGGAGGGTGGTCTGGGAGCCAGGACTCCTGAGTTTTATCCACAGCTCGGCTGTGTGACTTTGGGCAAGTAATTTGCCCCTAAATTCTCAGTGTTTGTTTCCTCCTCTGTATAATGGGCTGGCAGCGTGGTGCAGGCCCCAGGGGCACACAGAGGGGTCGAGCTCTGGGCATTTCTGAGCCAGCAGCCCCCCCCCCCCCCCAAACGAAAATGTCCCGTAAAAAAAAAATCTTACATAGGAAATGAAATAGGGGAAATTGGAGCCAGGGCAGCTGCACTTCCAGATGTGGCCACAAGGAGGAGCCATGTGCAGACCTTAGAATAAAGTATTGACACCAGTCCCCTGTCCTGGGGCCGGATTGGGGCCAGCGCCCCCTAGAGGGGAAAGGCCCCGTGTCCCATTCCCCACCCCCTTGGGCCTGCCAGTCCCCTGTCCTGGGGCTGGATCGGGGCCTGCGCCACCTAGAGAGGAAAAGCCCCTTGTCCTGTTCCTGCATGTGATTTAAGCTGCTTTATTTAAAGCCAAAATTAATTCCTGGACGTCCTCACATCCCTTTAGACTGGATTCCATTTGACCTTTCCCTTCCCTCGCTCCCACCCTTGGCTGTTCGGGTCTTTCAGGGGCTCTTCACGTGCGAGATTTAAAGAGGCAAAGGGACGTTTTAAAATCCGTATCCTATGCCCCGCACTGCCTTCACCTGGAGGAAGATTCCCCTTTAATTATGCATGGATTGCAAAGCAGAAGGGGGGCCTCTTTTTTTAACCCTGGCTGTTGCTGGAAAGTCACGAGAATGAGACGGAGTCTGGAAAACACCTCGTGAGAGAGGTCAGGGATTGGAGCTCTTTGGGTTATGGAAGAGCTGAATCCAGCAGCTCGAGGCAGAACGGGAGCCGGCGGCTGGACGCTGAAGTGAGACAAATTCAGTCGGGAACTAAGGCGCAGCTTGGAAACAGCGAGGAGAATTGACCCTTGGCACAAGTTTCCAAGGGACACGGAGGAGCCTTTACATCAGGGCCGGGTACGCCGGAGCCATGGACGCCAGCTCAATGCCCAGCTATGGGCTGGAGGCTGCAGTCGCTGGCTGAGGTGACGGGTCCTGTGTTGGGCACAAGGTCGGTCATCTGGCTGCAGGAGCAAGGCATGAATTTTTTGTGGCTCCAAATGGCGCGTGTGTGTGGTGTGTGTGTTTGTGTGCGCGTGCGCGTCCATCGCACTTTCTCTGTTTGGAGGTGAAATCTCTGAGCTCCCTCACTGTGTGTGTAACTAAATGAGCCCGAACCGTCCCTGGGGTCTGTGCCAGCTCCCTTCCCTGCCAAGGAGGAATGAATAACTCTGTGCATTACAGTGGTGTCACCAGGGCCCCGTCATGCCAGGTGCTGCCCTGAGCGCTCACAGTCTAACAGGATCAGGATCCCTATTTTACAGAGAGGGAAACTGAGGCAGAGTGAGTGGCCCTGATTTGACCGGGGGAGGCTGAGCTGGGGAAGAAAGCAAGACATCCATTGTCCCTGACCCCCTCTGTGTGCTTCCTGTTCTGCCCAGGGCGGAGGGGAAGGTTCCAGGAACCAAGGGGAAGCCACCGAGGGTCACGAGCGGGACCTGGGCCTTGCTGATAAGCTGAGAAGGGGCCAAAGAGAAACAGAGTCTGAGAAACCCATGTCACGACTCTCAGTTCCCCAAGGGCTTCTGGGAAAAGGTGGGAGGAGCACTTATGGGGCGGGGGGGAACCTGGGGTTGCTGCTGTCCCAGTCCTGGGCTCCCCCCAACCCCCACCCCAGCACTGCCAGTGCCCCTCAATCCCCACCCGCACCCCCCTGCTAGCCCAGCTCTGGGCTCCCCCTGGGCCAGCTCCACCAGAGCAGCTGCTGGGGCTGCAGGGATTTCTCCCTATCAGGGGAAGGGCTCACACTTTCCAGCCCAAGATCCAGGCTGATTTCCGACCCCTCCCGTTGCTCCTGAAAATAGCTGTTTGCGGCTCACCCGTCCCTTTATGAATCATATTTTCTCTTCCTCCCAGTTATCGGAGTACCCTTATTCACCATGACAGGGCACCTTGGACAACGCTCATGTAATACAGCTTGAGTGTTGCTCAGCCGGCGCTGAGATGCAGCCAGCTCTGGGGTGGGACGCGGGGGCTGGTTACACAGGGCCCCCTCACCCGGCGCTGAGATGCAGCCAGCTCTGGGGTGGGTCGCGGGGGCTGGTTACACAGGGCCCCCTTGCCCGGCGCTGAGATGCAGCCAGCTCTGGGGTGGGTCGCTGGGGCTATAACAGGGTTCAGAAAAGAACTAGATAAGTTCCTGGAGGATCGGTCCATCCATGGCTATTAGCCAGGACGGGCAGGGATGGTGTCCCGAGCCTCTGTTTGCCAGCAGCTGGGAATGGGCGACAGGGGATGGGTCACTGGATGGTTCCCTGTTCTGTTCACTCCCTCTGGGGCACCGGGCACTGGCCACTGTCAGCAGCCAGGATCCTGGGCTAGATGGACCTTTGGTCTGACCCAGTCTGGCCGTTCTGTTCTTACACAGCGAGGCCTCACTGGGTGCTGAGATGCGCCTGCTTCTGGGGCAGGGCGGCTGTGTATACAGGGGAACAAATCCCTAGCCCGTGCCAGGTGAGAGGGGGCAGGGCTGGGAACCCAGCAGGGGAAATCAGGGATGCCAAAGGATGTGCCTGGCTGAGTCAGGGTGGCAGCCTCCCTGGTGACTCAGAGCCCAGCGGGGGGGGGGGGGGGGGCAGGGGGCAGATTCCAGCCCCTCCCACCTGGGCTCGCAGCCAGGTCTGTTCAGAGACCCCCCACCCTGCCCCGGGGCTCAGGAATCCGCCAGCCACCCTCCCCGGCTAGGATACCGCCAGGGACAGGGGGTGGGAGGGGATGGGGGGTATCCCTCCCCCACCCCACCCTCGTCCCTGGGGGGCGGGGTCTGGGATTCAGGTGACTGAGCAAGGAGCCATCCCCCGCCGCCCCCACCCCCAGCCCTGCCGGTGCCCCTCACTCCCGACCCACAGCCCCCTGCCAGCCCAGCCCTGGGCTCCGCCCCCCCAGCCCTGCCGGTGCCCCTCACTCCCGACCCGCAGCCCCTGCCAGCCCAGCCCTGGGCTCCGCCCCCCCAGCCCTGCCGGTGCCCCTCACTCCCGACCCGCAGCCCCTGCCAGCCCAGCCCTGGGCTCCGCCCCCCCAGCCCCGTTTCGTCCCAGGACACTTGCTGCTCCTTCAAGTCCCTCCCCTCCCCGCCAACCCTCGCCCGGCCCTGCCGCACCCAGGGGCCGGATCGCGGCGGGGGCAGAGAAGGGAGCGACCCGGAGCCGAGCCCAGCAGCTGCCAGGTGCCCTCGGCCGGCTGGGGATCCCCCCCGCTCCAGCCCTCCGCCTGCCGCCCTCTTCCCTCCGCACTGCTGCCCTTCGCCCACCTGTCTGGGTCTGCCACCTTCCCTGCGCCTTCCCCTGCCACCTTCCCTCTGCCTTCCCCTGCCACCTTCCCTCTGCCTTCCCTGTGCCCGCTGCCACCTTCCCTCTGCCTTCCCCTGCCACCTTCCCTGTGCCCGCTGCCACCTTCCCTCTGCCTTCCCCTGCCACCTTCCCTCTGCCTTCCCTGTGCCCGCTGCCACCTTCCCTCTGCCTTCCCCTGCCACCTTCCCTCTGCCTTCCCTGTGCCCGCTGCCACCTTCCCTCTGCCTTCCCCTGCCACCTTCCCTCTGCCTTCCCTGTGCCCGCTGCCACCTTCCCGCTGCCTTCCCCTGCCACCTACCCTGTGCCCACTGCCACCCTCCCGTGCCACCTTCCCTTGTCACCTTCCCTCTGCCTTCCCTGTGCCCACTGACACCTTCCCGCTGTCTTCCCCTGCCACCTTCCCTCCGTCTTCCCCTGCCACCTTCCCTGTGCCCACTGCCACCTTCCCATGCCACCTTCCTTCTGCCTTCCCCTGCCACCTTCCCTGTGCCCACTGCCACCCTCCCGTGCCACCTTCCCACCGCCTGCTGCCACCTTCCCCTGCCACCTTCCCTCCTCCTGCTCCTGCCACCTTCCCCTGCCACCTTCCCTCCGTACTAATACCCCTTCATCTATCTCTCTTCCACCTTCCCTTTATCTTTTTATCACTCCGTCTCTCTCTCTTCTACACTCCCTCCGTTCTCTACTCTCTCTGCCCGTCTCTTCCAAATTCCCTCCATTTCTCGGTCTCACCTGCTCGTCTCCTTCTGGGGCTGTCCCATTACCTCTGCCAGGCTGACTTGCTCGCTGGCCCGTCTCTCCCCAGTCACTCCCGCCCGCCCTTTCGCAGCGACTCTCGTCCCCCTCCTTCCTTCCTTCCTTCCTTCCTTCCTTCCTTTCCCACCCCCTCGATTTCTCCAGCTCTCTCTTTTCCTCTGCCCCCCCCTTTCCGCTCCGTGCCCCCTGCCCGCCCGCCTAGGGGTTGTGGCCCCCCTCCCCCGGTGTCAGGCTGGCTGCGTGCTGGTTGCTGAAGCGCCAGCGATGGGGGCCAGCCGGGGGGCCCCTCGCCCCCTGCCTGCCCGTGCCCCCCTACGCCCAGGAGATGGGAGTCAAGCAGAACGCCCCTGAAGCCACCGTCCTGCCGGTGCCGGGGGCGCCGGGCGAGAACCTGCGGCGGCTGCGGCTGCGGAAGAGGCTCCTGAAGGCCGAGGGGCGGCTGGCGGGCTGGGGCCTGGCCCTGGCGCTCGGGGGCATCCTGCTCATGGTGCTGCACACGGAGCTGGCCTGGTTCGGGGGCTGCAAGGTAGGAGGGTGCCCCTCAGCCCCGACCCACAACCCCCCCTCCCCCCGCTTCCCCGCCCCCGGCCCTGCCGGTGCCCCTCACTCCTGACCCACAGCCCCCGGCTAGCCCAGCCCTGGGTCCACCCCCCAGCTCTGACGGTGCCCCTCACTCCCGACCCGCAGCCCCCTGCCAGCCCAGCCCCGAGTCCACTCCCCAGGTCTGCCGGTGCCCCTCTCGCCCAACCCGCAGCCCCCTGCTAGCCCAGCCCCGGGTCCACCCCCAGCCCTGCTGGTGCCCCTCACTCCCGACCCGCAGCCCCCTGCCAGCCCAGCCCCGGGTCCACCCCCCAGGTCTGCAGGTGCCCCTCTCGCCCGACCCGCAACCCCATCCCGGAACTAGCTGCCACATGCTGGAATTTGGTGCCTGGTGGCAGCAGCCCTGGGCTGCAGAAACTTAATTATCCAAATCATTTATTTAACCAGCCATCAGCCATGGGCCGTTAGAGGGGTGGGAGTGGGGGTGGGAGTGTCAGAGTGGGGGGCTGGGAGCCAGAACTCCAGGGTTCTATCTCTGGATCTGGGAGGGGAGTGGGTTCTAGTGGAGTTAGAGCAGGGGGAGGGGCGGGGAGCCTGGACTCCTGGGTTCTCATCTCGTCCCTTGTCCTCGAATCCAGGAGTCCTGACTCCCTGCTCTGGAATCTCGGGGGGCGGGGAGGAGGGGGTTGGCTAACTGCTGTGACTCTCCGGCGGCCAGTGGACCCTCCCAGTGATTACACGTGGGCTCAGCCTGGCTCGGTGTCTGGAACGGGCCCCTGGATCCGTTCTGGGCCCTCTCCCAGAACCCTCCCTTCTGTGGGCATGTCTGGGCAGGAACCCGGAGCTGTGCAAAAACAATTTGTGCTGCAGGGGGGCAGGGTGGGGGCTCTCCCCTGGCAGGCAGAGCTGGCCCCAAAGTGCCAGAATGGGGCTGGGGGGGGCGCTTTGCCGCAGGGAGTGCGGTGGGGGATTCAGTGGGGAAACCGAGGCACGAAGCAGCGATCATTTAGATGTCTTTCTGGGCACCAGCTCCCGGTGCAGAGCTTGGTCATCCGGCTCCCGCTCTTGGCACCATCCAGCCCCATTTGCAAGAAGCCGCCAAGACTGGCTGCTCCGATTGTTCCCAACACAATCGCGCCCTTCACCGGGCGGGGGGTGTTGATTCTGGGCCAATGACAGGATAAATATTGATCAGGGCGGTGGAGGTGGCAACTTCTCACATGGAAGGAGATCGATCAATCACTGCACAGGGCATGGGGGAGGGTGATCTGGGGGTTAGAGACGGGGGGCTGGGAGCCAGGACTCCTGGGTTCTCTCCCTGGCTCTGGGAGGGGAGTGGGATTTGTGGCTAGAGCAGGGGGCTGGGAGTCCGGACTCCTGGGTTCTATCAGGGCTGGACGCTGGGTTCCCTGCACCCGCCTCTCTCAGAGCGGCCTGGCCCGCGCCCTGCCCCCTTCTCCATGGCGAATTCCCACCTTCCTCCCGGCCTCGCTCCAAACCTTCCACCTGCCCCAGCAGCGCCGTGTTTGCTCAGGGTGGGGCTGCGATCTGGGCTGGGCTGGAGGCAGTCACTTGCCGTCTGCCAGCAGAGCCGGGGGAGGCGGGGGGACTAGGCGGGGGGGAGGGGACGATCCCCACCCCGCTCCCCCTTGGGGCCTGGCTGTGGTATCGGCCTTGGCTGGCGGCCGCTTTCCTGGGTCAATTACAAAAGACAATGAGAGTTTGCAGTGAGAGCTTCAGGGCACGGGGGTCAAACACCCCAGAGCCACCCACCTGGGCTGGGGCGGGAATGGGGCTCGGGGCCTCTCCCCTCTAGGGGCCCCCATCCGGCCCCAGGGCAGAGACTGGCTGGCTTAGGGGGCTGGGGAATGGGGCACGGGACGTTTCCCCTCTAGGGAGCGCTGGCCCCCCATCCAGCCCCAGGGCAGGGCCTGGCTGGCTCAGGGGGTTTCACCCCCCTTTTCTCTCCCCCCCTCAGTGGTTTGCGTATCTGTTCCTGGTGAAATGCCTCCTCTCGCTCTCCACCGCCGCCCTGCTGGGCCTCATCCTCGCCTTCCACGTCAAGGAGATCCAGGTAAGGCCCCTCCCCGCAAATGTCGGCCAGCCCAGGGTCCTACGAACCTCCCCCCCCGCCCGCCCACCGCCAGGCTTGCCCCTGATTCCCCCCACCCCCGAGAAGGCTCCTCTGCAGTGGGTGGGGTGGGGGTACATTTGGGGTTCCCCTGTTTGGGACTGAAGCTCCCCCCAGCTGCTCTGGCCACCTCCTTATCAGCTCTTCCCAAGTCAAATTGGATCCCGGGAGTCCTGGCTCTGCCCCCCACCCCCCCACGCATACACTCTAACCACTAGACCCCACTCCCCTCCCAGAGCCAGGGAAAGAACCCAGGAGTCCTGGTTCCCAGGCCCCTCCCTGCACTCTAACCACTAGACCCCCACTCCCCTCCCAGAAGCTGGGAAAGAACCCAGGAGTCCTGGCTCCCAGCCCCCCACTCCAACTCCCCAAACCGGTGACAGAAAACGCACATTGACTAAATTTTTCCGTCTTCGGTTGGGGGCAGATTCCATCTAATCTCCCCAGATCAGGCTGAGTCTGGGCTTTTCTAGCTGCTGGTGGGTGACAGGGGGTTGTGGGTTGGGTGTTCATGTCCCCGCTGCACGCACACATACACACTCTCTCTCTCACACACGCATACAGAGAGACACACACACACACAAAGACAAACACACACAGACGCACACAGAGACAGACACAGAGACCCACACACAGAGATACACAGACACACACACAGAGACACACACAGAGATACACATACACACATATAGACACACAGAGATGCACACAGAGACACACACCCGCACACAGACACACACACAGATACACAGACGCACACAGGCACACACACCCGCACACAGACTCACACACACAGATACACAGACGCACACAGGGACACACACCCGCACACAGACTCACACACACAGACGCACACAGACACACACGCGGTGTTGGTGTCACAGCCGGGCGGGCTCATGGCCCGCGGGGCGGAAATGGGAGGCTGATCTTGCGCGGGTGGAAGTTTCCCGCCCCAGGTTCTTGGGGCGGGTGAGCGAAGGGATCCCGGCTGTGAGTCACCCGCACACGCCTCTTGGCCCAGACAGACAGACACGCGCACACACACACGGAGCAGGGCTCAGCCCCCCAAGCAATGGGTTACCCACCCCCACCCACACACCCACGCCCCGGTCCAGCCACTCCCGGGCCCCTCTAGGGGGAGAGTAGCTCTGGGTCTCCCTGCCTCTGCCCTGATGGCCCCTTGTGGGGCAGGGCAGTGGGGGGCCGTGCCTGGCCCCTACCTGCAGCAGCTGGTGGTGGGGCTGAGCTCCCCACAGCCCCCCAGGGGCCGGGGGTGGCGGCGGGGGGGTTGCTTCATTGAACTGAGGATCCTCCCCTAGGCAGGGGCAAATCCCAGAGAGGGAAAGAAAGATGGAGAAAGTGAAAACGAAAGAGAGAAATCGGGACAGAGAGAGAGGGGTGAAGTCAGGACTCCTGGGTTCTCTCCCCGGCTCCGGGAGGGGAGTGGGGTCTGGTGGGTTAGAGCCAGGGGGCTGGGAGCCCGGACTCCTGGGTTCCATGCGCTCCCCCCCGTCTCTCCCCCCACAGCTCTTCATGCTGGACAACTCGCTCCAAGACTGGCGCATCGCGGTGAGCGGCCCCAAGCTGGGCCTGATCCTGCTGGAGCTGCTGGTCTGCTCCCTGCACCCCTTCCCTGCCGGCGACCCCCCCTGCCTGGCCCCCGACCTGGGCCCCCCGCCGCCCTTCCTGCCGGGGGCCGAGGTGCCCCTGTCGCTGCTGATGTTCCTGCGGCTGTACCTGGTGCCGCGGGCCGCCCTGCTGCAGAGCCGGGTGCTGGGGGACGCCTCGTACCGGACCATCGGCTCCCTCAACCAGATCCGCTTCCAGCACCCCTTCGTCCTGCGGCTGCTGGTCAACGGCCAGCCGGGCCGGGTGCTGCTGGTGCTCACCCTGGGGCTCTGGCTCACCGCCTCCTGGGTGCTGTCCGTCTGCGAGAGGTGCGGGCCGGGCGCGGGGCAGCCCCGGGGCAGGCTGGGACAGCGGCCCACTCCGCGGCTCAAGTGGACGGTGGGAAAGTGGTCCAGGGGCCCGAAGCGCATCGTGGGAAAGTGGCCAACTTGGGGCCCAAGTGCACCATGGGAAAGCAGGTTAATTTAGGCCCAGGTGCATCATGGGAAAGCATCCATTGGGCCAAGGTGCATCATGGGAAAGTGTCCAAAGGCCCAAGGGCATCGTAGGGAAGCGGGCTACTTAAGGCCAGGTGCATCATGGGAAAGCGGCCGAAGGCCCAGCTGCATGGTGGGAAAGCTGGCAATTTACGGCGAAAGAGCAGCATGGAAAAGGGGCCAAGCGGCCAGGTGCATTGTGGGTTGTGGGACTGCCGCTGTAGGCCCAAGGGCATGCTGGGAAAGCCGCCAGGCAGAAGGCCCAGGGGCATTGTGGGGGCAGGGGAGGGGGCAGGGCAGGCTCAGTGCGGGGGTCTCTGACGCTGTCTCTGTGCCCCCCGCGCCGTAGGGAGAACGGAGCAGGGCACCTGGAGGGGACGCTGTGGGTGATCCCCATCACCTTCCTCACCATCGGCTACGGGGACGTGGTGCCAGTGACGGTGTGCGGCCGGATGGTCTGTCTGTGCACCGGCATCATGGTAAGGGCCCTGACCCCCAGCACCGCGCCCCCTAGTGCCACCCTGTGGGGCCAGTCCCCCGTTCCCGCTCCCCTGCAGCACAGTGCCCCCTGGGGCTGCCATGGGGCCAGCCCCCCCTGCAGCACAGCACCCCCTAGTGCCACCCTGGGGCCAGCCCCCGTTCCCGCAGCACAGCGCCCCCTAGTGCCACCCTGGGGCCAGCCCCCGTTCCCGCCCCCCCCCGCAGCACAGCGCCCCCTAGTGCCACCCTGGGGCCAGCCCCCGTTCCCGCCCCCCTGCAGCACAGCGCCCCCTCGTGCTGCCATGGGGCCAGCCGCTCCCCCGCAACACAGCGCCCACTAGTGCCACCCTGGTGCCAGCCCCCGTTCCCGCCCCCCCCCGCAGCACAGCGCCGCCTAGTGCCACCCTGGGGCCAGCCCCTCCCCCCCACAGCACAGCGCCCCCTAAGGCTGCCATGGGGCCAGCCCCTCCCCCGCAACACAGTACCCCCTAGTGCTGTCATGGGGCCACCCCCCACAGCACAGCGCCCCCTAGTGCTTCCCTGGGGCCAGCCCCCCCTGCAGCACAGCGCCCCCTAGTGCCACCCTGGGGCCAGCCCCCGTTCCCGACCCCCCCCCCGCAGCACAGCGCCCCCTAGTGCCACCCTGGGGCCAGCCCCTCCCCCCCACAGCACAGCGCCCCCTAAGGCTGCCATGGGGCCAGCCCCTCCCCCGCAACACAGTACCCCCTAGTGCTGTCATGGGGCCACCCCCCACAGCACAGCGCCCCCTAGTGCCACCCTGGGGCCAGCCCCCGTTCCCGACCCCCCCCCCCCGCAGCACAGCGCCCCCTAATGCTGCCATGGGGCCAGCCCCTCCCCCCGCAGCACAGCGCCCCCTAGTGCCACCCTGGGGCACTGCCTGGCTAATCACATCCCCCGTCTCTGCCGCAGGGCGTTGGCTGCACGGCGCTGCTGGTGGCCGTGGCAGCCGACAAACTGGAGTTCAGCCGGGCGGAGAGACACGTTCACAACTTCATGCTGGACACACAGTGCACCAAAGAGGTGGGGCAGAACCCAGGCATCCGGGCTCCCAGCCTCTAACCACCAGACCCCACTGCTCTCCCAGAGCTGGGATAGAACCCAGGGGTCCGGGCTCCCAGCCCCGCCCCCGCTCTGACCTGGCTGTTTTACAAACGTCCTTCTGCGGACGGGGATGGGAAACGCTCCCGGCTTTCTGGGCTGACCCGGTGCCTGCTGGGGGGGAGGGGGCAGGGCCCCCCGTGCCATCCCGCCCCACAGCCAGGCCCTGACCCCCCCGCCCCCCGGCATGGTAGGCCTTGGCTGGGCCCCCGTGGGCTGGTTGGCCTGCACAGGCTAAGTTGACACAGGGGCATTGTGAGAAAGTGGCCAAGCCCTGGAAATCCAGGTGCATTGTGGGACAGGGGAAAAGTAAGACCCAGTGCATTGTGGGAAAGTACCCATTCTCCAAGATCCAGGTGCATTGTGGGATGGGGAAATATTAAGGCTCCAGGTGTATTGAAGTGGCCAAGCCCCAGAGATTCAGGTGCATTGTGGGACAAGGGACTAGTAACACCTGGTGCATTGTGGGAAAGTACCCATCCTCCAAGATCCAGGTGCATTGTGGGATGGGGGAATACTAAGGCCCCAGGTGCATGGTGGGAAAGTGCCCAACCCTGTAGCCCAGGGGCATTGTGGGAAGCATAGGGAGGAACCTCAGAGTCCAGGTGCTTTGTGCCCCTCCCCATCCCACCCTAAGAGCCCAGCCCATGGGCCCCACGTTGGGGCAGGGCCCAGCTGCCTCGGTGCATTGTGGGAAGGACCCTGACTGGTCTCCGTCCCCCCCAGATGAAGAACTCGGCTGCGAACGTCCTGCAGGCGGCTTGGCTCTTCCACAAGCACAGCAGGGCCAGGGCCGGGCGCCGGGCCCGGACACATCACAGGCGCTTGCTGGCGGCCATCCACAGGTGAGCGACAGCGCCCGGACGCCTGGGTCCGCTCCTGGCCTCTGGAGGGTGGGGGTGGTGGGATCTAGTGGTTAGAGCACAGGGCTGGGAGCCAGGACTCCTGGGTTCTCTCCCCAGGGGAGGGGGGAGCCCAGGGGTGGGCTGGCAGGGGGCTGGGGGTCGGGAGCGAGGGGCCCCGGCTGAGCTCGTTCTCCGGTTCTGCAGGTTCCGGGAGGTCCGGGTTCGGCACCGGAAGCTCCGAGACCAGGTTAACGCCTTGGTGGACGTGTCGCAGGTGAGTCTTGGCTGCATGTCCCAGCGGAGGGGAGTCTTTGATCTGGGGATTGCTCAAACCCCAGGCCCCAGCCTGGCTTCCCCCTCCCAGGGGCCCTAAGTAACCCAGCGCCACACAGCCCCCTGCTCGGGGACAATAAGGTAGAAACTGTAGGGACTGAGCCAGGATGGGGGGCTGGGAGCCAGGACTCCTGGGTTCTCTCCCTGGCTCTGGGAGGAGAGTGGGGTTCAGTGGGTTAGAGCAGGGGGCGAGGGGACTGGGGGCTAGGACTCCTGGGTTCTCTCCCTGGCTGTGGGGGAGGGGGGAGTGGGGTCCAGTGGGTTAGAGCGGCTGCGGGGTGGGGGGGACTGGGAACCAGAGCTCCTGGGTTCTCTCCCCGGCTCTGGGGGGGAGTGGGGTCCAGTGGGTTAGAGCCAGGGCACTGGGGGTCGGGAGTGAGGGGCACCGGCTGAGCGGGCTGTGGGGCGCTGCTGCCCTCCAGGGGCTACACGTCCTCCCCCCGCCCGAGGCTCACCCTCAGGAGGGGTGTCTGACCCTTGGCCGCTCTCCCACGATGCCCCGGGGTTTTGTCCGCTCCCCCCCAGGTGCAGACGATTCTCTGCGACCTCAGCACCGGGCTCAGCACCTCCCAGCGCGGCCTGGAGAAGCGAATCGACGCCCTGGACCAGAAGCTGGACGCGCTGACGCGGCTGGTGACGGCCGCCCTGGAGGACAGACAACCGCAGGAGCCGTGGCTGCTCCAGCCCCAGGACACCCAGACAGGTGGGCCCCGTGCCCCCCACTCCCGACCTGCAGCCCCCTCCCAGCCCAGCCCTGGGCTCCCCCCACGCACCAGCCCTGCCAGTGCCCCCCACTCCCGACCCGCAGCCCCTGCCAGCCCCCCCAGCCCTGCCGGAGCCCCTCACTCCCGACCCGCAACCCCCTGCCAGCCCAGCCCTGGGCTCCCCCCTCCCACACCAGCCCTGCCAGTGCCCCCCACTCCTGACCCACAGCCCCCTGCCAGCCCAGCCCTGGGCTCCCCCCACACCAGGTCTGCCTGTGAATTCACAAGCCCCCCTTTTCCTCCACACCCCTTAGTGCGTGTGTGGGGGGAGGGCGGGGCTGGGGTGTGAAATGTAAATGGCCGGGACCCTCGTTTTGGTTCCCTCTGGGGCGAGTTTAACCTCTGGCTCCGTTTCTCTCTGCTCCGCAGGCCGGTGAGGAGGGGTTGTCCCGGCGTTGGAGCCCAGACCCTGGTCCAGCGGGCGCCTGCCCCATAGAGGCCTGCAGGGACTCAGCCCTGTGTACCCTGAGTAGGACTGAAGGAGACACCACTTGGGGGGCTGGGAATGGGTGGACAACAGCGCTACCTGGTGGCCGCAGCCCGGAACCGCGGTTCCGAAGTGCAAGAGGGTTACACACCCGCAGGGGGGCTGTCAGCTCTGCGACGTGCCGGGGGGTGAAACACGGTGGACACACGCTGTACTGGGGGGGATCCCCACTGGGGAATGATCCATGCAGGGGCCCACGCTTTGCGGCAGGACACCCCAGCTGTGAGCGGGCGTGCGAAGACCCAGGCTGCAGAAGATGGCAAGGCACGTGCTTCGCACCAGTAGATGTGATTGTGAACAGGCGTGCGAGGGCCCCAGGATGTGAGTCAGGGAAGACACACGCTTTGCACAAGGGGCTCTGGGATTGTGAAGGCTCCAGGGCGTGAGACACGGCAAGCCCACACTGTGCACAAGGGTGAGCAGTGAATGTGAGCTGTTGTGCAAAAGAGCCAAGCTGTGAAACACGCTCAGCCTGTGCTTTGCCCCAGGGGCACCGTGATTGTGAACAGGCATGTGAGGGTTGCTGGCTGCGAAACACGGCAGATGCATGTTTTGCACCAGGGGCTTTGGTATGCAAGGGACCCAGTGTGCGAGACTTGGAAAGCACCTGCTTTGCACAAGAGGCTTTGGGATTGTGAGCAGCCGTGCGATCCCCTAGAAACGTGAAACACAGAGCACATGGAAGTCGTAACAGGTGGTGGCCCAGTGTGCAGGGGGGCTGAGTGTGAAAGACAGCAGGTCCCCTCTTTAGACAAGACTGTGCACGCTCACACCAGGTGCCCAGGAGGCAGACCACAGAGGGCACAACCCTCAACCGGGGCAAATGGCTGTACGTACAGCACCAGGCACGCCCAAGGCCAGTTCTTGTTGCTGACCAGCCTGGAGCACCATGAAATACCCAGGCTGGAACGGCCCCTTGACATTGGGGTTTAATGTGGGGGACGCCGGTGCCTTGCACATTTCAGCCAAGAGACAAACCCGGGGCCTCGGCCCATTGTGGGCACTAGAGCCCTCCTGGTTCCCCCTCCTGCCCCAGACTGAGGGCACGAACCCAGGCGTCCTGGCCAAACCCAGCTCCCGTGATTCCCTAAACTCCCCGCTGCAGTTGCAGTTCTCCCTCACGCGCTGTCCTAAAACCCCAGAGGTGGCTGCATCATCACCGAGGGGTCCCTGTGTAAACAGCCCCTGCCCCCACCCCAGAGGTGGCCACATCTCAGCACCGGGCAAGGGGTGCCTGTCTAGCCATTTGGGCTCAGGGTCAGGAACATCTCAGGCAAGTGGGGGGGGGGGGGCAGGAACTGGAATCCCCTAAATTAACAGGGGGTCCCCATGACATGACAGTCCCAGCGGGGTTAGATGCAGGGTGTGAATTACCCTGCAGAGGTGGCGGGAGGAGTTTCACGGCCATCAGCTCTTCGGGGCAGGGACCAGCTTTGGGGTTGCGGTTTGTCCAGTGCCTGGCGTCTGGGGGTGGCGGGCTGGGGCTGGGGCCCGGGGGTGATGGAGGCCCAGCCATGGTGCCGTACAGCGCCTGGCGCGCTGGCTCACGGCAGTCTGATGGTCACAGACACAGCTGCTGCATTGGAAATAAAAGCCGTCTGCCCACCTGCCTGCCTCGGCCTCTCTTCCTTCTGAGCTCGGCTGCCCTGGGTCCAAAAATCCCTGCCCCCCCCCCCCCCCCAGCTGTCCCCTTCCCCACACCACCCCGCATCACAGGGCTCCACAGCCCCTTCCATCACCCTGACAACCTGCCAGCCCTGGATAAACCCCAACCCCGGCCACTAGGACCCTTCATTTTCAGCTCCCCCTCCGCCACACCCCCATTGTTCCCTTGCATCCCGCCCCCCACTATGTCAGCTCCCCTCCCCATTCACAGCCCCCATCTCCTTTCACTTACATCTTGCCAAGGCCCCCCTCAATCCCAGGGACACCCCCTTTTCTACTCCTGCTGCCCTGTTTCCTTCCCCCAGCCCTAGGCTCTCCCGGACACCTGGGTCCGTTCCTCGCTTGGCAGAGCTTGGCCTGGACCCCGGAAAGAGAAGGGAGGAATGCGCGGAGGGTGTGGGGGGGTTGCTAGAAAAGATGGGGGGCTGGCTGGGGGACCAGCTTAGGGAGTCTGAGAAGCCCCTCAACCCTCCTGCTTCCACAGTTTCGGCATGGGTGGGGGGGGCGCCCCGAGAAATCGCCAGTGCCCCCACGCCAGGTCCCAGAGCCCCCCAGGGGTGGGGGAGAAAAGGTCATGACAGCTGCTCCGCTTTAGCTCTTTAATTAGGAACAATCTAATTAGAACAAGAATCAGGTCACTCAGAGCCAGCCAGGCCCAGGATGGGGGCCGGCACCCCCTAGAGCGGAGAGGCCCCGTGCCCCATTCCCCGCCCCCCTGAGCCAGCCGGTCTCTGCCCTGGGGCCGGATAGGAGCTGGTGCCCCCTAGAGGCACAGACCCCGTTTGCCCCGCTCAGGCTGGGGAGAGGAAGCTGTCCAGGCTGTAGACGCCCAGGCTAGGCGGCTGGTTGCGGATCCGGTGCCAGAGGTAGTGGGGCAGGCGCCGGAAGCCCGCCCCACAGGGGCAGCGGAAGCAGGGGGCGCCGGGGTGCCGCCCCCCATGGCGGCCCAGCGCCCGGCGCCCCTTCAGCACCTCCCCGCAGGCGGCGCAGAGGAAGGCGGCGCCCTCCAGCTGCCGGAGCTGGTGCCGCAGGAGGTGGAGGAGGCCCCGGAAGGGCCGGCCGCAGCCGCAGCGCTGGCGCCCCGGCCCCCGGCGGTGGGAGCGGAGCTGGGCCGCCCGGCCGTAGCGCACCCCGCAGTCCGGGCACCAGAAGCGCCAGCACCCGCGCGTGTCCGAGGAGCGCTCAGGCCCCCCGGAGCCAGGCTGGCCGGCCACCACCTCCTCCCGCCCGCCGGTGTCCGCCTCCAGCTCCACCACGATGAAGTCATCCCCGGCTTGTGGTGCCACGGCCCCCGGCCAGGGCTCGGCTGCCAGGCCACTGCCTGGCGCATACTCCAGCTCCAGCACCTGGGGCAGCTCGCCGGGGTGGGTGGGCACCAGGTGGAGGAGCAAGGGGGCCCGCGGAGAGGGGGGAAGTTTGAGCGGGCCTGGGGGGCGGCACTGTTGGTTGAGCGGCGGGAGGTAGCCCGTGAGCTGGAAAGCCGTGGGCTGAGCGTCTCCGGCCTCGTCGGGAAGCTCCCCCACCATCTGGCTGCCCCACGGGACGAGCCCCTGGGGGTCAGGGAGCAACGGGACCAGGCGGAGGGTCACCGCATCCACCGCCGTGCTGAGGCAGGGCTCGGCTTCCAGGAACAACGAGGGCGGGAGCTCCTCGGCCCGCAGAGGCATGGGGTGGAGGGGACTCACGCCAACTTGGCTTTCCAATATGGCCGCCGGCTCCTCAGCTCCCATCACCACCGTCCGGAAAGAGTGGAGAGGGCTGGCGCCCACCAGGCTAGCCAAGATGGCCGCCTCCTCCTTGAGGTGCGCCGGTGGCGGGGGACTCCCACCAACCAGGCTCTCTAAGATGGCCGCTTGCTCCTCGGTATTGATGACCAGCGTCCTGAGAGGGCTCCCGTCAATCTGGCCATCCAAGATGGCTGCCTGCTCCTCAGTATTGATGACCAGTGTCCTGAGAGCGCTCCCGCCAACCTGGCTGTCCAAGATGGCCGCCTGAAACGCGCTCCCGCCAACCTGGCCATTCATTGGCTGCGGAGGAGTCATGACAACCTTGCCATCCAAGATGGTCGCCCGCCCCTCGTCCTCCACGTTCATTGGCTGGATAGGACTCATGCCAACTGGCCTAGGCAGGCTGAACTCCCGGCCCAGAGTCGGTCTACGCTGCCGGGTCCCTTTGGGCCCTTCCGTGCCCTGCCCCTTGCTCGCTGTCCGGGTCTCGGGCATCTGACGCCCCTTCGGCTGCCCCACACGCCTCCCGGGGCGGGCCCCATCCTGCTGTTTCCTGAGGCCAGGCGAACCCTCCCAGCTGGCCGGGGGGCAGGGGACGTCCCCAGAACCCGCCGGGTTCTTCCCGACGTCCGGCGGCTGGTAGACGTAGGAAGTGAGGGAGCAAGGCCGGGATCCCCATCTCCACTGCACCCGGATGCCCGCCTGCGCCAGCTTGAGATGCCACTTGACGTGCCTGGTGAAGCGGGGCTGGTGGGAGAACCTCTTTCCGCACTCCGGGCAGCGCTGCTTCCTCCGGTGCAGGGAGTGGGGCAGGGCCGGCTTGCGCCGCCGGGCCAGCTCCTGGGCATGCTCCTGGGCATGCTGGAGGTAGTGCCATTCCTCCACGAAGACCTGGCAGCACTCCTGGCACTGGTAGGCCCCGAATGCCTGGGTCCCCGGGGCGGTGGCAGGCCCCGGGCGGAAGGGGACAATGATGTTCTCCAGAGGCAGGGATTTGGTGGCGAAGGGGGGAGCCAGCAGGTTTGGCGCCAGGGGCCGGGGTGGGCGCAAGGGGGGCAGGGAGGTGGGGGCGCTGGTCTCCCCGTCGTCATCGCTGCTGGAGGCTTCCAGGCCTTCCCACGAGAGGCAGTTCTTTGCGTTCTCCTGGGGGGATGAAATGGGGGTAAGTGGGGGGGGGGGGGGGAGGGGGGAGAGTACCCCCACACCACTCCCTGTGATACAGCACCCCCTACCGCCATGCTGGGGAATCGGGGCCAGCCCTGACTGGGGGTCCCCCACCTCCTGCATCACAGCCCCCTGTTGCTGCCAGGGGGCCAGTCCTGACTGCCGGGCGGGAGCCCCCCATCTCGCCTCCTGCAGTACATCAAGTTCTCTATGGACTCCCCCCAAAATGAACAGGAAGTGGAGTAAAGTTTTGAGTCCAGACCGAAACTACCCTAAAATGACGTCATCTATGTGAGGTTCATGCACTTCCTGTCTCAAACTGTTAAGCAGCTCCCCGTCCCCCCCCACCCCGAGGCAGACGCGTCTCAGGGCTGGGTGAGGTGTCCTGAATAAACAGCCTCTGCCCCACCCCAGAGATGGCTGCATCTCCCGTCCGAGCTGGTGCACCGCTGCTCAGACATGAGCGCCGCGACGTACCAGCCGCAGCGGCAGCTCCTCCAACACGCCGTCTTCGATCACTTCAATTTCGGCCCCAACCTCCATTGCCGGCACCGGGTCCATGGCTGCCTGGAAGCGAAGCAGGGAACACAGTGAGTGGGTCGGCAGCAGCCGCCCTGACAGGACTTCACAAGCGCAGAGCAGCTTGCTGCCGCCGGTTGGGGCAGAGAGGAGAAACTGAGGCACACAAGCGGGGATGTGCACAAGGTCGCACAAAGCATCTGTGGTGGAGTTGGGGATAGAACCCAGGAGTCCTGGCTCCCAGCCCCTCTGCTGCAACCACTAGACCCCACTCCCCTCCCAGAGCCAGGGAGGGGACTCAGGAGTCCTGTAAAGGCGGGGAAATCAGACCTCAGTTTTCAGGGGGGGGAGGGAGAGTAAATTTCAGGCAACCTGGGAGAGCAGTGGGGTCTAGTGCATAGAGCAGGGGGAGGAGGGGGGCTTCCCAGGGCCTGTGCTACCAACCTGGGGGTACTTGCCTGGCCCAGGGGTGCAGCTACCCAGCCTAGGACCGGCTCCTAGCTGGATCCCAAACACCCCGTGGGAGGGGGAGCAGATCCCCACAGCCCCCGCCCCTGCTGGCCCGGAAGCTGGCAGCCGGGGAGGGGGGCACAGGGGGATGCTGGGAAGTGTAGTCCCCCCCTTACAGCTGTGGGCTTTAAATGGTCCAGAGCTACGGAGTGGGAGGAGGGACAATATGGCCTGTTTTTGTCTGGTACAGAGAAGGGGTGGGGGGCGCAGAGATGGCGGAGGGGGGATGACGGAGAGGGAGGTGGGTGTAGGGAGAGGAAGGGGGGTGGGGGGTTGTGGAGGGGGTGGGGGGAGGAAGTGTTTGGGGGCCGGAGCCGGCCGTGGGGGGCCGGACGGGCAGGGAGGCGGCTGTAGAGGGGGGTCGGGGGAAGGTGCAGGGAGGGGGCGGCCGGAGCGGCCTGTGCGGGGGGCGCAGGGAGACACACGTGGGCGCGGACGGGCGGGCGCGGTGCAGGGATAGATCAGGAGCTGGGGGGGGTCCCGGGGGGGGGTGGGGATTGGGGGGGCCGTGGAGGGGCGGGGTCCCTGTTCGGGGTTTATTTGTCTCCGGCTAATTAGCGCCCCCCCCAGCGCTGAGCGGCGGGGGAAACTGAGGCACCGGGAGCCGGGTCTGACCCGAGCCGCACCGTGAACCGGGACAGAACCCAGGCGTCCTGGCTCCTCCCCCTGCTCCGCCCCCTCGCTCCCGCCCCGCTCCCAGAGCCACGCGGAGAACCCAGGCATCCCAGCTCCCTGCGCATGCGCACTAATGTATTTCCCCAGCTACACGTCTAGCCTCGTTCTGACTGGAGGCCACGCCCCTCACGCGGGGTCTCGTCGGGCAATGCCGGAGCAGTGCGCATGTGCCCCAGCGGCGCGCGCGGGCGCGAACCCGCCATTTTGGACACGCCCCTCCGCGCGCAGGCGCGTTCGGAAACAACGGTGGCCGAGCAGGTCCGTTCCAAGCCGGCGCCCAGATGCTCCATTCGCGCCGCCGGGCTTCCCCAGCAGCCCGTCCCGGCCGCCCCACGGTACCTCAGCCCCAGTGAGCCGCCCGGTATCCCTCCGCCGTTACCGGGGAGACAGCCCCGGCTTCTGCTCTCAGCACCAGCGCTCAGGTATCGCTCCGCGGGGCGGGGTAGATAGTGCCGGGCGACGCGTCACACTCCTGGTATCCCTCCGAGGGGCGGGCGGTTGGGACGAGTTACCCAGGCCGGTATCCCTCCGCGCGTCGCTAGTTCGAGCTTCCCTTCCCCTAGGGATTATTTTTCCGCCGGGTATGTCGGTCTGCGGCCTCTTCCGCAGCCCGGTCACCCGCGCAGGGCATGTAGTTCCTACAGCTTCATAACCTAGGGAAGTATCCCTCCGCGGGCCGTGTGGCCCCTGCGGCGAGGCCTCGCGCCGCCCTGTATCCCTCCGCGGGCCGTGTGGCCCATGCGGCGAGGCCTCACACTTCTCTGCCCATTCTTGAATGGGCCTTATCGCTCTGGGGTGACAGGTCCATCCTGTATCCCTCCGCAGGCCCTATAGTCCCTTGGGGCGATACCCCCCCCCCCGTATCCCTCCGCAGGCCGTATAGCCCTGGGGGTGACACCTCACTCTCCCCCACCGTATCCCTCCGCAGGCTCTATAGCCCCGGGGGTGACACCTCACCTCAATTCCATATCCCTCCGCAGGCTATATGGCCCCGGGCGTAACCCCTACCCCTGTATCTCTGGGCCGTATGGCCCCGCAGTGACTCCTCACCTCCATCCTGTATCCCTCCGCAGGCCGTATGGCCCGGGGGGTAACCCCTACCCCTGTATCTCTGTGGGCCGTATGGGCTCGGGGTGACTCCTCATCTCAATCCCATATCCCTCCGCAGGCCGTATGGCCCCGGGCGTAACCCCTACCCCTGTATCTCTGGGCCGTATGGCCCCGCGGTGACTCCTCACCTCCATCCTGTATCCCTCCGCAGGCCGTATGGCCCCGGGGGTAACCCCTACCCCTGTATCTCTGTGGGCCGTATGGGCCCGGGGGTGACGCCTCACAGGCCTTTGTATCCCTCCATGGTCCATATAGCTCCCGGGATGACACCTCTCATCCCTCCTCTATTTCTCTGTGGGCCGTATAGCCCCAGACCTGATGCCCCCCCACCCCCGTATCCGTCCGTGGGGCGTATAGCCCGGAGTGGGGGCACCTCCTGCCCCCGTATTCCCCTGCAGGCCATGTAACGCCGTTTCACCGTATCGCTTCTCTGTATCCCTCCGCGGGGTATATAATCCCAGCGGCGCCCCCCTCGGGGTGGGGTCATAACCCTGGGGCCCAGAATCCCTCAGCTGAGCAGGACGTACCCCAGCAGCCTCCTGCCCCGTATCCATCCGCAGGGTTGATTTCCCCCCCCCACGGGACTGATAACGCCCCAGTGCCTTAAGCAGCAGGCTCAATCTCCCTCCACCACATGGGCCAAATAGTCCCCCACATAGGTGCTGGGACTGGGTCTGCAGCTTGACGTGGTTTCCATCATATCCAGCTTGGGCAATTTGGTTCAACGGCGCTCAGCCACCCTGGGCTCCATGCATCTCGTCGACTTTTCTCTATGGTATCCCTCCGCCACGCTGGCGAAGTAGTCCCATGGGCCCTTGGTTTTCTCTCGGGCATCCTCCCGCGGTGCAGGTTAAGTAGGTCCCTGTGGTGGTTTGATCCTCCACTGCCTGGGTAAATAGTCCCTGGGGGTTCCTCACCTCTCCAGTATCCCTGCGCCCATCTGTGCTCGTGTTCTTCTGCCAGGCAGGGTAAATAGTGCAGAGAAAATAGGCCCTGTCGTCCCCGTGGTGTCTCTGTGCCTTGCTGGTTAAATAACCCTGGTGCCCTTCCACCATGTCGAGTAAATAGGCCCTAGTGATCGTGTCTCTTCTGTGGTATCCCTCCGCAGTGTGTGTGTGTGGGGGAAATAGTTCCCAAAAGTGTGTCTCACACGGGTATATGTATCCATCTGCCATACCAGGCAAATAGTCCCTAGCGGCCTCTGCAATATAATCCTTCTCCACCTGTTCAGGGAAATAGTCCCTAGCGGCCTCTTTGTCTGGTATCCTTCCCCCACACTGGCCCTCCTCCCTTCTCTGGTATCCATCCGCCATGCCAAGGAATAGTGCCCAGCAGTCTCTTCTCTGGGATATGTCCCTCCACCATGCTGGGGAAATAGTCCCAAGGCGTTGAGCCCCTGCCCCGTGTCCCTCCGCCGCGGCGCTGGGGTTGACGTGACTCTCGCCCCCCCGCAGGCGGCGGCCATGTCGGACTCCGGGCACAGCCAGCCCGGCCTGTACGGCCCCGACCGCCGGCGCCGCTGGAACCGCGACAAGGAGCTGGGCCCCCCGGGCGGCCCCCAGAGCCTGTCGGGGCCGGGCCGGGAGCGTGACTACGGCCCCTGGGACCGGGAGCGCCGGGTGAGTGACGGGGCAGGGGAGGGGCCGCGGGGTGGGGAAGGGGCCGTGCGAGGACACCCCCCCCCTCACCCTTTCCGATCTCTCCCCCAGGAGCCCGCAGAGGAGCCGGTCGGGTCCGTGATGCAGAAGACGCCCATCATCCTGGCCAAGCCGCCCGCTGAGAGGGTAAGACCCACATGGGAAGGGCGCTGCCCCCTAGGGCCTGTCACACCCACCCCCTGTGTGTGTGACCCCACCAACAGTGGGGATTGAACCCACCACCACCCGGGCCAGCCCACAGGGCTCTGCTGCTTCAGCTAAAGGAGCGGCTTCATCAGCCGGCAGCTGTAGTATAGCTGGTATCTTCCACATGAAGCGAAAGGAGTTCCTCTGTCAGCATGCAGCAGCAGTAGGCTATTAGCTACTACATAGAGCAGTCGCTTAGCAAGGGTGTCTCCCAACCGCCGCTTAACCATTTGCAGGATATGTGAGTCCAGTAAGAGTAAATGAGCTGGGCAGACCTTGGTCAGGAGTCCTGGGTTCTACCCCAGCTCTGGGAGGGAAGTGGGGTCTAGTGGTTAGTGCAGGGTGGCGGGGGAGAGTTAGGACTCCTGGGTTCTGTCCTCAACTTGAGGAGAGGAGGGGAGGGGGAGGTCTCGACCAACCTCATTCTCCCCACAGTCCAAGCTGGCCCCTGCCCCAGCTCCGGTCCCACCTGCCACTGCCCCGCCCCCCATGGAGAAGCCCATCGTGCTGATGAAGTCGCGGGAGGAAGGCAAAGGCCCAGTGGGGGCGTCGGAGGGGGCTGCCCAGCTCCCCACAGCTGCTGCCAAGGGGGAGAAGGAGGGACAGCGCCCCACGCAACCCGTCTACCAGATCCAGAACCGGGGCATGGGATCCGCTGCGTCTAGCAGCACTATGGACCGTGAGTACCCGCTGTGGCGGTGGGGCTAGGAGGAGCGGGGCGGTGGGGGGCGCTAGGAGGTTGTAGCCCCAGGGACATGGTTGTGGGAAGAGAGGCCAGTCCCCTTTAATATGCATGCGGTTACCAATGCATGGCACCAGATGGCAGACAACCC
Source organism: Natator depressus (assembly GCF_965152275.1). NCBI lineage: Eukaryota > Metazoa > Chordata > Testudines > Cheloniidae > Natator > Natator depressus. The sequence continues at coordinate 18,527,755 of NC_134257.1, forward strand.
TCCCTATTGGGCCAGCCTCCAGGCAGCTGGTAGGTTTGGAGGGGGGGGTGGATTTGGGGCCTGGTGGGGAAGAGCTGAGAGCCAGGGCTCGTGGATTCTCTCCCCAGCTCTGGGAGTGGAGTGGGGTTGAGTGGTTAGAGCCGGGGGCTGGGCTATAGGACTCCTGGGTTCCGTCTCCAGTGGGTTAGAGCAGCACTGGGTGGGACGTCGCGTAGCTAAGCCCCCGGCTCGGGCTGTAAGACGCTCTGAGCCCCGTCTCTTTGTCCCTCCCGCAGCCGTGGTGGGCCAGGCAAAGCTGCTGGCCCCGGAGAAGATGAAGCACAGCATCAAACTGGTGGACGATCAGATGAACTGGTGTGACAGCGCCATCGAGGTACCTGGCTCCGGGACACCCCTCACCCCACATAGAGATCCCCCCAGCGACCCCCTGCCCTCCCCGGCGCCTGCTAGTGAGGGCAGATCAGAGCCGGCGGCCCCTAGCAAAGAGAGGCCTCGTGCCCCATTCCCTGCACCCCCGAGCCAGCTAGACCCTGTCCTGGGGCTGGATGGGAGCTGGCGCCCCCTTGAGAGGAAAGGCTCCATTCCCCGCCCCCCTGAGCCAGCCGGTCCCTGCTTTTGTACTGCTGCTCCGCAGGACTCCTGGGTTCTAAGGGAGCCGGCTGTCGCTGAGCTCTCTCTCCTCGGCAGTACCTGCTGGACCAGACCGATGTGCTGGTGGTCGGGGTGCTGGGATTACAGGGCACCGGCAAATCCATGCTGATGTCTCTGCTGTCGGCTAACCAGCCTGAAGAAGATCAAAGGTACGGGGGTGGGAGGGGGCTTTGTGGGTGTTTCAGGGGGTAGCAACTGGGGAGGGGGCATGCACGGGGTCTGGTGTGTTTGTGCAGGGATGGGTGTGAACGCTGAGTGGCTGGGGCAAGCGGGAAGTTGGGGTAGGATGGAGGGGGGGATGTGGGTGCTGGGGGGGCACCGGCAGTAGGGGTAGTGGCAAGTGTTTGGGGGGGGAAGGTGGGATACTGGGGGACAGTGGGAAGGTGGGATGTTGAGGGGGTGTCGGGTGGGGGATGGGCATCAAGAAGCAGGTCAAGGGGGCACATATTCTCCCCCCATCCCTACTTACCCTTCTCGGTTCCCCCCTACCCATCCCAGGGCCTACGTGTTCCGCACCCAGAGCCAGGAGATCAAGGAGCGCGGGGGGAACCAGACCAGCGGCATCGACTTCTTCATCACCCAGGAGCGCATCATCTTCCTCGACACCCAGGTCCCTGCCCCGCCCCCTTCTCCAGGGGGCACCCCCCTCACAACCACCCCTCTGGTGGCAATGGGCATGGAGATCCTGGCGCAATACTGCCTTTGGCCACCAGGGGGAAGCACCGCACGACGCCACCATCTGTGGCTGCTGGGCCCGCCGACGCTGGTCTGTGCCGGCCCAGCTTGGTACCCTGGCGAGCTCGGCTCCCAGGACTGACACCTAGTGCCGGACGAGGCCCCCTGGGCCGGTAGCGGTAGGGGATCTGTGTGGCACATGGGTTGGCGGGGGCTGATTGGTGGCAGGGTAGGGATGGCTGGCTCTCTGGCTCTATAGCAATGGGGGATCTCTACGGGCTGGGGGTGGATTCCCCCATTGGCCAATGCAGGGTTACAGTGGGGTGTTTCCGTGTGTGCGTGTGTGTGTGTGTGGGGGGGGGGGGGCCCTGCTGGCGGGGACGAGCCCTGCTCCGTGTGTGTCCCCCTGTGATCACCTCGCACGGCTCTGGACAGTCGGACGCTGTAACGCTCTCTGCCCCATGTCCCCCTCCAGCCGATTCTCAGCCCTTCCATCCTGGACCATCTCATCAACAATGACCGCAAGCTGCCCCCCGAGTACAACCTGCCCCACACTTACGTGGAGATGCAGGTAGGCTACTGCCCCCCACCTCCCATCCGGCCCCAGGGCGGGCACTAGCTGGCTCACTGGGACAAGGAATGGGGAACGGGGCCTTTCCCATCTATGGGGTGCTGGCTCCGATCCAGCCTCAGGGCCGGGGGCTGGCTGGCTCTGGGGGCCAGGAAACAGGACAGGGGGTCTTGCCCCTCTAGCGGGTGCTGGCTCTGATCCAGCCCCAGGGTGGGGGGTAATGGGTTACACAGCTATGATTGGTTGCTACTATTTGGGGGGGGGAGGGGGCATTCGCTTTGCTGGCTGGGTCCTGGGGGGAGACCCCACCCCAGAGACTCCTCCTTGGACAGCTGCTCTGCTCCCCACAGTCCCTGCAGATCGCGGCCTTCCTCTTCACCGTCTGCCACGTGGTCATCGTGGTGCAGGACTGGTTCACCGACCTCAGTCTGTACAGGTGAGAAGGCCTCTAGCAGGATGGGGCATGGGGCCCTTCCTCTCCGGGGGGCGCTGGCTCCCATCCAGCCTCAGGGCTGGGACTGGCTGGTGGGAGGGGGGCAGGGGCAGGAAATAGGGCGTGGGATCTTTCCCCCCTAGGGGGAGCCGGCTCTGATCTAGCGCCATGGCTGGGACTGGCTGGCTCTGGAGGGCAGGGAATGGGACACGGAGTCTTTCCCCCTGGGGGGCACTGGCTTCCATCCAGCCCCAGGGCTGTGACTGGCTGGCTTGGGGTGGGGTATGGGAATGGGGCACTGGGTGTTTGCCCTCTAGGGGGCACCGGCTCTGATCTGGCCCCAGGCTGTTTCGGGGGATGGGCTCCGGGCCCCTCTCGCTCAGCAATTCACGTGTGACTCACGTTTGCCAGGTCTCAGCCCCATTCCCAGCAGGAACAGGGACCCAGGGCCCCCCAGCTCCCCACTAACTGCAGCTCCCTGTGTCCCCACGGCAGGTTCCTGCAGACGGCCGAGATGGTGAAACCCTCCACGCCCTCCCCCAGCCACGAGTCCACCGGCTCCTCGGGTGCCGACGAGGGCACGGAGTACTATCCCCACGTCGGTGAGCAGCCGCTGCCCCCTGTAGCATGGTGCCCCCCAGCGCCAGCCTGGGGCATTGGGGCCCGCCCTGACTGCCAGGGGAGAGACCCCCACCCCGCCCCCTGCAGCACAGTGCCGGGTCATCAGGGCCAGCTTTGACTGCCAAGGGAGAGCCCCTACCCTGCTCGCATAGCACAGCGCCCCCTAGTGCTCCCTTGGTGAATGGGGCCAGGTTATTCTAGCAGGTGTTGGTCTGTGCAGTCATGTCCAGGCTGAATTTCCTCTTTCCCCCTGCCCCCCCCCCCCCCCCGGCGTCTCTGCCCTTCGCTTCAGTTTTTCTGCAGAACAAGGCCAAGCGGGAGAATTTCTGTCCCCGGAACCTGAAGCAGATGCACGTGGTTATCGATAAAATCATGATGCACTCGCATCTGAAATACAAGGGTAAGCCTTCCCCGCTAGCTCCCCCTGCGTGGGGTGAACGGGGCCCCGGACACCTGGGTTCCAGGACGCAGAGCTAATGGCCCAGTCCCTGCAGGGGAAAGTGCGGGGGGATTTGGAATGACCAGGAATGGCTGGAAGCTTGGGTGTGATTCTCACCTCAAAAGTAACACAGCGCCCCCTAGTGCCACACTGGGGCTTTGGGGTCAGCCCTGACTGCCAGGGGAGAGCACCCCTCCCTCTCGCTGCAGCACAGCACCCCCTAGTACCGCGCTGGGGCCAGCTGGCACGTGTCTCTGTCTCTCAGGCACTCTCTCCATGCTGGAGTGTAACATCTTCCCTGGCCTGCCCTACGACTACCTGGACACGGAGGTGAATCTCTTCCTGCTGCCGTTCGCGGACAGTGACGCCGACGACACTTTCCCCAGAGCAGGTAGGGAGTTGGGATCCTGCCCCCAGAGTCCTCCTACCCTGCCGTTCCTCTGTGCCCCACTAGGTGGCGCTGTGTGGGCTGGGGAGCAGGCGTCTGCAGTCCTGGGGCGCGGCCTCTAGGGCGGCGCTGTCCTATGCCCCCTTGTGGTCCCTGACTGCGGTCTCTAGGGCAGTGCCCCCCCGACTCCCTGCGGTCCTCGGGGCAGCCCTATTCTCATTCTCTTCCCCCCCTTGTTCTTGCAGCTCCTGGGGGCGGCCCCCTCTTCTCCCTGCTGCCCGGGTACAAGGGGCACCCCAGCTTCCAGTCGCTCGTGGCCAAGCTGCGCAGCCAGATCATGTCTATGGCGCGGCCCCAGCTCTCCCACACCATCCTGACGGAGAAGAACTGGTGAGGGGCCAGATACAGCCGAGGGAGCAGGGGATTGTGGGTAGGCAGGTTGGGTAGGAGATTATGGGGCAAAGGATTATGGGTAAGTAAGGGGGTGGGGAGGGGGTGCGCTCCTGGCAGTCAGTGCCAGCCCTGATGCCCTACGGTGGTGCTAGGAGGCGCTGTGCTGCAGGGGGCGGGGTGGGGGCTGTCCCCTGGCAGGGAGGACTGGTCCCGATGCCCCAGGGTGACACTAGGGGGCTCTGTGCTGCAGGGGGTGGGGTGGGGGCTCTTCCCTGGCAGGGAGGGCGGGTCCCGATGCCCCAGGGTGACATTAGGGGGCGCTGTGCTGCAGGGGGTGGGGTGGGGGCTCTCCCCAGGCCGTCGGCGCTGACCCATATGCTGTGCACCCCCCGGCAGGTTCCACTACGCGGCCCGGATCTGGGACGGGGTGAAGAAATCCTCGGCGCTCTCGGAGTACAGCCGCCTGCTGGCCTGAGTGACTGCCGCCCAAGGAGCCACCGCGCTGGGGGGCTGCACCGGGGCCCCCGCCCTCTGCCTCCTGGGGCAGAAGGGGCCTGCTGGGCAGCCCGGGAGGTGCTGTTTGGTCGCTGGCCCCAGGCAGGGTGCAGGAGAGTCCGGGCGGGACACCCCTCCCGGGCCACCATCCCACTCCCAGAGGGCACCTGGGGCAGAGCCGTCCTGACCCCCCCAAGCCATCGGAGCTCCCCCAGCCAGAAAGGGGTACCTGGTGCGGGGGAGCCCTCACCTCTCCCAGCCTGCCCGGGGCTGAGAATGCACCCGCTACGATGCCACAGGGCAAGATCGGGGCGGGGGTGAACCATAGGGCAGGGCCACAGTCCTGAACCAGTGCCCCATGGAGCTGAGCCCTTCATCTCCTCTTCCCCTGCTTCCTTCCTTCCTCCCTCTTCTTCTCTCCTTCCCTCCCTCCCTCCTTCCATCTGTCCTTCCCCCCACTCCCTCCCTCCCTCCCTCCCTCCTTCCTTCCTTCTGTCCTTCCCCCCACCTTCATCTCTCCTTCCCTCCCTCCCTCCCCGTGTCTCATCCACACCAGCCTCAAGGAATAATCTCTTTCCCCTCCCCCCATTCACGCCCCCTTCTTTGTCCTTCCCACTGTCCCTGCCGCATGTGAAGCTCTGACCCCATATTGGGGTCCCCCCATAATGGCCATAGGGTCTCCCCACACTGTGCCCCACCCCCACCACTCCTGCTAATAAAGAGGGCTTCAAGCTGGGCACTGACTGTGTGGTGGATTTTTTTTAACACCTGAAGAAGGGGCTGCATTGGGGCAGAGCATCTCGTGCAGACCCCTTCCCCCCCCCCATTCCGACCAACGGGCCCATCCACCCGGTATCGCACCCGTGAAACACGGGCCTGTCTACCCGGTGTCGGGCACCTGCCATGTGTCAGATCAATGGGCCCGTCCACACTGGTAGTGGGTTGAGGGGGCTCAGGTTAGGCCTTTGTGGAAAGATTGTGAAGTCAGCACTGTGTTCCCTCTCAAAGACAGGGACAGAACCCAGGAGTCCTGGCTTCCGGCCCTCCTCCCCGCCCTAACTACTGGAACCCCACTCCCCTCCCAGAGCCAGGGATGGAACCCAGGAGTCCTGGCTCCCATTTTCTACCCCACCATCATAAAATAAGTTTAATTTAAAGTTTGTTTTTAATCAACCACCTGCAAAACAATCCCACGTTTTGCTGAACGGTACCCTGATTGCACCAAAGCGAGGCTGATCCCAGACCAGGGGTGCTGAGCTCCCACAATCCTGCACTGGGAGCCGCAAGGCTTCCCCTGCAGGGCCCCAAAATAGCATCACAGCCCGTGGCCTCCCGTTACCCCCCCGGGTTGCTTTCCCCCAACCACGGTGGGAGACGGCAAGGACGAGGTGCCCCTTGGGACAAGTCCGGAGAGCCTGTGGGTCCCATGGAGGTCAGTGGGTCACATGCTGCTCTGATACCCGCTGACTTCCCAGCCGGTGTCCATCAGCCCAACACCGACCTCTTCCCACTGAGGAGCCGGCTCCGAAATCTCTGCCATGGCCGGCAGACTGAGCTCAGTGCTGCGGCCAAGATCCCTTCCGCCCCTCTTTCAAACGTCCGTCTCGAAGGCCTTGATGAGGACACTGTGGGCGTCCCTGGCGACTTCGTCGAGGAAGCTGCGGAGCATGTAATAGGTGGTTGCGAAGGAGATCCCCCCGGCCACCATGGACCCAAACACTGGCACCGTGCTGGCCAGGTACTCTAAGAACATCAGCGCTCCTCCTCCGGCTTTGGTCAGCAACTTCAGCACCAGGTCCCTGGAGATCTCCCTGGCCAGAGGCGACTTGATGGCCTCTTTGATGTCCTCCACGGGTTTGCCCACCTTCTCGGCCAGCTTGCAGAGCGACTCGTCGTCCAAGCCGAAGGTCTGGCGGTATTCAGAGAGGGTTTTGATCAGGATGGTGACGTCGCAGGCCACCGAGAGCCCCGGGATGGGGACAGCGGCCACGCTGCAGGAGATGATGGCCAGCTTCCAGATCTGCCTCTGCATGGCTTCCTTCTTCCTCTGCAGGACGCCCAGCGAAATGTTGGGCAAAGCCAGGAGGAACGTGTGTCTCTTGTGGCCAGGCAGCTCCTTTGCCAAGGTTTCCTCCAGCGCCAGGAAGTCGTAGCTGCCCAGCTCCCAGCTGGAGAGGAGGAAGACGGTTGGGGAAGTCACCCCTTCGGCCAGCAGCCGCCGGCAGCAGTCGTCCCGGATCTGCGTCAGGACCCCCTGCTCGCTGTAGCTCGCCGGCCGCCTTCTTCTGGCCGCGTCCAGGTCGGCGTCCACCTTGGAGCGCACGAAGTAGAAGCGCTTGCCCATGGTCTGGATCTCCCGGGCCAGCTGGGCGTGGTTGGCTCGGAAGCGCTCGGAGGCGATGAGGATGAAGAAATCATAGCGGGGGAAGCCCACCCGCTCCAGGTAGGTGTGGGACTGGAACTCCGGGGTGCCGATGCCCGGCAGGTCCCACAGCGTCACGTTGGGGTGCGTGGGGTGGGGGTACGGGGTCGGCTCCGTGGTGGTCTCCACCACCCCCGTGGCGGCCGCTCCCTCGTCATCGTCCTGCAGGCCGCGGATGGCGTTGACGAAGGAGGATTTGCCGGAGCCAGACTCCCCGGTCACGGCAATGTCCAGCCGGGCGTTCTCTAATGCCTCCAGGCTCTCCAGGATCTTCGAGGCGGCTTCGTCCATCCGGCCCCCTTCCAGGGCGTCCCTGATCTCCGCGATGTCCTCCTCGGTGATGATGTCATACTCCTCCGTGAAGTCGCTCTCGGGGGGGGTCTGGTCAGCCATGGGGCTTGGGAGAGCGCTGGGAGGGGGGGTTGGGGGGGCAGAGAGATGCAGAAGTGGGGGTTAATGTAGGGAAACAGGACACGGGGCCTTTCCCCTCTAGGGGACGCCGGCTCCCATCTGGCCCCAGGGCAGGGGACTGCCTGGCTCAGGGGGGCAGGGAATGAGTTCCCTCCTTCCATGGGGGCGTGGGGGTAGGCAAAAGCCAGGAGCCCAGCCCAGGGCACTGCGGGGGTGCGGTCTTCACCTGCCCCCACCCACATCGTCAACGCACGTCTCCTCAAGGTGGCCCCCATCCCTGGGGGGTTAGGCAGAAAAGGAGGAGGGTTCCCCAGTTTGCACATGCATGACTCCCCCCCACCCCCCGGCCGGTCTGGGTCGGTCGCTCACTGGCCCCGTGGGGCACAGCCCGGGTCTCCCGGGCACAGCCCCATTTGGGGTGGTGGAAGGATGGATGCGGGGGGGGGGTCCCCGTCCTGCTCTGATTCAGTCTGTCCTCATCTCTCCATCTGCCCCCCCGGCTCCCCCTCTGTCTGCCCCCTTAATTCCACCCCCGGCTCCCCTCTCCCTCTGCTCCCCATTTCGACCCCTTTCCCCCCTGCTACCCCCCCATTCTTCTCCCTCTGCCCCCCGGCTCCCCCTCTGTCTGCCCCCTTAATTCCACCCCCGGCTCCCCTCTCCCTCTGCTCCCCATTCCGACCCCTTTCCCCCCTGCTACCCCCCCATTCTTCTCCCTCTGCCCCCCGGCTCCCCCTCTGCCCCCCTGATTCCACCCCCGGCTCCCCCCTCCCTCTGCTCCCCATTCCAACCCCTTTACCCCCTGCTACTCCCCCATTCTTCTCCCTCTGCCCCCCGGCTCCCCCTCTGTCTGCCCCCTTGATTTCACCCCCGGCTCCCCCCTCCCTCTGCTCCCCATTCCGACCCCTTTCCCCCCTGCTACCCCCCCATTCTTCTCCCTCTGCCCCCCGGCTCCCCCTCTGTCTGCCCCCTTAATTCCACCCCCGGCTCCCCTCTCCCTCTGCTCCCCATTCCGACCCCTTTCCCCCCTGCTACCCCCCCATTCTTCTCCCTCTGCCCCCCGGCTCCCCCTCTGCCCCCCTGATTCCACCCCCGGCTCCCCCCTCCCTCTGCTCCCCATTCTGACCCCTTTACCCCCTGCTTCCCCCCCCCATTCTTCTCCCTCTGCCCCCTGGCTCTCCCTCTGTCTGCCCCCCTGATTCCACCCCCGGCTCCCCCCTCCCTCTGCTCCCCATTCTGATCGCTTTACCCCCTGCTTCCCCCCCCATTCTTCTCCCTCCGCCCCCAGGCTTCCCCTCTGTCTGCCCCCCTGATTTCCCCCCCCCGGCTCCCCCTTCGTCTTCTACCCACCCTCCCGCCCCCCGTGTTTCCTTCCATCTCCCCCCGCCCCCGTCCCTGCTTCCTTCCCCGTCCGTCCGTCTGCCGCCCCCCCCCCAGTTGTCTGTCTGCCCGCCCCCCTTCCCCGTGGTTACCTCCCGAGTGGGGCCAGATGTGTCCTTGTCCCCCGCTGGCTGGAGGGTTTCACTTTCGTTTCCCGTGTGTGTGTGTGTGTGTGTGTGTGTGTCCCTGCCGCCCCCTGCTGGAGGGAAGGAGCCCTGCTCTGTGTGTGTGTGTGTGTGTGTGTGTGTGTGTGTGATTGCACACACGCCCCACCCCTGCTGGAAGGAATTAACTCGGCTGCCTTTGTCCCTGTGCCCCTCCTCGAGCAAATCCCCACAACCTCCGCCCCCTGCCCTGTCTGACCCCAACCCGCCGCCCATTGACCAGCCTTGTGCCACCGGGCAACTCCCGCCCGGAGCAGGGCTCAGCCCCGGCAGGGACCCCCAGGGCTCATCTCCTCCTCCAGCAAGGCCAAGCCGGGCACAGAGCAGATTCCCTCCCCTCCCTGCTGGGCCCTGGTCCCTTAACCGCCCAGCCGGGGGCTTGCTCAGAAAACCCAGTCCAGCCGTGCGAGCGTGCGAGACCCCTCGTGCCACCCACTCGTGCGCCACACCGGGAGCTGCGGCACTGTTTATTCACAGTCACTGGACACAGCGGGATCGAACAGCGACGGCGTTCATAACCCAGAAAACCCACCCCCGCTGGCAGGCTGCCTTCTCCGTCCCGGGGTCGCCTCCAGCATAAGCTCTATCCCGAGTCCTGCAAGGATTATTGCCTCTCCCCTCGCCCCCAATTTCCTGCTCCTGCCAATATTTAAAATAGATAAACACTGGGGAGGTGGGAACCTGTCACTCATGTAATTTGGCACAACTGTGAGCATGTAAGTGATTAAAAATAAAAAACTTAAAAAGCCAGAGCGATATTATCCCTCGAAATTCCACATAAACCAATCGAATTCTGCGGCGCCTGCATCTAGCCCGTGTTCGGTGTCGGCCATGTGGCGTGCTCCCTGACGGTCACTGTGTCGCAGTGGGGGGGGGGTGCGCCCCACCCAGGCCCTGAACGGCTGAGTGGGAGCCTGAGATGGCACCAGGCTGCACCGGCAGAGCAGGGGGGAGAGGATAAAGAAGGGAAGGGGGCAGCGGGGAGGGAGGCTGCAGACGCTCCCTGGGCCGAGCAGGAGCCCGCGGGGAAGGAGAAGCCCGGGGGCCTGGTCTGGCTGGCAAGCAGCCGGGGAGGAGGGAAGACCAGCCACTGGGGTGGAGCAGGCCCAGGGAGAAGGGTGAGATTTGGACGGCCAGGGGGCCCACTTCTGAAGGAACAGCCCAAGGGAGCTGAAGAGGCTTAGAAGGGCCAAGCGTAGGGTGACCCAGGTGTCCCGATTTTATAGGGACGCTCCCCATTTGGGGGGGCTTTTTCTTATATAAGCATCTATGACCCCCCACCCCCGTCCTGATTTTTCACACTTGCCCTCTAGTCACCCTAGCCAAGCGTGAGCGAGCCCGGGTTGGAAGAGCCCGGGCACCGGCAGGCCGGAGCGGCTGGTGGTGGCAGGTTCTGGTGGAGCGGGAGGGCCCGGTTTCCCCGAGCAGCCGCTGGCTGGGCGGCGCGAGGCCAGAGAAGGGGGCCAAGGCCGTCGGAAAGCCCAGCGGCAAAGGGGAAGCCTGTCGACGCCACCCGGCTACGACTCAATGACCAGCTGTGGGCTGGAGGCTGCAATCGCCGGCTGCGGTGACGGGTCCTGTGTTGTGCTGAAGGTCGGACATCTGGCTGCAAGTTCAAGGGGTGTGTGTGTGTGTATGTATGCACATGCGCATGCTGCCCCCTGCTGGAGGAGATGAGCCCTGCTCTGTGTCCGTCTGTCTCCCTGGTGTGTTTCCCACTTTCTCTCTTTGGGGGTGAAATCTCTGAGCTCCCTCACTCTGTGTGTAACTAAACGTGCCTGAACCGTCCCTGGGGTCTTCCAGTTCCGGTCCCTGCCAAGGAGAAATGAATAATTCTGTGCATTACAGGGGTGTCAACAAGTCACAGCTGAGATCGGCGCTGCCCAGCCCCAGCCAGAGACAGGCCCTTCCTCAAGCTCTCACAATCTAACAGGATCATGATCCCTATTTTACAGAGAGGGAAACTGAGGCAGAGTGAGTGGCCCTGACTTGCCAGTGGGAGATTGGGAGCTGTGGAAGGGAGCCAGGCGTCCATGGTTCCTGACCCCTTTGTGAGCTTCTTGAACCATCGGGGGTGGGGGCGGTTCCAGGAACTGAGGGGACGTAGCCGGGGCTCACTAGCTGGACCTGGGCCTTGTCGATGGGCTGAGAAGGGCTCCAAAGAAGCAGATTCCAGATAACCCATGTCATGACTGTTTTCCCAAGGTCTTCTGGGAATGGGGTGAGGGCAGTTGGGGGGCAGCTATGGTTGCTGTGCTAAACAGCTCTGCTGGTGCCCCTCAATCCTGACCCACCACCCCCTGCTAGCCCAGCCCTGGGCTGCCCCTACTCCCAGCTCTGCTGGTGCCCCTCACGCCTGACCCAGAGCCTGCTGGACACCCGGGCGGGCTGTTCTGGCCAGACCCCAGGGGCTAGGGAAGCCGACTGGAAATCCTTCAGCAGTTGGAAGTGTGACACTCCGAACAGGCGTGTGACTCCCAGCGGACGCCGAGTCCAAGGGAGCTGGGCAGCGGGTAGGAGAGGAACATAGTGAGGGTCCAAACGGGGCCAGACGTGTGTCGGGAACAGCCGGGGTTGGTGGCAGAGCAAAGAGAAACTCAACCCGCTGGCCTTGCGCCGTGTGGGTGCCACGTGCCAAGTTGTGTCTGAACCTTTCCACATCATCAGGGGCCGGGCCAGGCGTCCGGGGGCAGAACCCCACTGGTCTGGGTGGAAATCACGACACCGGGAAGGGGGGAAATGGGAGATACGTGGCCTCTGGGCGTCTCATCGGCACAGACACCAGCTTCACCCGGGTCTGTGATTGTATCTAGAACAAAGAGCCAGCACAGGGCAGCCAGGAGTCCCCCCTGCCTAACTGGCCCAGGCTGGCCACCTGCATAACACAGGCCAGAGACCCACACCCAAGGAACCTCTCCACCCAGCCCATATCTGATGGATGAGCTAGCACGGGTCGCCCAGGCTGGGTTTAAAGACTCTAAATGACAGAGGGTCCAATGCCCCCTTTGGAAGCGGTTTCTTGATGGTGTTTGTCCCGCTCTCTAGAGTGGCTCACCCCCGTGAGTGGCACCTTCAGGGCAGACAGTCAGACACAGGGCAGCCCCCCCAAGCCGGTGGCATCAGCTAGAATTCGATTTCACCAACCCAGTGACAAATGTGAACTCCTGGAGCACTAGATCGTGGCGTCCCAGCCAGCCCCCGAGACCCTCCAGTCTCTCTGGCCACCCAGACAAACTGAACTTGGTCATCAATGGCCACTTTCACCAAAAATCACCCCACAGTCCCGAGAGTCCCGTCGCTCACCCCAGATCACCTGGGACTCTGGATCCGACGACACCGCCGGCGGCTAATTCTATAGTAAACCGACGGACGGTTTGTTAGCTCGGAACAGGAAGAGAGAGTCATGGAGAGGTTAAAATAGGTACAATACCTGCCCAGGCGAGTCACGGTCTGTAATTCCCAATGGTGGCAGAGATGCAGCAACCCGCTGGGTCCCCACACGTCGCTCAGGGCGGCCCGGACTAACTCGGGGAATCTCCCTCTTCTCGGCCAGCTATTCCGCCCCGGGAGACGCCAAACGGGCCAGAGATGCAGGATCTTTCCCGGAGCCCAAACCGACAGCTCCCTCTCCCAGAGAACAAGCCGCCAGGGTCCCCACCCTCGGGGGCTCTTCCTTTGAGGCCGGAGAGCGAGGGAGCATTTCAAATCTTTGGCCTCGGCCATCACGCACACAAGGCCCCCGGCGTTGAAATGAGCCTGCAGCAAAGCGAAGGCCCACTGGCCCAGTGCCTCCTGCTGGTGGTCTGGGAATTCGTTCTTTTCCAGCCTCGGAGCACCCCTGCCGGCCGGTGTCTCACCTGCCTCAGGCCCCATGTCCCTCCCAGACCCCCCCAGCAGTACCCCCACACTCTGGATCTCCCCTCCCAGGGGACCCCCAACCCTCTATCCCCACCTTGCCTCAGTGGCTACTGCCAGTCCCCATCTAGCCCCCGCTCACCGGGGCAGGCTGCAGTCTGCAATGGCCACTCATCCCTGGCAAAGGTGTTGGGGACACTGGGCATGGCCACTAGGTAACTCGAGGGGATGGAAGACCACGAGTGTCGATGAAGCCCCCTCGCACTAGGCCCAAGTATCCTTGGCCCCCGCCCCCCGCCTGGAGGCACTCGCAGCAGTTTTGCTGAGGATCTGCAACAATATGCTGCAGAGTCAGACTGCCTGAAACTAAACAAGGCCACACAGGGCAGATATGGAAGAACAATGCTGAATAAAGCAGCTTTATGTATGGTTTAACAGATGGTACAGAGAACAAGGGAACTAGCTGGTAACTGGATTGGCTGGCTATATGGACACTTAGGGCAGCTTGCTATTGGATAAGTATGCTGAAGAAAGGATGTATAAAAGCCTGTGTGACTTCCTGCTCTGGGTGCAGGATTGGAGATTCTAATCTCCCTGTACCTTTTTGAAGCTTCAAATAAACTTTTCTGCTTCTCCACCCCGTCGTGATTATTGAGTGACACACACCGGGTAACGAACCAATCCCTGCTGTTGTTTTGCCTCTCAGCACTGGGTGCCAGCAACAAAGGGGTAGGACCTGCTGCCTCTGCCTGTCCCCGGGCTGCCCCTCTGCAGCCCCCAGTGCCTTTGATAGGCCTTCAGCAAGGCCTCAGCCTGGGGGTTCACCAGGCGGGAGCTCCCCAGCTCCCTTTGCTCTTCCCCAGCCCTGCTCCTCTTCAGGTACCTCGCTCGCAGGTGGGGCGGGGCGGGGCGGGGCGGGGCAGCATGGTGCGGCGTGGCGCGGCGCAACTCGACTCAGCCTGTCCCACTCCAGGGCTAGAGGGAGACTCTCCAGCTCCTGGCCCCCAGCCCTCTTATAAGGACCAGCTGGGCCCTGACGGAGCTGGCCCCAGCTGTGGCTGCTTCCCCCGTCAGCCGAGCCGGGCTGCTCTTAACCCGTTCTCCCGGTGTGGGGCGGCCGCCCTTTTCTGTTCGAGTCCTTCCTCTGCGTCCCACGCGGCGCCTTTGCGGTCGGACGGGGTCTGTCGCTCCCCGGGCTGGGCACAGACCCGGGCCCCGCGTGGCCCCGCATCAGAACCGGGCACGGAGACCTGAATACCCGGCGAGAAACGCCCCAGTAGATTCCTGCCCTTTAAACCCCAAAGACACTCAGACCTGCCCCAACCGCCCTGCTCTGCACTAGCCACAAGTGACCCGGTCCGGCCCAGCTGGCGCCCGGTCTGCCAGCCTCACCCGGTGCTCCGGGGAAATATTGGGGGCGGGGGGGGAATGTGGGGTCATGTGCCCCCTCAGATTTGCTGCTTAACTTGTACTGAGCATGCTCAGTAACATCTGCTGCCCTCACTCTGCCCCCCCCCACACTATGGGGCACCAACTGGGGGGGCAAACTCATATGTTTTTGTTTGCTAAAGAGTGGGGGGACCATGGCTCCTCGCCCCCCCCTCCGCCGGTTCCAGCCCCGTTGGGGGTACCCAGGAGAAACCCCCCCCTCCAGCGGCACTGTGGAGTGGGCTACCAGGCAGCCTGGGGAAGTGGGGGGCACCAGTATCTGCTGGGATGAGGGGGTGGGGGGCTCGGATGAGCCACGGGTTTAAACGCTGGGACTCCCCGGCGGAGACAAGCCACCCGGGGACCCTGCCCACTAGACGCAGGCAGGAGTCGGCCCAGCTGAGCAGGCTTCTTGTGTTAAAGAGCGGGTGGGCCCCGGCCCCCCTGGCCCCGGCGCCCCTGATTGGCCTCGGCCCCTTCTTCCCCATCCGGATTTGGCTCGCTGCAGCTGTCGCCTCTCGCCCGGCGGCTTCAAAGAGCCTCCGCTGGGAAATCTCTTCCCCGGGGCGGGCCGGAGAGACCTGGCTCACATCACCATTCGCCCCCCGCACCCCAAACAGCTTCAAGGGTCCCCGACTTGCTGTCAGAAAGGCCAGAATATCTCCCATCGCCTCAGCCTCCATCCTGTGGAGAAACGAGAAACTCACAGCAAAACCCTGACACCGCTGGGCATTTTCACTAATCCCCTACCCGCCCCCCCACCCAAGAGTTTGCCCCTGGGGTCCCGGCAGGCTGGTGTTTAAAACAGCGTCATCCAGGGCCCCCAAAATAACGGGGTCCTCGAACCGGCCATGCTGGGGCTAAGCGGGAAAGCTGCCCTCGTGTTCCTGACCTGTACCAGGCATCAAGAAACCCCCCAGCCCCCTCGGGCCCCCGGCCGCCCTGCGCTGAGCTGCCCGCTGCAGCGTTCCTTAGAGGGGGCCAAAAACGGGCCGTCGCTTTGTTCAGCCCGTAGCCGCCCCGGGCGGGCTCTTGCCATCGATGCCGTTGTGGGAAAGGACGAAAGCCCCAGCCCCAGCCCTTGCAGTGATATAGAAACGCTTGAAAATGAGCCATGAAGGCCCCTCAAACCCCCCCACCCCAAAAAAAGCAAGACAGCGAACAAACCCCCTCAAGATTGCTTTAAAATCGAGGGATTGTATAACGCAATCTCAGGATTTCCCCGCCCCCCCCCCCTTTGGGTCGCGGTGATTGACGCCGCCAGGGTCGGGCCGTGGGGCCGGAGCCCAAGGCAGAATCGGGTCCCTCTGCCACGTGGCAGCAAAGGGCAGCGCGAAGGGGCGACATCGCACTCAGCCGGCCGTTGGGACAGGTTGGTGTTGCTCCTCCCCAGAGGTGAGCTAGGGAAAGCCGGTGACAAGCCATAAAGTGGGTGAGCAGGGACAGGGTGCCCAGCTGTCCCGATAGGAGCCACTTTGGCTTATATAGGCAACTACCCTGCCACCCCCCCTCACCCAAAAAAGAAAGTGTCCCGATTTTTCACACCAGGCAGGGCTCAGCGCGCCTGGGGGACCTGGCCCAGCTCCGTGGGAACAGCTCCCCTCCTCGCGCCATGTTGGGGGACACAGGCGCCGTCAGCCCCATGGAATCAGGCCGCTTTGGAAGGGAATTAGCGAAACCGAATTAGAGCCGCTTATTCCCCATGAGCGTGGCCAAGGAGGGGCTGGAGCCACCTGAGCGGATCCGGGTTTGGAGCGCACCCGAGGGGACGTGCCGGAGAGTAGCCGGGGGGCTCGGATTAGTCAACGCGGACCTTTTGAAAGTGACACCTGGAACTGGACTCCAAACTGGCATTTTGGGCAGGGGCGGGGGGGCGGGTTGCTTGTAATTTCTCCCCTCCCTCAGCTTCCCCTTCTTCATGGAGAGACAAGGGCGACAAAGCTGGAACACTGTTGGTGAATTTTGAAAGAAACTGGTTTTTTTGGTGGGGGACATTTTTGTTATTTAAAGGCATTTTTCAGCCCCCTATAATGATCCCACATATTCGAGTAGCTCTAACGAAAGATGTCTGGGGGGGGGGGGCGTTCAGAGCTTCCACATCCCGTTTTCTGCACTACCCCCAGGGCTGGTGTCGTGTCTTTTCTTCTCTCCAGCACTGCACCCCTCGTGAGAGACCGCCCAGGCCCCGGCTTCGCTAACCGTACCCCAGCTGCCCGGGCTGGGTCTGACCCCGGTGGGCACCCCTGGTCAGCCTGCACCCCTGGGAGGCTGGCCTGTTTGCAGTGATTAGTGGAGGATCTGTACCCAACTGGGCTGGGGGATCTGTACCTAGCTACGTCCAGACAAGCCGTGTAAACAAATTCCTGGCTGCCAGAAAGACTCAGGGGCTGGGTGTTAACAGCCGCAGGCCCTGGGCCAGGAACTTAGGTGGGGGGTGGGGGGGTAGGGGGTGGGCAGGGATGTACCTGAGCCATGAGGGCGCTTTTCACTGAAGGGACAGTCTCTGTGTCTGTGCAGTGTCTCATGAGAGGGGGCCCTGATCTCAGCTGGGGCCGGGACTGTCTCTCAGTGTCTCTGGGCCCTGCCCGGCGCGACAGGGCCCTGATCTCAATTGTGACTTGTAGACGCTTCTGTAATGCACAGAATGATTCATTTCTCCTTGGCAGGGCAGGGCACTGGCACAGACCCCGGGGACGGTATCGTCTCACTTACTAACACACTTCGTGAGGGAATCTTAGAGATTGCACCTGCTGTAGAGAGAAGGAATCTCTCTCTCTCCTTCTCTCCCAGGACAGCAAATTCCTGCTCTGAGTCTCCCCCTGCTCTCATCCATGCACCAAAAACTCCCCCTTCCCACCTTAAACAATTCCCAAGGATGCTTGTTTCGGGCGCTGTCAATTATTAACACGAGTCTCCGGCAGATCCAGGGGCCCCTGGGACATTGATACCATGCTGCCTTCCTCCATCCCCACCTGATCCCAAAACCCCACCCCACTATCAGTGATTAATTCCCTCCTTTCCACCTGAAACCCAGAGGTGATCCCGGCGATTACAGGCAGGGAAGCCTAACTTTAGTACCGGGCAAACTGGTCGAAACTATAGTAAAGAACAAAATTATCAGATACAGAGATAAACACGATTCATTGAGGAAGAGTCAACATGGCTTTTGTAAAGGGAAATCACGCCTCACCAATCTACTAGAATTCTCTGAGGGGGTCAACAAGCATGTGGACAAGGGGGATCCAGTTGATATAGTGTACTTAGATTTAGTCCTTCACCAAAGGCCCTTAAGCAAAGTGAGCTGCCATGGGATAAGAGGAAAGGTTCTCTCATGGATCGGTAATTGGTTAAAAGATAGGAAACAAAGGCTAGGAATAAATGGTCAGTTTTCAGAATGGAGAGAGGTAAATAGTGGTGTCCCCCAAGGGTCTGTACTGGGCCCAGTCCTATTCAACATATTCATAAATGATCTGGAGAAAGGGGTAAACAGTGAGGTGGCAAAATTTGCAGATGATACAAAACTACTCAAGATAGTTAAGTCCCAGACAGACTGCGAAGAGCTACAAAAGGATCTCTCAAAACTGGGTGACTGGGCAACAAAATGGCAGATGAAATTCAATGTTGATGAATGCACACTGGAAAACACAATCCTAATGATACATATAAAATGATGGGGTCTAAATTATCTGTTACCACTCAAAAAAGAGATCTTGGAGTCATTGTGGATAGTTCTCTGAAAACATCCACTCAATGTGCAGGGGCAGTCAAAAAAGCGACCAGAATGTTGGGAATCATTAAGAAAGGGATGGATAATAAGACAGAAAATAGCATGTTGCCTCTATATAAATCCATGGAACGCCCACATCTTGAATACTCTGTGCAAATGTGGTCGCCACATCTCAAAAAAGATCTATTGGAATGGGAAAAGTTTCAGAAAAGGGCAACGAAAATGATGAGGGGGATGGAACGGCTTCCGTATGAGGAAAGATTAATAAGACTGGGACTTTTGAGCTTAGAAAAGAGATGACTGAGGGGCGTATGATAGAAGTCTGTAAAATCATGACTTCTGCGGAGAAAGTAGATAAGGAAGTGTTATTTACCCCTTCACATAACACAAGAACCAGGGCTCACCCAATGAAATTAATGGGCAGCAGGTTAAAAACAAACAAAAGGAAGTATTTCTTCAGCCTGTGGAACTCTTGCCAAGGGATGTTGTGAAGGCCAAGACTATAACAGCATTAAAAAAAGAACTAGATAAGTTCCTGGAGGATGGGTCCATCAATGGCTATGAACCAGGCCAGGCAAGGATGCAGCCCATCCTCAGGGTGTTGCTAACCTCCCACTGCCAGGAGCTGGGAGTGGCCGACAGTGTGTTATGCTTATAAGAAGCACACAGGATCTTTTTCAGGGGATAAGGCAATTCAATGGGTTTATTGAAAATACAACAATTAGCATATGCATTCAATCACACCACACGCACACACATACTGTCCTGAGAGTCGATGCTATAGTTACCATTCCAGGGTGTGTCATGCTTGAATCACAAACTAGTTGTTTTCGCAGTTTCTCTTTCATCGTCAACATGTGGTTTTCACAGCTATCCTCCATTTCCTTTTCTCGTATCTTGTTCTTGATTTAGGGCGGAGGCCTTTGCACTTTAGGGTTGTCAATCTGCACTCTCTTCCATCCATTAGGGTCTCAGGATGATCACGCTGGCATCTTGTTTCTTCACTCCCCCTTTTGTAATTTACTGGCGGTTTTTTCTCTTATCTATTTACACTCCACACATACTTATTCCCACACGGAACAGAACAACAATTTCAAAAACAAACTTCTAATGGGACAGAATAATTCTGTAAAGGCAGACTTTATATGGCTAAATTCAGTGCCTTGCATGGTGACAGGTTTCAGAGAGGTAGCCATGTTAGTCTGTATCAGCAAAAAGAACGAGGCGTACTTGTGGCACCTTAGAGACTAAGAAATGTATTTGGGCATAAGCTTTCATGGGCTAAAACCCACTTTATTGGATGCATGGAGTGGAAAATAAAATAGGAAGGTAGATAGATAGATATATTCAGAGAACATCAAAAGATGGGGGTTGCCATACCAACTCTAATGAGACAAATCAATTAAGGTGGGCTATTATCAGCAGGAGAAAAAAAACTTTTGTAGTGATAATCAGGATGGCCCATTTCAAACAGTTGACAAGAAGGTGTGAATAACAGTAGGGGGAAAAATTAGCATGGGGAAATAGTTTTTAGTTTGTGTAATGACCCATCCACTCCCAGTCTGTATTCAAGCTTAATTTAATGGTGTCCAGATTACAAATTAATTCCAGTTCCGCAGTTTCTCGCTGGAGTCTGTTTTTGAAGTTTTTTTGTTGAAGAATTGTGACTTTTAGGTCTGTAATTGAGTGACCAGGGAGATTGAAGTGTTCTCCAACTGGTTTTGAATGTTACAATTCTTGACATCTGATTTGTGTCCATTTATTCGTTTGCATAGAGACTGTCCAGTTTGGCCAATGTACATGGCAGAGGGGCATTGCTGGCACAGGATGGCATAGATCACATTGGTAAATGTGCAGGTGAATGAGCCCCTGAGGGTGTGGCTGGTGTGATTAGGTCTTATGATGGTGTCCCCTGAATAGATATGTGGACCCCCAAGGGGGTCTCTGTGAACGAACCCATCAGAAGGGGCATCCCCAGAGAACAGGGGGAAATTACCTGCTCAAGGTCCCAGAGCAGACTCTGAAATAAAACCCAGGAGTCCCAGCCCTCCTGCTCTAACCACTAGAGCCTACTCCCTTCCCAGAACTGGGGAGAGAACCCAGGAGAGCTGGCTCCCAGCCCCGCCTCCCCCAATATACCCAGTAGCAGTAACAATGTACTACAGCTAGCAAGGCCCGGCGCCCTGATAGCTGGTCCCGTAACACAAATAATCGCCCAGGCCCTCAGACCCCAGCCCTGCCCGCTCCACCTGTGAAAGGATGGCTCCGCGCGGTTGCCGACCCAGACAATTTCCTGCGTCACCACAGAGGTCTCTTTAATAGACACTTGTGAATTTTTACAGAAAAAGGATTTGTTTTTGTTTTTACAATCCCCTGCAAAAAAGCTTCTGTAAATAGATTTGACATTAAACACCCCCTTGCCCCCACCTCCCCGCCAAACAGCTCTCTCTGCTTCCATAAATTAAATCATTGGCTCGCTATTTACAGCATATATATTAAAATCATTAGAACAATCCTTTCCCCTGCCCAGCAATGCAGCCTGGAAAAAGCCTTTATAAAGTGCCCCTGCGTTTGTTTGCACCGTGGCACCAATCTGAGGCAGGTGAGTGTTATCATCCCAGTTTTACAGACGGGGAAACTGAGTGACAGACTCTGTGTGTGTGTGTGTGTGTGTGTGTGCGCGCACACACACGTGTGTGCTTGGTTTTTTGCCAGAAGCTGGTCAGAAGACTTGACAATGGAACCCGAGTCCTGGCTCCCAGCCCCCCCTGCTCTAACCCGTAGACCCCACTATCCTCCCAGCACTGGGGATAGAACCCAGGTGTCCTGGCTTCCAGGCCCCTCTTCCCTTCCATAGCAAGTTTTCCCATTTGCTTGGTCTGTGCGGACAGTCCCGTTGGACACCGAGGCTCGACTGGCTCAGCCCCATGGCCCTGCTCAAATCAAGTCTCTGGTTACTTCCAAATCCTTGGAAGGACCTCAGTCCCCTTGTTAGAATACTCCCATTAGTATAAGTCCATAGTCCAGAGGTTTGAGCAGTAGAGAAGCAGAAGCAGGAAAGAGGTAAAATGGTGATGTACCCAGGGCCTTTTATATCTTCTCCCATGGGGAGGGACTCCCTTTGTTCTTGCTGTCGAAAAGTACAGTCACAAGATGGCGTTTGGAACCACATGCACATAGTTTTTGCCTAGTCACAGCAGAAACCCTCACCCACATTCCAGCTTGAAAGTCCATTCAGTGTAGAAGGGCATTTCCTAGGGTTCATTGTCAGTCAAGTACTTCTTAATCTGAATAGTCCCTTCTCAATAAACTGCTCAGAATTAAATACAAGTACACAGCCAATACTCATACCTGCAAATACAAAAATGACACATGAATACAAACAGCATAATCATAACCAGCAAATCATAACCTTTTCACAGATATCTTACTTGACCACCTTTGCGCAAGCTTTGTATGCAACTATATGACAGTGGTTGCAATAATGATCTATATGGTCATAGATCATTTAGATAATGTCACATCCCCTGCCCCTGTTTGGAACCCCATCCTGCACCCTAACTCCCTCCCACGCCCAGCTGTTGCACCCCAAACCCCCTGCCCCAGCCCTAGCCTGCCCCTGAGCCCACTGCCGCTCTCCAAACCCCTTGGCCTCAGCCCCACCCCATCTGAAGCCTCATCCCCTTCAGAGCGCCAACCTCCTGTCCCAGCCCGGAGCCCCGTCCTGCACCCTGAACCCTTCATTTCTGGCCCCACCCCAAGCCTCTGCGCCTCTCCGTGGGGCTGGAGCTGTGAGCGCTAGCTTGCCCCATTGCAGGTGGAAGCCCAGAGCCCCTGCACATCCACCCCTCTCACGGGGCTGCGTGTCACCCACAATTGATTTTTTCTGTGGGTTAGTGGCCCCTGGTAGAAAAAAGGCTCCCCACCTGTGCTCTAAAGTTTTACATTCTTTTGTTTTTGAGTAAAGTTATGTAACAAAAAAAATCAACATTTTTAAATTGCACTTTCACGATAAAGAGATTGCACTACAATATTTGCATGAAGCGTATTGAAAAATACTTTTATCTTTTTACAGTGCAAATATTGGTAATAAAAATAATAATATAAAGTGATCACTGTACTCTTTGTATTCTGAATTGTAATTGAAATCAATATATTTGAAATGTGGAAAACACCCAAAATATTTATAATAAATTTCAACTGGTATTCTATGATTGTTTAACAGTGTGATTAAAACTGCAATTAATCACGATTAATCACGGTTAACTTTTGAGTTAACTGCGATTAATTGACAGCCCTAGTTTTTACAGTTTCTAACACCAGTTCTGCAGGAATTTGCTAGAATCAATCAACTGTTCCAACTCGACTCTGGTGGTAATGCTGTCAAAATGCTGGACTGCCTCCAGTCTCTCTTTTGTCCTCTTATATCCAGAGTGTTGTTTTCAGAAAGGATCCCTTTATCTGATAGTAAACTCCATGAAGTCAGTTTGGGTGACGCAGCCGGCTGCTTGCCACTGTGTGCTGTTAATTTGGGTGTACTAAGACCTGTCCTCTCTCTGGTCCCGCGCCCGCAAAGCCTCAAGACGTCTAGAAGAGAGGATCAGCTGCCGCTGGAAGTGGTGCGAGGAGCGCTGGGAGCTGGGAATACTGGTGCCGCGCATAAAGACCCCGGACCACACCATCGTCACCCTGACCACCAGAACGCTGCTGGAAAGGACCCTGAAAGACGCCATCTGGTGCCACTACGCCGAGAACCTCAAGTGGAAGCCGGACCAGGGCAAGGTGTTTGAGGTGTCTAGCAAGTGGGACGCCAGCAACCATTTCCTCCCCGGGGCCAGCGTCACCAGGTTCGCCGACTGGCGGTTCGTCCACCGGGCCCGACTCAACTGCGTTCCCCTCAATGGAGCCATTTGCCATGGCAACCAGGACAAGCGCTGCAGGAAGTGCGTCTACGCCAACGAGACCTTGCCCCATGTCCTGTGTGGATGCAAATACTGCTCCAGAGCCTGGCGCCACCGCCAAAACGCCATCCAGAACTGGCTGGTGAAAGCCATCCCACTGTCGCTGGGGAAGATCACCGTCGGCTCCGCCGTCCCCAGGACAGAGAGCTGACTGCGACCCGACATCGTCTTGACCGACGCAGAAAAGAAGAAAGTCCTCATGGTAGACGTCACGGTGCCATTTGCAAACAGGTCACTGGCCTTCCACGAGGCCCGAGCACAGAAGGCGTTGAAGTACACCCCGCCGGCCGACACCCTGAGAGCCCAGGGCTATGAGGTCCAGATACACGCCCTGATAGTGGGAGCCCTGGGCACGTGGGACCCCCACAACGAGCCGGTGCTGAAAGCGTGCGGCGTTGGTCAACGCCACGCCTGGCTCATGAGACAGCTCATGGCGTCCGACACCATCAAGTGGTCCAGAGACATCTACACGGAACACATCACAGGACACCGCCAGTACCAGGTCGAGTCATTGAGAATGCCAACCAGGGAAATAACCCACTTCCTCCCTTCCCTAATGAACCGAGGGACGCACCCCTCCCATGTACTTATTCGCTACACTGATCCTGACTTGGACTCTTAATACATTCCATGGGTGGCGTACCTGAGCCCCTTTATCCACTAACGGTTTAAAAACTCCCATACCCCAATCTGGACCTATACTGGTTATGTGCTATGTATGTACCTCGTGAACCTTGTAACTGATCCCCATAACCCAAGCCCAACCCCAGATGTACAGCACCTTCCTCCTTAACTTGTGTAAATTTGATTTTAAACATTAACTTTAATAATAAATTTTCACTGTTGCTAAAAAGAGACACAAATCTTATAACACTGTGAAGCTAATCTAAAGAATAGAAGCCAAGACTGCTTTCCTGAAGCTGCTAAACAAGTACAAAGAAAAGGAGGACTTGTGGCACCTTAGAGACTAACAAATTTATTAGAGCATAAGCTTTTGTGAGCTACAGCTCACTTCTCTAACAAATTTGTTAGTCTCTAAGGTGCTACAAGTCCTCCTTTTCTTTTTACGGATACAGACTAACACGGCTGCTACTCTGAAACCTAAACAAGTACAGTTGAGACGGCCAACAAATATTCATCTGTGGAAATCTTTGTCAGGGTTCAGGCCTCCAGTGATTCTCTCTCAGGGAAAGCCTCAACTAGTGACCATGGTGAACATTTTCAGACGTGACTTGGGGGCCTTGGGTGCACAGTAATGAGCACTCAACTTCCAGGAATGGAAGAGCATCGATGACAAAATCACAGGGCAGTTGTGGCTGGAACTGGAAGTTTACAATTTCCAAGACGGTAGCATTGAGCAGTGCTTTAACGACCCAGCCCTGTTTGCCCTTTCCCTACTCGCCATGCCTCTGAGTAACGCTGATGTGGAAGGAGTGTCCTCTCAGCTGAACCCTGTGAAGTCCAAGCAGCAGAACAGGGCAGGTCACTGGACCCTCAGCAGCACGCTGCATGTTCACTGCGGGTTAAGGAGAGGGTGGATTTGCTGTAAATATTTTGTCCCATGGTGGGAAATGCTTGCCCGGTTGAAGAGGGGAATGTACCACATTGAGGCAGGAGCGCCCAGGGAGGATGGAGACAGGAAGGCTGAACTTTTTGACTAATGTAAGTAGCCACAATTTTCCTATGTTAAAATTTGGAATGTGTAAGTTAACGCTGCCTGCGGCAAAAACAGAAGTATTAAAAACCATAGTGGAGTCTGTAGAAAGCCCTGCCCTGGGTGCTCTGTGCAAGGTCTGGGTGTGGTTTGGGCGTGTTCTAACGAGGGGGCTGGGCTTCTTCAGAGGGGAAGTGCCTTTTTCTCTTGAGAGATCCAGCGACACTCAGTCAGCAGCTAGCCACCAGAAAGGCAGGACCGGCTGTCGGGAGCTGGTGAGTCCCAGGCCTGCAGGCAGGGCCCCCCTGAGAACCGGCCTCTGGGTGCCCAGCAGCAACACCCCTCAGCCTGGGCCTCTCCCTCTGCCAGGCGGCTCCCAGTCCGGAGAGCTTTGGGGGGAAACACCCCCCTTGCCCCACAGCCCGGCGGCGTTAGCCCCCAGCTGCAGTGGGAAAATTGCACGCCACGTGGCAGGCTCTGCTCTGGCTGCTGGGCGTGTGTCTGGGCCAAGGCCACGGGAGCCGTTGTAGACGTGGCGGGGGGGGGGCATGGCCCCCAAACCTCCACCCTGGTTCTGGCGCCGGTGGCCCCAGTGGCTGGTTAACACACGGGACCGGCCAATTTCCGGGGCCCCCGGCGGCAGCCCCGGCTCCTGCTGGGGCAGGCGGGTGGTGGGTGCGGTACCCGTCGCCCGTCGTTTGCGCCAGCTCCGGCATTTCCTGTAGCGGTGGCTGAAACTGGAGCCGCAGGGCAGGGCAGGGCGTGGTGGGGCGCGGATGGGAGGCCAGAAACCCAGAGCAAGGAGTCCAGAGCAGAACCGGGGCACGGGAGATTTAAACTCTGCTCGCCGTGTGACCCCCCAGCCCCCACTCCTGGTTGGGTCTGGGAGGGGCGATGCTACTTGTTCTCCCCTAACCCCTGGGGCTGGGCAGCTGCCAATCTAGCCCCACACGTCTCCCTGCCTGGGCCCCCTCTCACATCCTCACTCCCTGCTCCCCCAGAGGTTGGGCAGCTGCCAATCTAGCCCCACACGTCTCTCTGCCTGGGCCCCCTCTCACATCCTCACTCCCTGCTCCCCCAGAGGTTCCCGTCCCCCGCCGCACTCACCTGCGCCCCCTCCCCCTGCCCTTTCCCACTCCTCCTCCCTCGCCCTGCTCAGCGCCCCTTCTGGACCCACATTCTCCTCTGTCTCCTTCCACACCCCAAGCTCCCCGACCCCGCTTTGCTCACCACCGTTCCTCCCCATTCCCAGCACACGCCTCAGTCTGCCGCCTGCCCTGCTGAACCCCTCTGACCCTACTGCCTCATATTCTCTGTCAGCCTCCTTCCACCACCACCCCGGGCCCGCCCGGCCTCCTCTCTCCTGTCTGAGCCCGTGTGACAGCATGCTTCCTTGGTTTGTAGTTTTGGGCACGTAATGTGATGCAATTATCAAACTGTAAGTGCAGTGGACGCATACCAGAGGCATTTACAGTATATTACGTGTAGCACGTTTTTTCCATTGCCCAGCAAAGTCTGGCTGTAGTTAGTTGCCTAAGTTACTCTCGGTTCCATGGATGATGGGGAAAAGGATACAAGTCACAGAATCAAAATACTGACCACATGTGATCTCTTTACAAGGAACGAGAAACATAAAGGGCCTGTAGGGAGTCTTTGTATTCATGCATTTTGATCCATTCGTGTTTTAATGGGTGGGGGGGAATGTTCTTTGTGCCCAGGGCCCCAATAAATCTTAATCCGCCCCTGCCCAGAGAAGCGACCGGCGGTAGCCGCTCGCTGTTGCTGCTGTGAGGCTCCGGCCCTGCTCCAGGCACCCATGACTCCGAGAGCAGGGATCGCAGCAGGGCCTGGCCGGGCAGGGCCGTGCCGCACAGCCCAACCCCCTTCCCTTCCCCCTGTGGCAGGAAGCAGCTCCCTTCCCTTCCCCCCATGCAGCACCAAGAGGCTGCTGCTGGCCACAAACCCTGGCAGACATCACGGGGGCGGGAGTGTTTCTTTAGTTTAAAAGTGTTGGGGGCAGGGCCACTAGGGCGGTGGGCTGCTAACATTTGGAGTTTAGTAGAGTTTTGTAATCTGCACCCACAGCCCTGCACCCAGTGGTGAGCTGGAGCCGGTTCGCACCGGTTCGCTAGAACTGGTTGTTAAATTTAGAAGCCCTTTTTGAACCGGTTGTTCCATGAGGGACAACCGGTTCTAACAGGGCTTCTAAATTTAACCGGCCAAAAGTGGCACCTTAGGCGCCGACTCCACGGGTGCTCCAGGGCTGGAGCACCCAAGGGGAAAATGTGGAGGGTGCAGAGCACCCACCGGCAGCTCCCTGCCCCACCCCCGGCCCCAGCTCACCTCCACTCTGCCTCCGCCTCCTCCCCTGAACGCGCCGCCCCACTCTGCTTCTCCGCCCCGCCCCCCTCATTGAGTAATGGGCCTACTCTGTCCTTGGTCTTCCTCTTGCTTCTAATGCATTTGTAAAATATTTTTGTTACCCTTTATCTCCCTATCTAGTTTGATCTCGTTTTGTGCCTTGGCCTTTCTAATTTTGTCCCTGCATACTTGTGTTATTTGTTTATAGTCATCGTTTATAATTTGACTGAGTTTCCACTTTTTGTAGGACTCTTTTTTGATTTTTAGATCATTGAAGATCTCCTGGGTAAGCCAGGCTGGTCTCTTGCCATCCTTCCTATCTTTCCTACGCAGTGGGATAATTTGCTCTTGTGCCCTTAATAATGTCTCTTTGAAAAACTGCCAACTGTCTTCAATTGGTTTTTCCCCTTACACTTGCTATGGGATCTTACCTACCAACTCCCTGAGTTTGCTAAAGTCGCCTTCTTGAAACCCATTGTCTTTATTGTGCTGTTCTCCCTCCTACCATTCCTTAGAATCCTGAACTCTACCATTTCACAATCACTTTCACCCAAGCTGCCTTCCACTTTCAAAATCTCAGCCAGTTCCTCCCTATTTGTCAAAATCAAATCTAGAACAGCCTCCCCCTTAGTAGCTTTCTTGACCTTCTGAAATAAAAAATTGTCTCCAATGCGTTCCAAGAACTTGTTGGATAATCTGTGCCCTGCTGGGTTATTTTCCCAACAGATGTCTGGGTAGTTGAAGTCCCTCATCACCACCACGGCCTGGGCTTTGGATGATTTTGTGAGTTGTTTGAAAAAGCCTCACCCACAGGTTAGGTGGTCTTCTTCCTGGTTAGGTGGTCAGCAGTAGACCCCCGACCATGACATCACCCTTGTTTTTTAACCTTTTTATCCTGACCCAGAGACTTTCAACAAGTCTGTCTCCTATTTCCATCTCCACCTCAGTCCAGGTGTGCACATTTTTAATGCATAAGGCAACACCTCCTCCCTTTTCCCTGCCTGTCCTTCCTGAGCAAGCTGTACCCTTCTCTACCAGTCATGAGAACAGTTTTCAAGTACATAATAAGTTGTTACAAGGAGGAGTGAAAAAAAATGTTCTCGTTAGCCTCTGAGGACAGAACAAGAAGCAATGGGCTTAAACGGCAGCAAGGGTGGTTTAGGTTGGAAAAAATGTCCTTTTGGGATGGTTAGGCACTGGAAAGATTCCCTAGGGAGGTTGTGGAATCTCCATCACTGGAGGTTTTTAAGAGCAGGTTGGACAAACCCATGTCAGGGATGGTCTAGATAATACTTAGTCCTGCCATGAGTGCAGGGGACTGGAGTCGATGACCTCTTGAGGTCTCTTGCAGTCCTACGTCTATGATTTGTCCAAGTAGGTTTTTATTCTGGTTATAGCAGTTTAGGGCTGCAGCGAGGGGAGGGGGATAAATGGGGTGGTTGATGGGGAGGAGTTGGGGGCCACCTCAGAGGAAAGGGGTGGGGATTGGGGGGGGGATGCTAGGGGTGACACACAGGTGAGTGGCAGGGAAAGGGGGAGGGATGAAGGGTGAAGGAGTGTGTCAGCCCCACATAGTCTCCTCCCAGGTGTGTACCAGGATCGGGGAGTGTCAGAGTCCTTCTCCTTACCACTCCTCGTGTCAGCCAGGATTGGGGGGGGCTGCACTCTAGAGGTGCCTGCCCCCCATGTGGGAATCGGGAATTAGGAGCACTTTGATCTCGTGGAGTGGTCTGAGCCCCTCTCCCTCCACCTCTGTGCCTGTGCTGGGTGGTCCTTGGCTTTCACTCCCATCCCCAACTCATCCCGAAAAGCAACACGTACTCCAGACATCACCAGACACCCCTCCTGGCGACCTCCTGCTCTCCTGGCTCCGCAGAGCAGCACATCTGACAGCCCCATCGACTACTCCTGGGAGAATTCTGCTCCAAAATATTAAAAATATGCACAGCTCGTTAATTATACACGTGCACAGTAGCGCAGAATTCCCCCAGGAGTAATAGTCCGTGCACCGGGGAGGTTACCCAGTATTTACAGTGCTTCAGGTGTCTGCACCGTGGGGACGGGGATGCAAGTTCCAGCACACGTGTTGGTGGGGGTGAAACCAGCCCCACGGCTGCAAGTCTGTACGTTGCTACCTGCACCGTTTTATTTTTTTAAGGCTGCATTTACACTAACCGAAACGTGCCATTTCCTTTTCTTGTCTTGGGAAGAGGGAATCTCTTGTAGGTGCCACGGATATGGAGCTGGTCTCAGTGCTCATGAAGGATATGGAGTCCATCTCAGTGCTCATGGGAGCTCTGGATCTAAACTCGGACCCAAAGGAATTCTTCGATGGCTCCATAAAGGTGTTTGAGGAGTTCATGGATCTTTTCAAAGACAAAGGACAGGCTGAAGTGGCTTCCATAGCGCAGGCGGAGCTGGAGTCACTCAAATCCACCATGCTCGACATCGCAGTCACGGGGGAGACGGGTGCCGGGAAATCGTCCTTCATCAACGCCCTCCGGGGACTGACCGCTGAGGATGACGGGGCTGCCCCAACTGGGGTGACAGAAATGACAACGGAGCCGACTGTTTATCCCTATCCAAACCACCCCAACGTGAGGCTATGGGACCTGCCCGGCATTGGCGCCCCAGATTTCAAGCCAAAGACATACCTGCGGCAGGTGAATTTCAAACGCTATGACTTCTTCGTGATCATCGCTTCGGAGCGCTTCAAATGCAACCACGTGGCCCTGGCCCGGGAGATCGAGAGGATGGGGAAGAGGTTCTATTTTGTGCGCTCCAAGGTGGATGAAGACTTGCGCAACGAAGAAAGGGATCACCCTAGAACGTTCAGTCAGGAGAGCATCCTGGAGCGACTCAGGATGGACTGCAGGAAACACCTGCAAAAGATAGGGATGAGCAACCCAGAGATTTTCCTTCTCTCCAGCTGTGAATTCTCTAAGTATGATGGTCCTGCCCTGGTCAGGGCTTTGCAGGATGGTCTCCAAGGTCTGCAGAGACTTGCCTTTCTGCTCAGTCTGCCAAACATGTCTAAAGAAATCATAAAGAAGAAGAAAGCTACCCTGCAGAAGCTGATATGGCTAATCTCTCTCGCATCGGCTTTAGTCAATGTCATTCCAATCCCGCTGCTCTCTGTTGCTTGTGATATTAGCATCCTGCTAGGATCCATGATTGCCTTCTACAAGCACTTTGGCCTAGATGAGGGCTCCTTGGCTAATCTGGCCAGGCAGGCTGGGAAACCGATAGCAGAGTTGAAGGCTGTTATCAGATCTCCCGGGGCAAAAGAAATAAACAGAGATTTTGTAATCAAAATGCTGCTAAAGGAGGGTGTACCTACATTAACTGCAACTCTACCAGTGCTTGGTCAAATGTTAACTGCGGGAATCTCTTTTTTAACCACCTACTTCATGCTGTCGAAATTTCTCAGTGAAGTGGCTGAAGATGCCAGAAGGGTTCGGAAGACTGCTTTGAAGGAAGACGGGAAAAAGCATAAATGATCAGCAGACCTGTTCATGAATAAGAGACCCAATCCCAGCTGGAGATCAAGGCCCTCCCACATTTTAAAAATCAAGCTGAAAAAGAAGCATCATTTTCATTCTTTAATTTCCTGCAGCGAGTCAAGTTTCTAGGCTTTTTACACAAAACGTTTTGTCTAATACAGGAAAACCAACGAAATGCACCAAGATCCTCAACTGATGTAACTCAGTGTAGCAACCAACCTTGCCGTCAGCTGCTGTCTCTTTCGTACCTGGCCTGCACGACTGTTAGGGGAAATCAACCTAGTTAGCATATGTGACTCCATTTTGGTTTTCCTCTTGGCCATTAACTAGAAGCGAGCACATCACGTACCAAGGGAGGATCCTTCAGGGGGGACAGCTGGACAGTTTCAAGATAAGGGAAACAAAGGAGACAGGAACCAGCCGACATGCCTGAAATAGCTACTAATTCAGCTTTTTTGCAGGGGGAAGGTGACTGCAGGGGATCGGCGATAGAGAAGGAGAAGGCCTGTTTATTTGTTTAGGCCCCCCCGAGCTACACAGGCAGGATGTTTTGCCCACAGTATATAATCTTCGTGTAACCTGTAATCGGGGTCCCGTTCTGCTTCACAGAGCGGTACCACGCTCGAGCGTAATAAACCTACCAACTTTGAGATACGCTGCAGTCTGTCTTTATTTGGTTGCCTCAGCCTAGAAACGAACTGTACATGTCCTAACTGGAATAATTCGTAACAATGACCATCCAGCCCGTGCCTACAGCAGACTCTGTGCACCTTCTAAACAATGCCTTTGATCTGAAGAAGTGCAGACCATGGCTAGTTTGTGTGCTAGCAGCCGGGTTACAGATGAATGAGGGTGCTGGAACAAGCATTTCCCAGCAATGTCACTGCAAGCATTCAGAAATCACCACTCAGGCCCCTCAAAATCATGAGATTTTTAAAAATGTTTGTTTTTTTTTTCATTTGCCTCCTGTTTTGAGGGTTTGCTGGTCACCGTGTGCTGCTGTTCTGCGCAGCCCCTGGAAACCAGGGCCAGAAAGTTCTTTTTTTGAATAACACCTGAGAGTCTCCCATGACCACATGACGCCAGGAAGCTTTACAGGGAAGTACCAATAACTGCACGAATCACAAGAGTTTGCAACGCTCATATAGCGACTGTAACCAAGCTGTGTTTTGCATCAGGTGATCCGAGGAGCAATTTAATCATAGCATGATCCCAACAGCCCGGGTGAGCCCTTGGACAATCCAGCGTATTGCTACGAGTTGGATATAGAAGCTAAATTCTATGTCGGTGGTTTTCAACCTTTTTTTCTGGTGACCCCGTTGAAGAGCATTGTTGATGCCCGCGACCCAACGGAGCTGGGAAAGAGGGGTTTGGGGTGTGGGAGGGGCTCAGGGCTGGGGCAGAGGGATGGGGTGCATGGGTGAGGGCTGTGGGGTGGGTCTGGGAATGAGGGTTCAAGGTGTGGGAGGGGGCTCTGAGCTGGGGCAGGGGGTTGGGGTGGAGGAGGGGGTCAGGGCTCTGGGCTGGGGGTACACGCTCTGGGGTGGGGCCAGGGATGAGGGTATTGGGGTGCAGGAAGGGGCTTCAGGTTTTGGGGGGGCTCAGGGCTGGGGCAAAGGATTGGGGGGAACGGGGGGGTCACGGGCTTACCTCCGGGGGCTCCCGGTCAGTGGCGCAGCAGATGTGCTAGGGCAGGCTTCCCGACTGTCCTGGCACTGGGGACCGCGCTGCACCCGGAAACGGCCAGCAGCAGGTCTGGCTCCTCGGCGGATCTGTGCAAGCGGTTGCTCAGGGTAGGGGCAGTGCACGGAGCCCCGTGGTTCCCCCACCTAGGAGCCGGACCTGCTGCTGGCCGCTTCCGGGGCGCAGCGCGGTGTCAGAGCAGGAAGGGACGAGCCTGCCTTAGCTGGGCAGCACCACCCACGGGACCTTTAACGTGCTGACCAGAGCCGCCGCGACCCAGCGCCTTCCATTCCGCGACCCAGTGCTGGGTCGTGACCCATGGTTTGAAAACCACTGTCCGATGTAATCTATGGCCAGTGCAACTGCATTCATGCTGTATCAATAACTAGTGTGTTTGTTTCTTTATGATTACTGCTCGTGCATATATAGTCGTCTCATGTAATAAATTCAATTATAACCTGAATTAAGCTTCTGTGTAGATCATGACGACAATGGTCAGAGAGAAAAACCCAGTGGTAGGGAGTCCCATGGGTTAACCCCAGTAATTCCCATTGGCAGGGAGTCCCACTGGTTAACACTGTTACTGCCCCGTGGCAGGGAGTCCCGTGGGTTAACCCCACTAATTCCCAGTGGGAGGAGTCCCACTGTTTAACACTGCTCATTCCCAGTGACAGAGAATACCACTGGTTAACCCCACTAATTCCCAGTAGCAGGGAGTCCGGTGCGTGAACCCCACTAATTCCAAGTGGCAGGAAGTCCCACTGGTTACACCACTAATTCCCAGTGGCAGGGAGTCCCTCTGGTTAACACAGTTAATGTCCAGTGGCAGGGAGTCCCATGGGTTAAAACTGTTAATGCCCAGTTGCAGGGAGTCCTGACCGCAACAAAATGCTTAGGCAACCCAGGGATGAGGGGTTTGGGGTGCAGGAGGGGACTCTGGGTTGCAGGGGGCTCAGGGCTGGGGCAGGGGGTTGGGGCTTGGTGGGTGTGTGTGTGGGTGTGTGTGTGTGTGTGCGTGAGTGCTGCCCCCTGCTGGAGGGGCTGAGCCCTGCATTGTGTGTCTGTGTGTGTTATAACTGCACACTGTCACCCCCTGACTGCATGGCAACATTTAGAGCTGTGTCCACCAGGAAATGGGCTGGGGGGCTGGGGGCCTACACTCCAGGCATGGCAAGCCAGCCTGGGCGATGTTGCTCAGCCCCCTCCAGCTGGGCTGGAGTCTCTGGAGTGAAAAGTTATGTGACTCCTGGTGATGAAGGCGTGCCCCTGACAGCAGGTCTCCTCATTCCACCTGTGCAAACTGCGGGCTCCCCCACTTTGCAAGCAGCTCGGCCCTGTCCCTGCCTGGCTCCCGCACTTGGGCCCTGAGTGACGGGCTCCCGCCCACAGGCCAGGGGTGCAGCCTCTCTGCTCCTGCGGCAGGTCTCGGCAGCATTTGCCACCGTGCTACCGCCTCCGAAGGAGGACAAGCAAGGCCCTGAAATGGCTCCGGCCTTTCATCTCTGACCGAAGCCCAGGGTCATTCTGGGCAACGACTCCGCAGCCTCGAGGGCTCCCGTCTCCTGGGGCTCATCCCCGCCCCTCCCCATTCAGCAGCTGCAGGAAACCAGCAGGTGAGCTGACCAGATGCCCAGGCTGAGGGGCCAGCAGGGCACAGACCACACCTAGCTTTGCTCTGGCTTCGTGGCCAACGTTACCTGCCCTGTCTCCCAGGCCTCTCGCTGCCTGGCCAACGTCAGCAGTGGGGTGAGAGGAGCAGCAGCAGCCCCCCCACATGAGGCGGAGCTGATTCTGGCAGTGAGAGGGGACTACTTTGGAGAACTCTGCCAGAGAAACCCCTTCCCTTGGCCCTAGACAGCTCGAGGGGCCCCTGGCCTTGGGCACCTCCTGCTCTGGTTTACCTGGAGCGGGTATTCCTGTGCCAGGCTGTGTGGACACTCCTACCTGGGAAGCAACGTGGCTAGAACGGAGTTAGCTAAATTGGGTTTGTTACCAGCCATCGCTGACTCCACCCTGAGCCAGGTTAGTTCCAGAGTCAGACCATCCACACAGACCTGCAGCAAAATATCCGCATCACCACTCGGCATCCCGTTTAGCGGAACCATCTGCCTCTGCGCAGGCCAGGCTGATTCTGCCCCGCTCCTGCGCACTCCCCCAGCAGAACACCCTCCCATCAGTCGGCATCCGGCCAGCAGGTCACCGCTGCCGAGCTGGCCACGAGTTACGGGAAAGGCCCTGATAAGGCAGCTGCAGTTTCCTGTCTTCAGGAAATGGAGGCCGAGCTCTGAGAATGCGCAGCGTGGTTCACAGTGGGGCAGCGTCTGCCCAGCCCCACGGGCTCCCAGAGACACGTTGCCCGGGTCTTCGCTCTTCGCTCTGGCTCCCCACTGAACACCGCGTTCAGGCTTCTTGCCCTCGGTTTCAAAGCCCTGCATGACACTGGCCCCACCTGCCTGAGATACCGGCTTTCTTCCCCCTCCGCCATGACTTCCCACAACAGCTGCTAACTGACGGGGGGAGACCAACAACTGGGTTTGACAGAGTTCTCACGGGAACCAGACCCAGACGACGCAGCTCGCTGGCACAGGAAACCCCAGCCTGGCTGCCTTTAAAGCCAATGCAAACCCCGTCACTGTGGCCAGCACCACACTCCTGCTCTTCTGCATTCAGGAGCAGCCGGAGCCTGCCTATGGCGAGCAGGGAAGAAAGACAGAGAGGCCCTGGATGCCGTTATTTTCCGCTGGGAGACGCTCAGACAACTGCAGCGATGGGCCCAATGCAAGAACCCAGATGAGAGAAACTGGATGTGAAACGCTGCAACATCAGAGATTCCACTGGCTCTGAGCTCAGCAGGATTTGACTTCCAGTTTTTAAAGGCTGCCTCTTTGCCCCTGGCCGCTCTTACTCTGTTGTTTCCCCCTGCAGCTGGTTTTGTTCCAGCAGCAAAGGTTGGTTCCCCCAACCCGCCAGGCCCAGGAAGGACGGTGCATCAGCACAGGCTGCATAAGGTAGGTCTCCGGATCGGCTGCACCAGGATGCTGCCACAGGACCAAGGAGCTTGCTGTCGGGGGTTGGACGTGCTTAAACCACGAACAGCTTCCGGCACAGGCAGCTTTGGGGCCCCCACTGCATTCCCCTGGGGACCAGCCACCCCCACAGATGGGTGGTCTTGTTTGTGCTTCCCCTGCCTGGGGAGCAAGGGGCGGTGAGGGAGGGATTGTGGCCCATTGTCTGATTTTATGGATAGGCTTTTTGGGGGAACCCTTTTGTTGAATTGTCTGAGCGATCCCACACATGGGTGTGGCCGGTAGAGGGATATAATTGATGGAAAGCGGGGATTTCCCGACTGTCTCTGACTTTTTTTTTTTAACGTTTTGTCACCTGGGAAAATGTGACAAAAGTAAGAAAATGATGCTAAACTTTATGATAGAGACATAGGTGGGTGAGGTAACATCTTTCATTGGACCAACTTCTGCTGGTAAAAGAAACAAACTTTTAAGCTCCTCAGAGCTCTTTCTTCAAGTCTGGGACGGGTGCTTCGTGCCACAGCTAAATGCAAGGTGGAACACATGTTGGTTGTAAGAGACCATTCAAGGTGAGGTGGCCATTTAACACGTCTTTCGGCATAGGACAAATATGGAGGGTTCATGGGTTACGGATTAGAACATAAGACCAGCCACACTGGGCTAGACCAATGGCCCATCTAGCCCAGTATCCTGTCTTCTGAGCGTGTTTGGTGCCAGATGGTTCAGGGGGAGTGAATAAAACAGGACAATTATCAAGTGACCCATCCCCTGTTGTCCAGTCCCAGCTTCTGGCAGTCAGACCTCCTACCCTCATGGTTCACTGTTACTCCAAGCCATCCCTTGTCGCCCATTCTTCTGCCCCCGACCTCCCAAGCCCACACAAGGGAGCCCCCACCCTCATCCACTGATTGCATCTGTGCAGTAATTGAATATTACACTTGTTGTGAAAAGAGGAAAAGACATGACCAAATACGCAGCCCTTCCCCCACTTGACCCCTGAATGTCACCCATTGAGCGCCACGGTACTTGGCATGTGTGTTGGTCCCATTCTGGCCAGAAATGGGGATTGAACTGCCCAGTGGGTTACACGTACAATTAGCAAATATTTTAAAGGCACTTGATTGTCTGATTGCCTTTGATTATTGATAGTAATTAAAATCATGATGTACCAGATATAAAAATCGAAGGATAGACCATATTTCTGTTCACCATTATTTTATTAAAGGATTTGGCGACTTTTTCTAAAATGTCCAATGGAGAATTGAGGGACTCACAAGTTTCATGGCTGGCTTGGAAGGGAATGAGGGCTGCAGTAGGGTGCTCTACTGCCCAAAGAAGTCTTCTCATTGGCTCAGAAAAGGGGGTGGAGCTAAAGCAGGACTTCCTGTTTTGTCAAGTAGGCCTGAAATTAGCCAGCGAAGCTCCACTAGAGGGCAGTACTGGTGAGGGTCAAGGGTGTTGCAATGCTCCAGGTGTAACTTGTACCAAGTTCTATCCATAACATACACCTGAGCTCTCCCTGTCAGAAATGTACATCTGACCTTCCCTGGTGCACACATCGCCCTCCTGAATGTAGCACATTCTGGAGGTGAAGAGATCAGTGATGCAATTCATTTCAACGTTATTTAAATTTGTATACGTTATATTAAGCAACATAAAGTTATGAGTTTAACCACTGCCTTTCAAAGGTAACGGTAAGAGATAATTAAGCACATATTGAAAAGGAGTACTTGTGGCACCTTAGAGACTAACCAATTTATTTGAGCATGAGCTTTCGTGAGCTACAGCTCACTTCATCGGATGCATCCGATGAAGTGAGCTGTAGCTCACGAAAGCTCATGCTCAAGTAAATTGGTTAGTCTCTAAGGTGCCACAAGTACTCCTTTTCTTTTTGCGAATACAGACTAACACGGCTGTTACTCTGAAATAAGCACATATTGCCTCCCAAAACAAAGGGCTGAGTCAGCTCAGGAATTTATGAACTGGGTGGAGGGACTTGGCTCAGTATTGTTTTGGCTAAAGACTGGTCAACACTACAAAGTTAGGTCGACCTAGCTATGATGCTCAAGGGTGTGAAAAATTCACTGCCCTGAGAGACATAGTTAAACAAACCTATGCCCTGGTGTGGACTCTGTTAGGTCAAGGGAAAAATTCTTCCATCAACTTAGCTACCCCTTTCGGAAAGCTGGATTTACTACAGTGATGGAAGGACCCCTTCTGTAGCGGAAGCATTCCTATTGTAGGCATACTCTAAGAGCATGTACACATGCGAGAGAGAGAAGCATGAGACACAGAGAGACAGCCAGAGCGGGGAAGTGTCATTGGTCCTGGGAAAAGCCTAGAGAAAGTTTTCTGTATTGGGTGCTGGATGAAAGAAATTTGGACTTGTGAGCAGGGATGCTATCAATTTCTCCTCCTAGTGGAAACAACACCCAGGGCCCTAAACTTTAACTAGATAGTCAGATCAAAAGGGGTATCTAAAATTATTAATTAATAATTATATATTATATTATATTTATATTACAATTAATAGTTGAAATGAAGCAATTTGACTTTATCAATTTAAGGTCGTTTCAATAAAGCCCTGTGGATATTTTCACAACTAATTGTTTTGGAATTTTTGTTATATGGGAAATTTCAAAAATTTGAACTTTTTGTTCTGATTTGGGACAAATAGAAATTTTGAAATGTCGGAATTTCCTGCCGAATGGAAATTCTGAGTTTCAACCAACTAGCAAACGCTGAATGAAATTTCCCTTTTTCCTCTTCATCCTCTGGGCCAGATGACATCTTTCAAATCTCTCATGGAGTCTATGGAGTCTCTCTCTGCACTCATGAAGGACGAGAATGTAGAGTTAGACCCAAAGGCGTTGTTCAATGCAACTATACAAGTATATGAGAAATTCATGCATCTCTTCAAAGATGGAAGCCCTGAGGTAGCTGCTTTGGAAGCTCAGGAGGCGCTGGCGTCATTCGAAAATATGGTGCTCAACATTGCTGTTACAGGAGAGACGGGTGCAGGGAAATCATCCTTCATCAACGCCCTCCGGGGACTGGAGACTGAGGACAAAGGGGCTGCCCCAACAGGTGTGACAGAAACGACAACAGAGCCAACTGCTTATCCGCATCCTACCTACCCTAACGTGACACTGTGGGATCTGCCGGGGATCGGGGCGATGGATTTTCGGCCAAAAAGGTACCTCCAGCAGTTGCTATGACTTCTTTATCATTGTCGCTTCAGAGCGGCTCCGATCCAGCCATGCCAGCCTAGCCCGAGAGATCCAAAGAATGGAGAAGAAGTTCTATTTTGTGCGCTGCAAAGTGGATGAAGACTTGGCCAATGAAAGAAGGGCTAATCCCAAAATTTACAGTCAGGACAGTGTCTTGCAGAGGATCAGGGAGAACTCCGAGAAACATCTGAGATACCAAGAAGTGTCCAACCCACAGGTCTTTCTTCTCTCCAACTGGAAGTTCGACCACTATGATTTTCACCTACTGGAGGATACGCTGGAGAAGGATCTCCCCAGACTACAGAAACTCACGTTTCTGCTCAGCCTGCCCAACCTCTCCCCTGAAATCATAGGGAAGAAGAAAGCCACGCTGAAGAAGCATTTATGGAAAACATCCCTGGTGTCAGCTTATATCAATGCCGTTCCCCTTGAGAGAATCTCTCTCGCGTGTGACATTGGAATCCTGCTGGTATCCACGATCGCCTTCTACAAGCGATTTGGCCTTGATGACGACTCCCTGGCTTAGCTGGCCAGGCAGGCTGCAAAGCCCGTCACAGAGCTCACGGCTGTTATCTGATCGCCGCAGGTGAATGAACTCACCAGGGATGTCTTAATGAAGAAATTTGTCAGAGTTGAGTGCGGCATCACCAGGTCAGTTGAATGTCACTTTAACCTGGTACCAGTGATTAGCACCGTAGCTGCAGTAGGGTTGTCTTTCATCACCACATATTCCGTACTGTCTAGCTTCCTGGGTAAAGTTGCCGAAGATGCAAAGAGAATTCTCAAGAAAGCTCTGGAATAAGAAGGGACAACTTCAAGTTAACCACAACATAATCCACAGACCTGTCACTGTAGGGAAGGCAGATAACCTAAGGATGTCTGTTGTATAGATAAACAGACAGAAGGCAGGATTTCCCTTTTTTGTGTGTTTTATATGGCAAACAAAGAGGAAAATCCTGACTCTGACTTCTGGAGGGCTCTGTTGGGCTTTTTATTTGACCCAAAATGATTGTTGTATACTGGAAAATCAATTAAATTGAAGTGAAACTGCTAGCTCTGACAACATGTGAGACTTAATGGAAAGAGAGGCCAAACAAAGCAGACTCTGGAAGAAATCTGTGGAATGGTTTTGCCTCTTATGGTATTGTTTGGCCTGTTCTCCTCATTCTCCCAGCTGGGAGCTCAGGTAAGGCTACATGTGAGTTGCTGAATTGCTTGAGCAAGAGGACATTAGTAACTCTGCAGTTACTCTTATTTTTTCCACAGTATGCATCCGATGACGTGATCTGTAGCTCACGAAAGCTTATGCTCTAATAAATTTGTTAGTCTCTAAGGTGCCACAAGTCCTCCTGTTCTTTTTGCAGATACAGACTAACACGGCTGCTACACTGAAACCTGTCTTATTGAGACATGACCCAAGAAGAGTTAGAAACATCTTGCTACCAGACATCTATCACTGATTCCATGGGAGACGGATGGGCTTATTGTTAAGGTGCTGGACTGGCAATCAGGAGATTTGAGTGCTAATTCCTTCTGTGCTACAGAGTCTCAGGCCAGGTCTACATTAAAAGTGAGGTTGATCCAGCTACATTGCTCAGCGGTGTGAAAAATCCAGACCCCTGAGTGATGTAGTTAAGATGACTAAGCCCTGGTATAGACAGCACTAGGTTGACGGAAGGATTCTTGTCTCTACAGCTGTGCTATGGTAGCAGTGTAGACATAGCCTAAATGTGACCTTGGGCAGGTCACTTAATTTCTCTGTGCCTCAGTTTACCCATTGTGAAATGTGGATAAGAATCCTTCCTTTGTGTTGTCTATTTAGCCTATAAGTTCTTAGAGACAGAGACTGTCTCTTGCAAATTTTATACAGTACCCCACACAATGGGGCCCCTGATCTTGGTTGGGGCCTCTGTGTGCTTCTGTAATAAAGATGATGATAATTACATGAAAAAAAACCTTCATTAAATCTTCCTTGCCTCACAGGGCTGAGTATCAATCCATTAAAGACCCACAATAAAGGAAACAAAATTCATGCAGGAAATTTAAAATTCGGTGAGATTCTTTTTGTCAGGGCAAACAGATCTTTCTAGACACTTTTTGACTCTATTTATGATGTTAATAATTTTCAGCAATGCAATTGTGAGGCCACCAAATTTGTGTAGCACATTGGCGCTTCTGGATTAGAATGAGTGTCCTCCCTCCTCAGAGATGTCAGTGTGAATTTGGAGTCACTGGGTGCGGTAGTTCCCGGTTTACACTCGAGTAACGGAGCTCAAAATATGGCATTTAGGGCTTCATTTGAAGACACGGACACTGCCTGACCTTGAATGCCTTAATTTTTGGGTACCTAGCTTGAGAGTTCTTCAAGGAACTTGATTTTCAGAGGATATGAGCCACCAGCATCTTGTGTTGACATCAGCTGAAGTTGTGGGCACTCCACACTTCTAAAAAACAGGCACCAAAAAGAAGGCAGTCAAGATTAGAGGCCCACTAGAATATTTATGCCTTAAGGGCCAGTTTTTCAAAAGATTCCAATCCCACTGAGAACAGTGGAGAGGCCCTGCCTTTGCCCTACTGAGAGTGGAACTGGTCAAAAATGGAAATTGTCTCACGGGAAATTCCAATATTTTGGCCTTTGCTGTCATGCTGAATCAGGATGGAAAGTTGAAATACTGGAAAGCTTTGCAGAATGGAAAAAATTCATCTAGGAAATGTCAAAACGTTTTGGAGAAATTCAACAGGAATCTGCATCCTCCTGAGCTGCACAGTGCCTCATGGGAGGCCCATGACTGTGATGCACCATGGGAAAGGTAGTCTGGCTGGGGAGCTTAGCCAATAAGGGGAAACGGGGGAAATGAAGAAACTGAAACTACAGCTCTCAGCCATGACCGCTCAGGAAGAGATGCAAAGTTTAATAGTGAAACATTTCATTTAGATTTTTCCCAACAAAAATTTTTAAAAAATCAACATTTTTTCTGTGAAAAAGAAATGCTTTGATGGAAAATTTCTGACCACCTCTAACTTCAAGCTGTTCCATAGTGATACTTTGTGAAAATCTGGCTTCTAATATGAAAGGGGGAAAATGTTGAGGATTAAAATTGGGATAACTCAAACCAGCCTGTGAAAAACACGCACAGAAAAATCTTTTCCAAGCTCTTAGAGAATCAGCTGATGAGATATTCATTTTCTTGCTTCAGAAATGATGCATAATATAAAAATAATAAAAAAAACTTTCAGAGTAGCAGCCGTGTTAGTCTGTATTCGCAAAAAGAAAAGGAGGACTTGTGGCACCTTAGAGACTAACCAATTTATTTGAGCATGAGCTTTTGTGAGCTACATCCGAGGAATGCATCCGATGAAGTGAGCTGTAGCTCATGAAAGCTTATGCTCAAATAAATTGGTTAGTCTCTAAGGTGCCACAAGTCCTCCTTTTCTTTTTGAAAAAAAAACTTTATTTCTTCACAAGCTACTTTGTTTACCACAGAGTTCTGAGGCATGACTTGTTCTCACTTCTCTTTCCCCCTGACCCCCATCTTGAGTGCTGATTGTAACACTGACATACCAGCTTAAGTCAGAACAATAGACCAATTCAGTTGTGTGTGAATATCAATGAAGTGTGAAATGTTTAAGTCTGTATGCAGAACAATTCACTTGTGTTAGTTTAGTTCAAAGGGAATGTTAATGGCATTGTCTTCAAACTTATCTAGAACCCTATTGATTGCTATCGCATTACATTATGTACGACCCTGTAATTAAATAACCCCAGATCAAAGTGTGTGTATATTCAGGTGTTAGAACTTCATGAATACTAATGAATGATACTTGCATTGTTTTCACGTATCTATCCCTATTATAATGTAATGGCAGGCAATTGTATTATATATATCACTGTAACTGAATTACTTGTGTATGCAAAGGAAGTAGTTCTGTTAACGGGTAGTGATCAATGGCTCACAGGGGGTGGGTGTGACAGGCCCTAGGGGGCAGCGCCCTTCCCATGTGGGTCTTACCCTCTCAGCGGGCGGCTTGGCCAGCCCCAGGGTGGGGGGTAATGGGTTACACAGCTATGATTGGTTGCTACTATTTGGGGGGGGGAGGGGGCATTCGCTTTGCTGGCTGGGTCCTGGGGGGAGACCCCACCCCAGAGACTCCTCCTTGGACAGCTGCTCTGCTCCCCACAGTCCCTGCAGATCGCGGCCTTCCTCTTCACCGTCTGCCACGTGGTCATCGTGGTGCAGGACTGGTTCACCGACCTCAGTCTGTACAGGTGAGAAGGCCTCTAGCAGGATGGGGCATGGGGCCCTTCCTCTCCGGGGGGCGCTGGCTCCCATCCAGCCTCAGGGCTGGGACTGGCTGGTGGGAGGGGGGCAGGGGCAGGAAATAGGGCGTGGGATCTTTCCCCCCTAGGGGGAGCCGGCTCTGATCTAGCGCCATGGCTGGGACTGGCTGGCTCTGGAGGGCAGGGAATGGGACACGGAGTCTTTCCCCCTGGGGGGCACTGGCTTCCATCCAGCCCCAGGGCTGTGACTGGCTGGCTTGGGGTGGGGTATGGGAATGGGGCACTGGGTGTTTGCCCTCTAGGGGGCACCGGCTCTGATCTGGCCCCAGGCTGTTTCGGGGGATGGGCTCCGGGCCCCTCTCGCTCAGCAATTCACGTGTGACTCACGTTTGCCAGGTCTCAGCCCCATTCCCAGCAGGAACAGGGACCCAGGGCCCCCCAGCTCCCCACTAACCGCAGCTCCCTGTGTCCCCACGGCAGGTTCCTGCAGACGGCCGAGATGGTGAAACCCTCCACGCCCTCCCCCAGCCACGAGTCCACCGGCTCCTCGGGTGCCGACGAGGGCACGGAGTACTATCCCCACGTCGGTGAGCAGCCGCTGCCCCCTGTAGCATGGCGCCCCCCAGCGCCAGCCTGGGGCATTGGGGCCCGCCCTGACTGCCAGGGGAGAGACCCCCACCCCGCCCCCTGCAGCACAGTGCCGGGTCATCAGGGCCAGCTTTGACTGCCAAGGGAGAGCCCCTACCCTGCTCGCATAGCACAGCGCCCCCTAGTGCTCCCTTGGTGAATGGGGCCAGGTTATTCTAGCAGGTGTTGGTCTGTGCAGTCATGTCCAGGCTGAATTTCCTCTTCCCCCCCGCCCCCCCAGGCGTCTCTGCCCTTCGCTTCAGTTTTTCTGCAGAACAAGGCCAAGCGGGAGAATTTCTGTCCCCGGAACCTGAAGCAGATGCACGTGGTTATCGATAAAATCATGATGCACTCGCACCTGAAATACAAGGGTAAGCCTTCCCCGCTAGCTCCCCCTGCGTGGGGTGAACGGGGCCCCGGACACCTGGGTTCCAGGACGCAGAGCTAATGGCCCAGTCCCTGCAGGGGAAAGTGCGGGGGGATTTGGAATGACCAGGAATGGCTGGAAGCTTGGGTGTGATTCTCACCTCAAAAGTAACACAGCGCCCCCTAGTGCCGCACTGGGGCTTTGGGGTCAGCCCTGACTGCCAGGGGAGAGCACCCCTCCCTCTCGCTGCAGCACAGCACCCCCTAGTACCGCACTGGGGCCAGCTGGCACGTGTCTCTGTCTCTCAGGCACTCTCTCCATGCTGGAGTGTAACATCTTCCCTGGCCTGCCCTACGACTACCTGGACACAGAGGTGAATCTCTTCCTGCTGCCGTTCGCGGACAGTGACGCCGACGACACTTTCCCCAGAGCAGGTGGGCAGTTGGGATC
This sequence comes from Natator depressus, assembly GCF_965152275.1. Classification (NCBI taxonomy): domain Eukaryota; kingdom Metazoa; phylum Chordata; order Testudines; family Cheloniidae; genus Natator; species Natator depressus. The sequence goes on from NC_134257.1 coordinate 18,571,946, forward strand.
CTGCCCCCAGAGCCCTCCTACCCTGCCGTTCCTCTGTGCCCCACTAGGTGGCGCTGTGTGGGCTGGGGAGCAGGCGTCTGCAGTCCTGGGGCGCGGCCTCTAGGGCGGCGCTGTCCTATGCCCCCTTGTGGTCCCTGACTGCGGTCTCTAGGGCAGTGCCCCCCCGACTCCCTGCGGTCCTCGGGGCAGCCCTATTCTCATTCTCTTCCCCCCTTGTTCTTGCAGCTCCTGGGGGCGGCCCCCTCTTCTCCCTGCTGCCCGGGTACAAGGGGCACCCCAGCTTCCAGTCGCTCGTGGCCAAGCTGCGCAGCCAGATCATGTCTATGGCGCGGCCCCAGCTCTCCCACACCATCCTGACGGAGAAGAACTGGTGAGGGGCCAGATACAGCCGAGGGAGCAGGGGATTGTGGGTAGGCAGGTTGGGTAGGAGATTATGGGGCACAGGATTATGGGTAGGGGAGGGGTGCGCCCCTGGCAGTCAGTGCCAGCCCTGATGCCCCAGGGTGGTGCTAGGGGGCACTGTGCTGCAGGGGGCGGGGTGGGGGCTCTCCCCAGGCCGTCGGCGCTGACCCATATGCTGTGCACCCCCCGGCAGGTTCCACTACGCGGCCCGGATCTGGGACGGGGTGAAGAAATCCTCGGCGCTCTCGGAGTACAGCCGCCTGCTGGCCTGAGCGACTGCCGCCCAAGGAGCCACCGCGCTGGGGGGCTGCACCGGGGCCCCCGCCCTCTGCCTCCTGGGGCAGAAGGGGCCTGCTGGGCAGCCCGGGAGGTGCTGTTTGGTCGCTGGCCCCAGGCAGGGTGCGGGAGAGTCCGGGCGGGACACCCCTCCCAGGCCACCATCCCACTCCCAGAGGGCACCTGGGGCAGAGCCGTCCTGACCCCCCACAAGCCATCGGAGCTCCCCCAGCCAGAAAGGGGTACTTGGTGGGGGGGAGCCCTCGCCTCTCCCAGCCTGCCCGGGGCTGAGAATGCACCCGCTACGATGCCACAGGGCAAGATCGGGGCGGAGGTGAACCATAGGGCAGGGCCACAGTCCTGAACCAGTGCCCCATGGAGCTGAGCCCTTCATCTCCTCTTCCCCTGCTTCCTTCCTTCCTCCCTCTTTTTCTCTCCTTCCCTCCTCCCTCCTTCCATCTGTCCTTCCCCCCCTCCTTCCTTCCTTCTGTCCTCCCCCCCTCCTTCCTTCCTTCTGTCCTTCCCCCCCCATCTTCATCTCCTTCCCTCCCTCCCTCCCTCCCCGTGTCTCATCCACACCAGCCTCAAGGAAGAATCTCTTTCCCCTCCGCCCATTCACGCCCCCTTCTTTGTCCTTCCCACTGTCCCTGCCGCATGTGAAGCTCTGACCCCATATCGGGGTCCCCCCATAATGGCCATAGGGTCTTCCCAAGCTGTGCCCCACCCCCACCACTCCTGCTAATAAAGAGGGCTTCAAGCTGGGCACTGACTGTGTGGTGGATTTTTTTTAACACCTGGAGAAGGGGCTGCATTGGGGCAGAGCGTCTCGTGCAGACCCCCTCCCCCCCTCCATTCCGACCAACGGGCCCATCCACCCGGTATTGCACCCGTGAAACACGGGCCTGTCTACCCGGTGTCGGGCACCTGCCATGTGTCAGACCAATGGGCCCGTCCACACTGGTAGTGGGTTGAGGGGGCTCAGGTTAGGCCTTTGTGGAAAGATTGTGAAGTCAGCACTGTGTTCCCTCTCAAAGACAGGGACAGAACCCAGGAGTCCTGGCTTCCGGCCCCCCTCCCCACCCTAACCACTGGAACCCCACTCCCCTCCCAGAGCCAGGGATGGAACCCAGGAGTCCTGGCTCCCATTTTCTACCCCACCATCATAAAATAAGTTTAATTTAAAGTTTGTTTTTAATCAACCACCTGCAAAACAATTCCACGTTTTGCTGAACCGTACCCTGATTGCACCAAAGCGAGGCTGATCCCAGACCAGGGGTGCTGAGCTCCCACAATCCTGCACTGGGAGCCGCAAGGCTCCCCCTGCAGGGCCCCAAAATAGCACCACAGCCCGTGGCCTCCCGTTACCCCCCCGGGTTGCTTTCCCCCAACCACGGTGGGAGACGGCAAGGACGAGGTGCCCCTTGGGACAAGTCCGGAGAGCCTGTGGGTCCCATGGAGGTCAGTGGGTCACATGCTGCTCTGATACCCGCTGACTTCCTAGCCGGTGTCCATCAGCCCAACACCGACCTCTTCCCACTGAGGAGCCGGCTCCGAAATCTCTGCCATGGCCGGCAGACTGAGCTCAGTGCTGCGGCCAAGATCCCTTCCGCCCCTCTTTCAAACGTCCGTCTCGAAGGCCTTGATGAGGACACTGTGGGCGTCCCTGGCGACTTCGTCGAGGAAGCTGCGGAGCATGTAATAGGTGGTTGCGAAGGAGATCCCCCCGGCCACCATGGACCCAAACACTGGCACCGTGCTGGCCAGGTACTCTAAGAACATCAGCGCTCCTCCTCCGGCTTTGGTCAGCAACTTCAGCACCAGGTCCCTGGAGATCTCCCTGGCCAGAGGCGACTTGATGGCCTCTTTGATGTCCTCCACGGGTTTGCCCACCTTCTCGGCCAGCTTGCAGAGCGACTCGTCGTCCAAGCCGAAGGTCTGGCGGTATTCAGAGAGGGTTTTGATCAGGATGGTGACGTCGCAGGCCACCGAGAGCCCCGGGATGGGGACAGCGGCCACGCTGCAGGAGATGGTGGCCAGCTTCCAGATCTGCCTCTGCATGGCTTCCTTCTTCCTCTGCAGGACGCCCAGCGAAATGTTGGGCAAAGCCAGGAGGAACGTGTGTCTCTTGTGGCCAGGCAGCTCCTTTGCCAAGGTTTCCTCCAGCGCCAGGAAGTCGTAGCTGCCCAGCTCCCAGCTGGAGAGGAGGAAGACGGTTGGGGAAGCCACCCCTTCGGCCAGCAGCCGCTGGCAGCAGTCGTCCCGGATCTGCGTCAGGACCCCCTGCTCGCTGTAGCTCGCCGGCCGCCTTCTTCTGGCCGCGTCCAGGTCGGCGTCCACCTTGGAGCGCACGAAGTAGAAGCGCTTGCCCATGGCCTGGATCTCCCGGGCCAGCTGGGCGTGGTTGGCTCGGAAGCGCTCGGAGGCGATGAGGATGAAGAAATCGTAGCGGGGGAAGCCCACCCGCTCCAGGTAGGTGTGGGACTGGAACTCCGGGGTGCCGATGCCCGGCAGGTCCCACAGCGTCACGTTGGGGTGCGTGGGGTGGGAGTATGGGGTCGGCTCCGTGGTGGTCTCCACCACCCCCGTGGCGGCCGCTCCCTCGTCATCGTCCTGCAGGCCGCGGATGGCGTTGACGAAGGAGGATTTGCCGGAGCCAGACTCCCCGGTCACGGCAATGTCCAGCCGGGCGTTCTCCAAGGCCTCCAGGCTCTCCAGGATCTTCGAGGCGGCTTCGTCCATCCGGCCCCCTTCCAGGGCGTCCCTGATCTCCGCGATGTCCTCCTCGGTGATGATGTCATACTCCTCCGTGAAGTCGCTCTCGGGGGGGGTCTGGTCAGCCATGGGGCTTGGGAGAGCGCTGGGAGGGGGGGTTGGGGGGGCAGAGAGATGCAGAAGTGGGGGTTAATGTAGGGAAACAGGACACGGGGCCTTTCCCCTCTAGGGGACGCCGGCTCCCATCCAGCCCCAGGGCAGGGGACTGCCTGGCTCAGGGGGGCAGGGAATGAGTTCCCTCCTTCCATGGGGGCGTGGGGGTAGGCAAAAGCCAGGAGCCCAGCCCAGGGCACTGCGGGGGTGTGGTCTTCACCTGCCCCCACCCACATCGTCAACGCACGTCTCCTCAAGGTGGCCCCCATCCCTGGGGGGTGAGGCAGAAAAGGAGGAGGGTTCCCCAGTTTGCACATGCATGACTCCCCGCCCCCCCCCCCGGCCAGTCTGGGTCGGTCGCTCACCGGCCCCGTGGGGCACAGCCCGGGTCTCCCGGGCACAGCCCCATTTGGGGTGGTGGAAGAATGGATGCGGGGGGGGAGGGGGGGTCCCCGTCCTGCTCTGATTCAGTCTGTCCTCATCTCTCCATCTGCCCCCCCGGCTCCCCCTCTGTCTGCCCCCCTGATTCCACCCCCAGCTCCCCCCCTTCTGCTCCCCATTCTGACCCCTTTACCCCCTGCTTCCCCCCCCATTCTTCTCCCTCTGCCCCCCGGCTCCCCCTCTGTCTGCCCCCTTAATTCCACCCCCAGCTCCCCCCTCCCTCTGCTCCCCATTACGATCCCTTTACCCCCTGCTTCCCTCCCCCATTCTTCTCCCTCTGCCCCCCGATTCCACCCCCGGCTCCCCCCTCCCTCTGCTCCCCATTCCGACCCCTTTACCCCCTGCTCCCCCCCCCCAATTCTTCTCCCTCTGCCCCCAGGCTTCCCCTCTGTCCGCCCCCCTGATTCCCCCCCCCGGCTCCCCCTTCGTCTTCTACCGACCCTTCCGCCCCCCCGCCCCCCGTGTTTCCTTCCATCTCCCCCCGCCCCCGTCCCTGCTTCCTTCCCCGTCCGTCCGTCTGCCGCCCCCCCCCCAGTTGTCTGTCTGTCTGTCTCCGTCCCTACTTCCTTCCCCGTCTGTTTGTCCGTCTGCTCCCCCCCCCCGCCAGTTGTCTGTCTGTCCGTCCCTGCTTCCTTCCCCGTCTGTCTGTCCGCCCCCCTTCCCCGTGGTTACCTCCCGAGTGGGGCCAGATGTGTCCTTGTCCCCCGCTGGCTGGAGGGTTTCACTTTCGTTTCCCGTGTGTGTGTGTGTGTGTCCCTGCCGCCCCCTGCTGGACGGAAGGAGCCCTGCTCTGTGTGTGTGTGTGTGTGTGATTGCACACACGCCCCACCCCTGCTGGAAGGAATTAACTCGGCTGCCTTTGTCCCTGTGCCCCTCCTAGAGCAAATCCCCACAACCTCCGCCCCCTGCCCTGTCTGAGCCCAACCCGCCGCCCATTGACCAGCCTTGTGCCACCGGGCAACTCCCGCCCGGAGCAGGGCTCAGCCCCGGCAGGGACCCCCAGGGCTCATCTCCTCCTCCAGCAAGGCCAAGCCGGGCACAGAGCAGATTCCCTCCCCTCCCCGCTGGGCCCTGGTCCCTTAACCACCCAGCCGGGGGCTTGCTCAGAAAACCCAGTCCAGCCGTGCGAGCGTGCGAGACCCCTCGTGCCACCCACTCGTGCGCCACACCGGGAGCTGCGGCACTGTTTATTCACAGTCCCTGGACACAGCGGGATCGAAAAGCGACGGCGTTCATAACCCAGAAAACCCACCCCCGCTGGCAGGCTGCCTTCTCCGTCCCGGGGTCGCCTCCAGCATAAGCTCTATCCCGAGTCCTGCAAGGATTATTGCCTCTCCCCTCGCCCCCAATTTCCTGCTCCTGCCAATATTTAAAATAGATAAACACCGGGGAGGTGGGAACGTGTCACTCACGTAATTTGGCACAACTGTGAGCATGTAAGTGATTAAAAATAAAAAACTTAAAAAGCCAGAGCGATATTATCCCTCGAAATTCCACATAAACCAATCGAATTCGGCGGCGCCTGCATCTAGCCCGTGTTCGGTGTCGGCCGTGTGGCGTGCTCCCTGACGGTCATTGTGTCGCAGTGGGGGGGGGGGGTGCGCCCCACCCAGGCCCTGAACGGCTGAGTGGGGGCCTGAGATGGCACCAGGCTGCACCGGCAGAGCAGGGGGGAGAGGATAAAGAAGGGAAGGGGGCAGCGGGGAGGGAGGCTGCAGACGCTCCCTGGGCAGAGCAGGAGCCCGCGGGGAAGGAGAAGCCCGGGGGCCTGGTCTGGCTGGCAAGCAGCCGGGGAGGAGGGAAGACCAGCCACTGGGGTGGAGCAGGCCCAGGGAGAAGGGTGAGATTTGGACGGCCAGGGGGCCCACTTCTGAAGGAACAGCCCAAGGGAGCTGAAGAGGCTTAGAAGGGCCAAGCGTAGGGTGACCCAGGTGTCCCGATTTTATAGGGACGCTCCCCATTTGGGGGGGCTTTTTCTTATATAAGCGTCTATGACCCCCCACCCCCGTCCTGATTTTTCACACTTGCCCTCTAGTCACCCTAGCCAAGCGTGAGCGAGGCCGGGTTGGAAGAGCCCGGGCACCGGCAGGCCGGAGCGGCTGGTGGTGGCAGGTTCCGGTGGAGCGGGAGGGCCCGGTTTCCCCGAGCAGTCGCTGGCTGGGCGGCGCGAGGCCAGAGAAGGGGGCCAAGGCCGTCGGAAAGCCCAGCGGCAAAGGGGAAGCCTGTCGACGCCACATGGCTACGGCAGGAGGAAGTTGGCGACGGCAGGGAAATTTCCCTCGCCACGTGCTGGCTGGTCCCCCCCGCATGACTGCCCCTCATGCTTGATACTCGCTGTCGGCAGATGTTCGGCGGCGTGTTCTCCCTGCGTGGGGTCCCCGTCCCGCTCTGATTCAGATCTCCCAGCTCTGCGCGGACAGCCGGCTCAGCCGCCCTCCAGCGAACTGCCCAATAAATCCACAGACTCGGTTCGTCGCGAAGGAACGCGGTCAGGTTTATTGTCAGCGAAGCACGGTGCTGAGGCCCTGGCTCAATGGGTACAGGTACCCTGGCCCAGGTGTGCCGGTTGCAATGGACTGGCTCAGTTACGGGCAGGACTTTCCATTGTCCCCTAGGCCAGGCAAAGACGCTGCCTCTGTGTCTTTATTCACCGATACAAGCAAGAGCCGCATCCCTCCGGACGTATTTGGGTGCCACCCGTTACCTTGTACGTGTTGGTTCAGTCAAAACCTCTCTATTTGTCGCCCTGTCATCTTGAGCTCATCTTTGGGATGGGTCGGCGTGTTCCTGCTCTCTTTGGGGGAGGTGTTTGGGATCGAGGGGGTCTGGTACCACCTTTCTGCAATGCGCTTGCGTCTCTATTCTTACGCCTAGCACGAGTGAGGGATGCGCGTTTCTGCAGGATCAGCCCTGTGCCTGCCAGATCCTGTGGGCCGGGCCTGTCTCTTGCTCACAGCTTAACTTTGCTTTATATCAGCTTTTTGTCTTTTTGCGGGGAGGATGTTTACCCATCGTCCCAGCAAAGCATAATGCATGGACTGAAGATGACCCAGTGGGCTAAACACTGTTACGTGGCCACCTTACTTAACCATCTGTACATTCATGCCCCATCTGTCCAGGCCCGCTGACGGGGGAGGAGGGGCAAAGGGGGCAATTGCTCAGGGGCCTGGGCGATTTAAAAGGGCCCGGGGGCCCGTGGCCATCGCTGCTGCTGTGGGTAGCGTCGGCCGGGAACCCCAGCTCAGGTTGGTGCCGAAGGGAGCAGTGGGGGAGCCCGGAGGGGGGGCACTACTTGCAGGAAGGAAGAAAGCAGGAAAAACAAGGTAGAGAGACACGGGGATGGAGCTCTATAGCCTCCAAGGGGAGCTGGGAGCCCGGGCTGAGCAGCGGGTCCTTCCCCAGCTGGGCCTGCGCCAGGGACAGACTGTGTGCCCAGCCCAGGGGGACTTTCTCCGGCTGGACCCAGCCCCGGGCTCTGCCGCCCCCGGCCCAGAGCCGCAGGCACCAGGTCCCAGAGAGACCTGGGGCCAGCACTGGGTCCGCCCCGAGAGCCGCAGATCTCCCAGCCCCTGCTCCCGCCTGGGCAGGGCCTGGACAGTGATGGAGCCACCCACTACCCACCCCGCTCCCTGCAGCACAGTGCCCCCTAGCGCCGCACTGGGGCTTTGGGGCCAGCCCTGATGGCCAAGAGGAGCACGCCCCGCACTGAGCCCCTCAGCCGCAATATCCCACGTCTGCATGCCTGTGCCTGGCTGCAGATCCTTGGGTTCTGGTTTAGGGATGAGCGGCGCCCACTGAGGTCCGTGGGAGCTGCCGCTTCTCAGCTCGGCACAAACTAGCCCAGTGAACCATGGGCTACGTTCTCAGACATGGAGGCATCCAACATCCGGAGCATTTGAGGAAAGCCCAGCCCTAGACACCCCTCCCAGGACTGCCTGCCCCTGAGCTGCCAGCAACCAGCTGGGTCATAGCCCCAGATAACAGGTCTCCTAACACGTGGGGAACGTCTGGGAGTGTTCTCGACACACGAGAGACTCTGCGAGACATCGCAGCGCATCTGTCCAAACCCCTGCACACACTCACTCACTCTATCCATCCCTCGCCACCCCCTCTATCCATCTATCTATCCCCACACCCTCCCCTCTATCTATCCCCCATCTATCTATCCCCACACCCCACCCCTCTATCTATCTATCTATATCTATCCATCCCCAGCCACCCCATCTATCTATCTATCTATCTATCTATCTATCTATCTATCTATCTATCCTCCATACACACCCATCTCTCTCTCTCTCTTCCTCCATTTCTCTATCCATTACCCCCCCTATTTTGCTATTTCAGAGGCCTGGACAACTTTTCGGTGTGGGTGTGGGTGCGTGTTGGGGCAGGGCAGGAGGGTGGGGGGGATAGAATAAAAACCAATCAAACGACAGCCGCTGATTAGTGCTTTAATGAGGAGTTTTGCACCACAACTAAATTTGTCTACTTGACTGAAAGTGAATTAAATGAGCCTCTGTTCCATACTCAGTGTTTTCTTTCTTTGTTAATGCAATCCTGACATTTTGGGGGGTTCCACCCTCCAGTCCCCGTGTCTGTCTGTCCATCTGTCCAGTACCGCTCTCTGGTATACGCAGGAACTCAGAGCTGGCTGCAGCTTATCCGGCAGGAAAGGGTGTGGCTGCAAATTTCACAGGGCTGCTTTTCTCTGCAGCTTTTGCTTTCCATTTGACTCCGAAGAGGGAAGCAGACAGAGCCCTGCATCGGGGTGTCTCTTGTGCTTCGCGGGGAACGTCCTGCTCGCTCGGGTGGCCGGTAAGAGTTTCTGCCCAGGTAGGGGGTTAAATCTCCCCTTCCCGGTTCCCGGAGCTGCTGCCAGCCACTGGCCGTGTTGCATTAACAGCTGGGTATGTTTGCGAGCTCCCAGCACTCCAGAGGCCTGCTGGGCGCTCGCCCTGCGCTAGGTTTCGCTGGGCACTTTCCCAGGGCCCTACTCCTTAGCCGGGGGGAGACTAGCAAAGGGCAGGTGGGTGCCCTGCTCCCAGGGGAAGCTTGAACTACGCGGGGCAGGGGGAGAAGAGGAGAGGGTTGAATAGTCCATGAGCTCACCAGGGTGGGGTATGTCTGGGCTGCAGCCAGTGTGACAGGGCCACAATTCTGACTGGAGCTCAGGATACGGCAATAGGGAACTGATCAGTTATGATAATTAGGGACTGTAGCCCTTCCAGCCTCCCAGCTCACACACCCATGCACACACTTGGATTTGCAGTGGCATGGGATCCCCATTCACTTTCCCCCCATGCACAGAGGCATTGGTGTCAGGCGTGGGATCCCCTAGAACTTACCCCCGTCAGCCCAGGTGTCTCTCCTGGGGTGGTGATGGCAGAGGCAGGCCTGCTTTGCTCCTCTCCTTCTGCCCCACACATAATCCCCTGCTGGGGTGGGGTGGGCAGGGAGTTAACACCCCAGTCAGATGCACAGAACAGCTACCCCCTCAAAGTGATGAGTTCAGGCTCTCTGCAGGTTCAGGCAGCAGTCCTGCATTAGCTCAAATGTACCTAAATGTAATGACATTTTTGAGTTTTTCTCACCAGTCACTAGGGTTAGGAAATTACTCTCTCTTTTTTAGTAACTGAAAGATGAGATTCTGCTGCAATCATAGAATATCAGGCTTGGAAGGGACCTCAGGAGGTCATCTAGTGCAACCCCCTGCTCAAAGCAGAACCAATCCCCAACTAAATCATCCCAGCCAGGGCTGTGTCAAGCCGGGCCTTAAAAACCTCTAAGGAAGGAGATTCCACCATCTCCCTAGGTAACGCATTCCAGTGCCTCACCACCCTCCTCGTGAAAAAGTTTTTCCTAATATCCAACCTCGACCTCCCCCACTGCAACTTGAGACCATTGCTCCTTGTTCTGTCATCTGCCACCACTGAGAACAGTCTAGATCCATCCTCTTTGGAACCCCTTTCAGGTAGTTGAAAGCAGCTATCAAATCCCCCCTCATTCTTCTCTTCCGCAGACTAAACAATCCCAGTTCCCTCAGCCTCTCCTCATAAGTCATGTGTTCCAGTCCCCTAATCATTTTTTTTGCCCTCCACTGGACGTTTTCCAATTTTTCCACATCCTTCTTGTAGTGTGGGGCCCAAAACTGGACACAGTACTCCAGATGAGGCCTCACCAATGTCGAATAGAGGGGAACGATCACGTCCCTCGATCTGCTGGCAATGTCCCTACTTATACATGCCAAAATGCCATTGGCCTTCTTGGCAACAAGGGCACACTCTTGACTCATATCCAGCTTCTCGTCCACTGTAACCCCTAGGTCCTTTTCTGCAGGACTGCTGCCGAGCCATTCGGTCCCTAGTCTGTAGCGGTGCATGGGATTCTTCCATCCTAAGTGCAGGACTCTGCACTTGTCCTTGTTGAACCTCATCAGATTTCTTTTGGCCCAATCCTCCAATTTGTCTAGGTCCCTCTGTATCCTATCCCTGCCCTCCAGCGTATGTACCTCTCCTCCCAGTTTAGTGTCATCTACAAACTTGCTGAGGGTGCAATCCACACCATCCTCCAGATCATTAAGGAAGATATTGAACAAAACCGGCCCCAGGACCCTTGGGGCACTCCACTTGATACCGGCTGCCAACTAGACATGGAGCCATTGATCACTACCCGTTGAGCCCGACAATCTAGCCAGCTTTCTATCCACCTTATAGTCCATTCATCCAGCCCATACGTCTTTAACTTGCTGACAAGAATACTGTGGGAGACCGTGTCAAAAGCTTTGGTAAAGTCAAGGAACAACATGTCCACTGCTTTCCCCTCATCCGCAGAGCCAGTTATCTCGTCATAGAAGGCAATTAGATTAGTAAGGCATGACTTGCCCTTGGTGAATCCATGCTGACTGTTCCTGATCACTTTCCTCTCCTCTAAGTGCTTCAGAATTGATTCCTTGAGGACATGCTCCATGATTTTTCCAAGGACTGAGGTGAGGCTGACTGGCCTGTAGTTCCCAGGATCCTCCTTCTTCCCTTTTTTAAAGATGGGCACTACATTAGCCTTTTTCCAGTCGTCCGGGACCTCCCCCGATCGCCATGAGTTTTCAAAGATAATGGCCAATGGCTCTGCAATCACATCCGCCAACTCCTTTAGCACTCTCAGATGCAGCGCATCCGGCCCCATGGACTTGTGCTCGTCCAGCTTTTCTAAATAGTCCCAAACCACTTCTTTCTCCACAGAGGGCTGGTCACCTCCTCCCCATGCTGTGCTGCCCAGTGCAGTAGCCTGGGAGCTGACCTTGTTCGTGAAGACAGAGGCAAAAAAAGCATTGAGTACATTAGCTTTTTCCACATCCTCTGTCACTAGGTTGCCTCCCTCATTCAGTAAGGGGCCCACACTTCCCTTGACTTTCTTCTTGTTGCTAACATATCTGAAGAAACCCTTCTTGTTGTTCTTAACATCTCTTGCTAGCTGCAACTCCAGGTGTGATTTGGCCTTCCTGATTTCACTCTGGCATGCCCGAGCAATATTTTTATACTCCTCCCTGGTCATTTGTCCAATCTTCCACTTCTTGTAAGCTTCTTTTTTGTGTTTAAGATCAGCAAGGATTTCACTGTTAAGCCAAGCTGGTCGCCTGCCATATTTACTATTCTTTCTACACATCGGGATGGTTTGTCCCTGTAACCTCAATAAGGATTCTTTAAAATACAGCCAGCTCTCCTGGACTCCTTTCCCCCTCCTGTTATTCTCCCAGGGGATCCTGCCGATCAGTTCCCTGAGGGAGTCAAAGTCTGCTTTTCTGAAGTCCAGGGTCCGTATTCTGCTGCTCTCCTTTCTTCCCTGTGTCAGGATCCTGAACTCGACCATCTCATGGTCACTGCCTCCCAGGTTCCCATCCACTTTTGCTTCCCCTACTAATTCTTCCCGGTTTGTGAGCAGCAGGTCAAGAAGAGCTCTGCCCCTAGTTGGTTCCTCCAGCACTTGCACCGGGAAATTGTCCCCTACACTTTCCAAAAACTTCCTGGATTGTCTGTGCTGACAGATGCAGGAATTTACAATTACAGTACCTAGGCCTTAATCCAGCCGTTTTAAGTCACCTGTTTAAAAACCAACTCAGAGTAACGGCGATATCCATTTCCTTCTCTGCGGCAGATGGAGTCTCTCTCAACTCTGACGAAGGGCATTGACATTGAGTCAGACCCTAAGGGGTTTTTCAATGCAGCGCTAAAGGTGCATGAGAAATTCATGGAGCTTTTCAAGGATGGAGGCCAGGCAGAGGCAGCCACCAAAGCTCGGGAGGATCTGGAGTCGCTGGAAAACACCAAGCTCAACATTGCTGTCACAGGGGAGACGGGCTCTGGAAAATCCTCCTTCATCAATGCCCTTCGCGGTTTGGGTGCTGAAGATCAAGGCGCGGCCCAGACTGGGGTGATAGAAACAACGACCGAGCCGATGGCTTATCCCCATCCAAGCTACCCGAATGTGATCCTGTGGGACCTGCCGGGGATCGGGGCGATGGATTTTCGACCAGAGAGTTACCTCCAGAAGGTGAATTTCAGCCGCTATGACTTCTTTGTCATTGTTGCTTCGGAGCGGTTCTGATCCAGCCACGCCGACCTGGCCCAGGAGATCCAGAGGATGGAGAAGAAGTTCTATTTTGTGCGCTGCAAAGTGGATGAAGACTTGGCCAATGCAAGAAGGGCTCATCCTCAAGCCTACGTCGAAGAGAATGTTCTCCAGAGGATCAGGGAGCACACCAGGAAATGCCTGAGAGACCAAGGAGCAATCAACCCCCAGGTCTTTCTTCTCTCCAACTGGGACTTAGACCAGTATGATTTTCCCTTGCTGGAGGAGACTCTGGAGAAGGACCTCCCTCATCTACAGAGACTTGTGTTCCTGCTCAGCCTCCCCAACTTCTCTCCGGAAATCATAGAGAAGAAGAAATCTGCTCTGCGTGGACACTTATGGAAAATATCCCTGGTGTCAGCTTTTATCAATGTCCTTCCCATGAGAGGTGTCTCTCTTGCCTGTGATGTTGGCCTCCTGTTGGTATCCATGATCGCCTTCTATAAACAATTCAACCTTGACGATGACTCCTTAGCTAAGCTGGCCAGGCAGGCTGGGAAGCCTGTCGCAGAGCTCAAGTCTGTTATTGTCTCACCGCAAGGGGAAGATCTCATCCGAGATGTATTAATGAAGAAGATTGTCCAGGTTGGGTGCAGCCTCACCCGCTCAGTCGAACAATGCTTTGACTTCGTCCCAGTGATTAGCACCCTGGCTGCAGCCGGGTTGTCCTTTGCCACGTCCTACTCCATTCTGTCAAACTTCCTGGAGAAGGTGGCTGCGGATGCACAAGGGGTTCGCAAGAAAGCTCTGGAGTAAGATGGGAAAGTGTCAAGATTGAGAGACAGAGAAACGCCATCAAGCCGAGTCTGACCCCTCATTCCCTGGGCCAAGAAACAATAATTACATTTTAAAAAAAGTTACAATACCCTGCCTCACAGGGCTGTACTGAGGATTAACCCATCTGTGTTTGTGAGACGCCTAGTGTCTACCCTAGAACTATGTCCATGGGTCGCTAAGCTGCCGATAAGAACGTGCCGCTCCCATTCCAAGATGTTGTTTGGGTTGTTGCTGTCTGTGGATTTCAATGGCCTCTCATCTGCTGGAGGGTTGATTTGCATTGCCCTGATTCTTAGCCTCTCCCCTGGCATGGCTGGCGTGTGTCGAATGTCTGCTGGGGAGGGTTGAGTGGAAAGTTGATTTTTTTTGGTTCAGTGGCTGAACCAAAGCAATCTTTAAAAAAAATCAGTTCATTTAGAATGAAAACTGATTTTTTTTCTTGACAAAATTAAAAAAATCATTTTGGGTTGAACAAAATATTTTGTTTGCCCCTAGTTGATTTTTTCTCTCTCTTTCTTTTTTTTTTTTTGGTTTTGTTTCTGGATTTTTTTTTACCCCTCTGCCCCTCCCCTTTTTTAGTTAAGTAAATCTAGCCACATTTCAAAACGAAACACCATTTGAAACCAAAAAGTCAAACCATTAGAAAATGTCAAAACAAACTTAACTTTTTTTTTTAAAGTTTTTAATCAGCCAACGTTATTTGTCCTGAATGTTGTAATTAGTTTTGGTCACCCTGGAAGTTCATTCTTCAGCAAATGTACTATTCAACTGAAAAATTTCACCCAACTTTTCTCCACGTTACTGGGACTGCAATATATAAACTATCGCAAAGCGGCTTATAGTGCATAAACAACAGTTGCTATAACATGCAGGGCCCAAACCCACCCTGAGATCAGCTTTATTAACCAAGGGAACAACAGTAAAACAACAAAGATCAGCTCAGGCCTCCTCCTTAGGAGAGGCTGCTCCCAGGGTTCCTCCTTCAGCTTTGCTCTGCCCACATCCTAGGTCATCTCTCCTCAGAGACCCACTCCAACCTCCCTTAAATCCAGATGAGTCTCCCATCTAGTGACACAGCAAAACCCTCATATTCCTTTTCCAGTAGGATCAATATTTGCTAACAGGGTAGTATGTTCAGATAAACAATGCTAGCCTGTTATACATCTCTCTCTCATAGCTAGTTCTTCAAAATATCAGTTCTCTGTATTTTCTTTGTTCTGTCATCATGTTTCATGTAGAAATGGTTTTATAGTTGAATAAATTCTTATTACATTGGAATCAAGAAGCTGTGTATCTCTTGTGGCAAAGTTCCTCCTCTATCTTGGTGGGTCCTGCGCTTATTGGCGGATTTGCTCGCCTTGGAGCTTCACGGCAGCCCTCAGTTTGGCCGTTTTCGTGAACCCATAATCCAGGTCGACGACTCCTATGTCTGATCAGGAGTTGGGAGGATTTGGGGGGAACTCGGGCCCGCCCTCTACTCCGGGTTCCAGCCCAGGGCCCTGTGGAATGCAGCTGTCTAGAGTGCCTCCTGGAACAGCTGTGTGACAGCTACAACTCCCTGGGCTACTTCCCCATGGCCTCCTCCCAACACCTTCTTTATCCTCACCACAGGACCTTCCTCCTGGTGTCTGATAATGCTTGTACTCCTCAGTCCTCCAACAGTCTGCGTTCTCACTCTCAGCTCCTTGCACCTTTTGCTCCCAGCTCCTTACACGCGCACCACAAACTGAAGTGAGCTCCTTTTTAAACCTAGGTGCCCTGATTAGCCTGCCTTAATTGATTCTAGCAGCTTCTTGATTGGCTGCAGGTGTTCTAATCAGCCTGTCTGTCTTAATTTTCTCCAGAAGGTTCCTGATTGTTCTGGAACCTTCCCTGTTACCTTACCCAGGGAAAAGGGACCTAATTAACCTGGGGCTAATATATCTGCCTTCTTTTGCTCTCCTGTAGCCATCCGGCCCGACCCTGTCACACTATCTAAACTAGACCAGTCACTAATGAATATGCTTACTTGCCAGTGTATAAATGTATCTAATTAGTAGAACTGGTCAGAAAACTAATTTTTTTCCCCATGAGAAATTTTGAATGCAAAGTGTTTGTTCAAAAATTTTTGGTCGGAAGTTTGGAACCACTTCACACAGAGCATTTTTGTTTTGAATCCCCATTTATTTGAAACCAAACTGGAATTTTAAGTCAACACAAACATTTTCATTTCCAAATTTCCTGTGGGAAAACTGACAATATATCGGGGAGAGGAAAGGGGGGGGAATGTTGGTGATTGAAACTGGGATAATTCAATTAAACTATGGGAAAAAAAACACTTGGAAAAAATCTCTTCCAAGCCCTCAGAGAGAATTTGCTGAGCAGATATTCACTTTTCTTGTTTAAAAGGTGATGCACAAGGGTCTGGTGGATTTTCCATCATTTGGGGTCTTTAAATCAAAATAGAGCGTCTTCCTAAAAGATACACTCTAGCTCAACTGTGGGCTCAATGCAGGAGTAAATCAGTGAATGTCTCTGGCCGGTGTTATACGGGTGGTCAGGCTGATGCTCTAATGTTCCCTTCTGGCTTTCAGGTCTATGAATCTGCCATAAGGAAAGCAAGAGCTGTTTGGGGAATGTTGGTCCTTTTCTCTCCATGAAATTGAGTGTGCGTGTTTTGTGTTGGTTTTGGGCAGGATTTTGCATCAAAAATGTTCAGGTTTTTGACAAAATCTAACTATTTTTGGGTGGGTTTTTTTTTTAATAAAAGCTTGAAAAATATTTGAAAACAAACATTTCTGTTTCGATGGAAAAGCCACTGGCAAAAAACACTTGCTGTAAAGTTTTCGCCAAGCTCTAATGCAAAGCTCTATTTCTTCACAAGCAGAGATCTCCACCACAGAGCTCCGAGTCATTACTTTTTCTACCTCTCATCTCTCCTGTTAATCTTAATGCTGATGAGTAAAGATTATTCTTGATACATGGTCTTGTTCGCTATCTACTGGTGTCCTACCAGCCTTAAAAAATTCTCCTTTCTGTCTTCCCTTGCTTCCATTTTCCCTTTCTGTCAATATTGGCTGGCATATTTCTCCTTTCCCCCAGAAAGATCATAGAATCATAGAATATCAGGGTTGGAAGGGACCTCAGGAGGTCATCTAGTCCAACCCCCTTCTCAAAGCAGGACTAATCCCACTGTCCCTGATCCCTAAATGTCCCCCTCAAGTATTGAACTCATGACCCTAGCTTTAGGAGGCCAATGCTCAAATCACTCAGCTATCCCTCCCACACTGATTGCGGTAGCATGTAGGAACACCAGTTGCATATCAGTAAACCATTGTGCTAGGCAAAATACAGACATGTAAGAAAATGTACAAAAGCAAGACAGGCCAAGAGGAAGAATGGTCTTGTGGTTAATACACTGGCCTGGAGCTCAGAGAACCCATGTCAGATGGTGGGAAAATCTATGTCAGAATCTCCACCTGGCGTGAATGGGCCATAGCTCTGCTGGAGTCCATGGGGCCAGGTCCCAGCTGGGGTCAATGGGCTGTAGCTCCAATGGGATTCTTAAGCATTATTAATAATTATTTTATTCTTTAAAATACCAGCTTAATGAGATCGGTGGAGTTTTACACCAGAGGTGAACCTGGGCCAATGGTAAAACCAAGTACTTAGCAAGACTTCAGATGAGGACATTGGCACTGCCTGTGTCCCAGCATGCTCGAGCCTACGTCATCTCAATAGCTCTGTGGGCTTATAGGTGTGATGAAGGCTGTTTTTCATTGTCTGCTAATGTCTGCTTTTGTTGTTGAAAAAATCCATAATTGCAGAAAACCAAACTATTTTGTCTTGAAAGGGCAGCTGCAATGCCTCATGGGAGTTGTAGTTCATTTCCCTCATGTCCCCATTCTCCTCTATGGGTGAGGATCCCCGGCTGGACTACATTCCCCATGATGCACTATGGTGAGAGGTTCTGGTCATTTTCTGCCTCGCTCTCTCTCCAAGAGGGGAAAGTGTGGTGCATCATGGGAAATGTAGTACAACCAGTGACTCTGGTCTATAATAGCAAATGGGGGCATGAGGCACCTGAACTACAACTCCCATGAGGCATCACAAAAGCATTTCCAAATCAAAATATTCTGGTTCATGATTTTTTTTCAAAAAATTGATTTTTTTTTGAAGACCCCTTCCATTTTCTAACCATAGTTACTAATTATGTATATTAGTGCCCAGCACAATGGGGCCCCAATCTCGCCAGGGTCTGTGTGGCGCCTGCCACCGTGGAGGCCCTAATCTCAGTAGAATGGTAGAATGGAGGCCCCAGTCTTGGTCTGGTTCTGTGCAGACCTTGCATAGTGGGGGCTGTGATTTTGGGTGGCACCTCTGCAGTGACAGTGCGCTAATATCAAGTGGGGTCATTTCTGTACATTAAATAATTAATACTAATAATTAATAATAATGGGCAACTTAGACAGTCCCAGTTCAGTGCTCTAACAACTGGACCACAGCTGGTTGGGTGAAAGATGAGAATGACCATCATATTTCTCTTCTCTCCCCTCATCCCCCCAGGGATATGGCTGCTACAGAAGAGGTATCAAGGAGCATATTTCAAGATATGGATGTTAAACTCCCTGGTATGTCCGAGAAGGATCTTGAAGAGCTAAAGGCGGCTTTTGAAACAGGGAACCTTTCAGAAGCAGCTTCCAAAGCACAGGAAGCCCTGGAGCTGTCAAAAAACACCAAGCTTGACATCGCCATCACGGGGGAGTTGGGATCTGGGAAATCTTCCTTTGTCAACGCCATGCTGGAGTTAGCCGACGATGACGAAGGAGCGGCAGAGGTTGGCATCATAGAAAAGACAATGGAGCCAATCGCTTATCCGCATCCCACGCTTCCCAATGTGAAGATGTGGGACCTGCCTGGGATTGGGACACCAAGTTTCCGGCCTGACTCCTACCTTCAGCAGGTCAGCTTTGCCCGCTATGACTTCTTCATCATTGTCACTTCGAAGCGCTTCAGATCTTGTGACGCAGACCTGGCCCAGGAGATCCAGAAGATGGGGAAGAAGTTCTACTTTGTGCGCTCCAAAGTGGATGAGGACTTGAGAAATGAAAGTAGAAAAAGAAACTACGACCGGGAGACCACCTTGCAGACAATCCGAGACGACTGTGTGGAGAGGCTGAAGACAGCAGGGGTGAGTTCCCCACAGGTTTTCCTCATTTCCAGGTGGGAATTCGACCAGTACGATTCGCCTCAACTGCAGGAAACTCTGGCCAATGAACTGGACTCTCACAAGAGACACGTTTTCCTCTTGGCGCTTCCCAACATCTCAGAGCCAATCCTGGTTAAGAAAAAAGAAGCCCTGAAGAGCCAGATCTGGAAACGAGCCCTGAAGTCATGTGTTATTGCAGCTGTTCCCATCCCCCACCTCTCTGTCTCATGTGACATTGACATCCTGGTGGAGTCTATGATCGAGTACTGCAAAGTCTTTGGTTTGGATGAAGAATCCCTCGTTAAACTCTCCAAACAGGTCAGGAAACCAGTGTCTCAGCTGAAGGAAGTGATAAAAACCCCATTGGCCAAGGAAATCTCTAAAGAAAATGCTTTGGAGCTGTTGAGTAAAGTTTTAGGTAGTGGAATAGGGCCATTCACCGACTGTCTTTTAACATCATGTAAACCTAAATCATCTAAGCCTACTCATCTTGCCTGGGAGCAAGGGGACAAGGAGACGGGTCATGCCATGATACAAATTAAAAAGTACCTAAGCCTCCTGCCAGTGTATGGAACCTTCCTAGCTGCAGCGATCTCGTGGCAAGTCACATTCTGCACCCTGCATTCCTTTCTGGAAGGCGTTGCTGAGGATGCCCACCGGCTGCTCACTGAGGCTCTGGAGGTGGCAGAGAAAAAGTCCGTTTAGTGGCACCGGGGAGGATGGCGTTGCAGTCAGAGTGTTGGAGTGTGACTCAGGAGACCTTCCTGTACCACAGCCTGACTGTGGGGCCTTCATCGCATCTCGTCTTCTCTGTGCCGTAGTTTCCCCTTCTTACAACACGGAGAGAATAATCCTTTGTCGACTTAGACTGTAAACTGGCTGGGGCAGAAACGGTGTCTCCCTGTGTGTCTGTGCAGCCCCCGGCGCAACGGGGCCCTGATCTGGGTCGGGGTTGTCGAGATGTGTTTGTTGAGGATTATAATGAAGAGACGCTCCCACATAATGGACTGTATTATGAATGCAGGGATTTAGTGATGTGCCCTGGAAGCCCAGTATAGCTGTGCACAGCAGGTCCCCACAGACAGAAACTCTCTCGTTTGTTTTATTAAAAGTTGTATTCCTGTGTCATTCACTGGTTGGTTGTTTAATGAACCCGAAGGTCATTACACGGTGTGATGCTCTGTACCTTGGGGAACACCCTACACCCCCGTGCTCATCCTTGTGAAAGGATTGTGTGGTATCTGATGGAAAGTGTGTCAAGTCGGGCGTTTTCGGAAGGCTCACGATGCCCTGAGCATGGTGGTTGTCGTGATGTTACAGTGATGGTTACATCGGATGCATTCCACGGGCCTGACGCTGGAGGTGGGTGGGGGGCAGTGTCGCTCCCTGTCTGGGTGGCGGGCGCAGGCCCGGGACGTGGCGCCCGCCTGTCGGTTGGCACCTTCCTTTGGGCCTCTCCCCCTGGGCAGGGTGGGGAGCCGGGGCCGGGCCTGTCACCCCTCCCAGCCGGGGCACAGCTTGGGCAGGTGGCCCGGCAAGAGGCGCTTGCCGGCTTCAGGCCGGGCGGGATCCGGCAGCTGCGGCTGCAGGGGAGGGACCAGTCGGGGCCCCGAGGTGGATCTTCCTCTGCTGCAGTGAGCAAGGAAACCGACATATGGTCACCCTACCTTCCAGGAGCCCCCGCCTTCCCCTCCCCTGCCCCTCAATATCCCCCCTCTGGAGCCCCCACTGCTCCCCACTGCCCCTCAATTTCCCCCTCAGGAGCCCCCGCTGTCCCCCCTCACGGTCCCTCAATATCCCCCTCAGCAGCCCCTGCCATCTCCCCATGGTCCCTCAACATCCCTGCCCCCCCCGGAGCCCCCAATACTCCCTCTATCTCCCCATAGCTCATCCTGGTATCTCCCTTGTTGCAATTCCAACAGTCCAAAGGATTTGGGGGGAAAGGGCAGCGAGGTGGGGCAGCCTCCCTGCCTTTTCCAGATTTCCTTAGTCAGGTCCCCCAGGTACAGCCCCATGGTCTCCGGCCTGGCCCGGCCACAATCGGGATAGATCCCTAACGGACACACGCCCTAAGTCCCTGGCTCTGGCCCTCTCCATCCCATTCTCCTCCCCTCCCACAGGTCTGCCCCCTTTGTGTTCTCCAGGCTCTCTTGTCCCTGCTGGGCTCCCTCCCGTCTCAGGACAACCCGCTCCATCCTTGGGATTCTCTTTTCCTTGCCCTCTCCCGATATCCCCTTTAACTAACCCCCCAGTCAGGTCTCTCTTCCCACCCAGGGTCTCCCTCTTTCTCTACCTCCCCCTCTTAAATCTACCTCCCAGCCCTCCTTCGGGTGTCCCTTCCCCAGATTGGAGTTCCCCCCTTTCTCCTCCTCCTTGTGACCCCCACCTTATCCACTCTGCCCCCAGCACTCTCCCTGCTTGACATCCCCTCTTCTGCCCCAGGACTTTCCCCCATTGCAGAGTGACCTCAGCTCTTAGCTCACCAGCTCCCACCCACTTCCCCAGTCTGCACCACTGGGAGCATCGCCCCTTGCATAACCTCAGACCCGAATCCTGGCCCATTCTGCCTCCCCACTCTCCCTTTACATTCCCACATGGACCCATCACTGTCCTGTCCCAACTGTCTTCAGCCCGCACACCTGGCAACTCCTGAGCACCAAACATGTCTTCCCGCAGCAGCCCCTCGTTCCTCTGTGCCCCCAGATCCCAGCGTCACCGCAAGCCCCCAAATACTCACGAATTAATTCTGTGTCCCACCAACCCCACCTCTGCCTGATCACTCCCCTGCCTGGTCACACACCCCGACCGACACACAGCGATGCTGATTTAATTTTCAAGTATAGATGGTTCCTTAAACTCCCATGCGGAGTGAGATCAGGCCCACGGCGCCAGGAAGGGCTCTCAGGACTTTTGGTATTTTCAAAGACCTGTAACTCTCGAGTGCTTTGAAAGCGAAGTCACTGGGGTCCTCTGCTAACCCTGTGTTCCTAGCATGGGCAGCAGATGAAGCTTCCCCTTGGGGAGACTAGACACCCCTGACTCGCCCCTTCAGGACGAGGCCCCACCCCCGCTTGCTGCTCTCAGCCCCCCAGTGTCCCCGGCCAGAGTGCCGGGGGTGGGGCTGAGAGCCGACCACCTCCCCACTATGGCCCTGGCCAGGGTGGAGGGGGCCTGAGAGACTCCAAAATAATAATAATAATAAGAAAGTGTCTCCAAAATAATTCCTGCAGCAGATCTTCTCGAAAAACTTCTCATCTTGAGTTAAAAGTTGCCAGTGATGGAGTAAGTCATTCCGATTGTTAATTACTCTCGCCCCCATTAAAAAGCCCAGAGCCCCCACAACCTAGGTGCTCCAGGGGAGTGTGTATAAGTGACTGGAGCACTCAGGAGGACTCAGACACTGATTTCGGGGGTCTAGGGTGGCTCATGACAAGAGGTTTGAGTCTGGTGGTGCATCCTAGAGTCCCGAGCCAGAAGCAGAGATCAGACTTTAACCAGTCCCAGCTGGCTCACAAACACGTGGGGGGACTCGGCAGTTGGATCTACTCATGACAGACCCCTGGCTGCACAGTGGGTGACAGGGTCACGTTGTAACAATCTCCCCCTGGTCTCTAAGAGCCAGCGTTTGGCTTAAACACAAAAGCAGGAGGTTTAAGAGCCTTTCCTATGTTTTTGTTAGCATTAACTCCAACTCTGGATCGTCTTGATGTCCACAGACCTATCCAGTCCAAATCTGCAGGGCTGAGGGGGAGATGGAGTCAAAGCTGAGGTCCAGCTGATGCCCCTTGCTCCATGTTTTTCTAAGAGCAATACAAATCAGATGCACAGAGTGTCAGATCCAACTGACTGGGAGTTTATTAAAAGACAAAAGTATTTCTCTAAGATATCAGTAATGATGAAACTGCAAGCAGTGAATACCCAGAGCAAAGAGATGCCACTGCATGGATTACGGACTGTGGAATATAGAGCGAATCAGTCGCACTTGGCTGGCGAGTGGCATCATATGAGCCAATCATCCTCAGAGCCCCACACAACGCGATTACAATCCGCAAATTCCAAATTAGTCTGAGTGATGTTGGTGATTCCCAGACCCCAGGCCAACCTAAACTCTGCATCAAACAAGCAAATCAGCACCAAAAACACCATCATCAGCAGCTCAAACTGCAGCTTGGGGCCATAAGAAAAATCTCACAGACATCAGTGATTTAACTATTAAGCCTCTGAAACGGGTTTAGCAGCCAGATGCTTCCAAACCCTACTCAGGGTACAACTGAGTTACAGGCTAATAACAGCGCCTAGTGTAAGGACGGCAGATGAAGAAAAGAATCTTTAGCTAACCTCTGCTAAGAGACTAGTTAAATGGATGTGCCTGGAAGGACAGATTCAGGATTGAATCAATGGAGCTAGGTCCATTTACACCAGCTGGGGATCTGTGCTAAGGGGTTTCTAATCGAGTCTGTTTCCCTCAGGCAGAGTTGAGTTGAGAGCTGAGTCCATGGTAGCAGAGCAGGTTCCAGGTCTCAGGTAGGTCTCTTACTGCTCAGAAGTCTATTTTTAATGGTTTCCTTTCAATTAATTGTCTTCACATGCTCGGGGTGGAACAGGTCTATCCCAGCATTTAATGGCAAAGGGAAAAGGACTCAGGGAAAGAACAAAAGCTGGAAGGAGCTGGTTCTGGGTTCACTGTTTTCTGATCACACGTCTGCACGGTTATAACAGCTCTGCTGGTTTCTCACGGTCCGACTCTGCACCGGTTTACACGGCACGCAATAGGCCACATTCTCAGCTGGTGTCAATCGCTCCATGGGACTCAAGGAATCTCCACTGATTTATACAGAGAAAGTTAAAGTATATTTTAAAAAATCTTGCCTGATGGTTTTCGTTAACATAGATCAGGGCTTTTTGAGCCGGTATTTGCCCTGCTGCTGCCCCTCAACTTTCCCATCGGGGGCCTGGCTTAAAAAAAATTGTGGGACCAGGGACCTGAACCCCCGTTTTGCCTGGCCCCCCGCACTGGAAATACGTCTTTGTTTTTTAATATTTTTTTCCTTCGTTGCGTTAGCTCTGAGTACAGAAGAATCGGCCATTGTCTTCTGGTTGGCTCCAAGCTCCATCTGCCGGAGGCGTGTATCCAGCTTATTGGCCTTTTGTTGCTGTTATTCACTTGTTCCCTCTTCTCTGTCCAATGCCTGGGTCAGGACTCTTTGGGCGTCTTCAGCGACGTCGTCCAAGCCATTCAGCATTCTGTGAGCCACGGGGAAAGACCTCTGTGCAGTAAATACGGTCCCGGCCACCGGTATCATGCTGACAAAATGTTTAACTACCATTAGACCCGCCCCTGTAGCCTTAGTCAGCTGCTCCTCTGCCATTTCTTTTGAGATCTCTTTGGCCAATGGGGACTTGATCACGTCCTTCTGCTCAGCGACAGACTTCTCAGCTTGGATAGCGAGTGCATTGAGGGAAATGCCATCTAGCCCAAAGCTCTCCCAATACTGTCTCATGTTATCCACCAGGATGCCAACGTCGCACTTAAGCAAGAGAGCCAGGAGAGGAATAGCTGCAATGTTGCACGACTTCAGACGTTATTTTAAATTAATCAGTCACAGAGGTTTCGTGTGTTCATAAACAATGTGCATTGCTTTTCGAAAAAGGGAACACTAATTTACTTTGTGTGATCTCCATAACAATAGACATGTTTATGAAATGTCACCAACTTTAAAAAATATGTTTCCAAAGATTTTAGGCATAACAAAGGATTTTATATCTTACTAAGGTACTGATTTTGCTGGAGGGTTCTCTTAAAACCAGTTCATCAGATAGTCAGAAGTAAAGAAAGGGAAACTCTTTGTCCAGCTATCTGGAAAGAAAGGGGTGTTGTCCCTTTAAGGGCTCTCTTCAATAGGGGGAGGGGGGTGAAGGGAGAAAGGGATGGACAGAAAGGATGGGAAGACTTTGGAAGCAATTTTTTTTTACTATAGTAATTAAAATTAAAGTGTGTATTTTCGATAAGGGTGGTCTTCTGAAGGATTTATTTAAAAACTATATTTTTGAAGATCCAAGCATTTAAGGCTAAAGATGATTGCGTATCTAAAATCTATGCAAGGATTTTTTAGAGTTGTGATTTTTATAATCTTCAACTCACTAATGAAATATTTGTGAAGCAAATTTAAAACTAAGTGTAGTAAGATGAGACCCTGAAACATAAACCCTTGGTATCAGAGGCCCGGTATGAGACCTGAGGCCTGAACTGAAGTAATGGTCAAGACTTTGCGAACATAAAGCCAAGTTAAGCTCGGAGCCAGAGGCAGGCCCTGCTCACAGAAGTTGGCAGGAAGAGGGCTGCTAAAAGTAAGAACACACATGTAAGCAGAGTCAGGATGAGCCACACCCTGACATCTGGTGGTGAGGTGTGGCAAGTTGTGGAAAAGAACTTTAGGGGCTGATCTCATTTGCATAGACACACCCACCCTGCCTAGAATGAGGCCATAGCTGCCCAAATGGTCACTTTGGCTGCTGTGGGATCCCCAGTGTCTCTGTTATTGGGGCAGGAAGAATAAATTGTTATTACCCTGATTATGGGAACTGTGCTTGGAACTGTACTTGGCCTTTTGTTATGATGGAGGGACACACCATCAACTAAGTAGCACTCGCTAGGCAAGGGACATGGGTTCCAAAACTCTGTGACTTGAGAGTGGCTTGAGATAGGTATTAGTACCTGGTGGTGTGGGACCTTTGTGAGGGTTTGAAACACCAATTGCATCTCTGTCTCTCTCCACTGGGGAACGTCAGAGCTAATTTTGGGTCTATTAAGAGTCTTGCTACAGGTAGGTTTCAGAGTAACAGCCGTGTTAGTCTGTATCCGCAAAAAGAAAAGGAGGACTTGTGGCACCTTAGAGACTAACCAATTTATTTGAGCATAAGCTTTTGTGAGCTACAGCTCACTTCATCGGATGCATACTGTGGAAAGTGTAGAAGATCTTTTTATACACACAAAGCATGAAAAAATATCTCACCCCACTCTCCTGCTGGTAATAGCTTATCTAAAGTGACCACTCTCCTTACAATGACAGGTTTCAGAGTAACAGCCATGTTAGTCTGTATTCGCAAAAAGAAAAGGAGGACTTGTGGCACCTTAGAGACTAACCAATTTATTTGAGCATAAGCTTTTGTGAGCTACAGCTCACTTCATCGGATGCATACTGTGGAAAGTGTAGAAGATCTTTTTATACACACAAAGCATGAAAAAATATCTCACCCCACTCTCCTGCTGGTAATAGCTTATCTAAAGTGACCACTCTCCTTACAATGACAGGTTTCAGAGTAACAGCCATGTTAGTCTGTATTCGCAAAAAGAAAAGGAGGACTTGTGGCACCTTAGAGACTAACCAATTTATTTGAGCATAAGCTTTCGTGAGCTACAGCTCACTTGCATCCGATGAAGTGAGCTGTAGCTCACGAAAGCTTATGCTCAAATAAATTGGTTAGTCTCTAAGGTGCCACAAGTCCTCCTTTTCTTCTTTCTCCTTACAATGTGTATGAAATCAAGTTGGGCCATTTCCACCACAAATCCAGGTCCCCCCCCCAAACCCACTCTCCTGTTGGTAATAGCTTATCTAAAGTGATCACTCTCCTTACAATGTGTATGATAATCAAGGTGGGCCATTTCCAGCACAAATCCAGGGTTTAACAAGAACGTCTGGGGGGGGGGGTAGGAAAAAACAAGGGGAAATAGGTTACCTTGCATAATGACTTAGCCACTCACAGTCTCTATTCAAGCCTAAGTTAATTGTATCCAGTTTGCAAATGAATTCCAATTCAACAGTTTCTCCCTGGAGTCTGGATTTGAAGTTTTTTTGTTGTAAAATTGCAACTTTCATGTCTGTAATCGCGTGACCAGAGAGATTGAAGTGTTCTCCGACATTCATAAACCAGTCGGAGAACACTTCAATCTCTCTGGTCACACGATTACAGACATGAAAGTAGCAAAATTACAACAGGAAAACTTCAAATCCAGACTCCAGCGAGAGACTGTTGAATTGGAATTCATTTGCAAATTGGATACAATTAACTTAGGCTTGAATAGAGACTGGGAGTGGCTAAGTCATTATGCAAGGTAACCTATTTCCCCTTTTTTTTCCCTATCAACTCCCCCCCCCCCCCCGCTTCCTCAGACGTTCTTGTTAAACCCCGGATTTGTGCTGGAAATGGCCCACCTTGATTATCATACACATTGTAAGGAGAGTGATCACTTTAGATAAGCTATTACCAACAGGAGAGTGGGTTTGTGTGTGTGGTTTGGGGGTGGGGGTGGGGAGAAAACCTGGATTTGTGCTGGAAATGGCCCACCTTGATTATCATACACATTGTAAGGAGAGTGATCACTTTACATAAGCTATTACCAGCAGGAGAGTGGGGTGGGGGGAGAGAAAACCTTTTGTAGTGATAATCACCCATTTTTTCATGGTTTGTGTGTATAAAAACGTCTTCTGTACTTTCCACAGTATGCATCCGATGAAGTGAGCTGTAGCTCACGAAAGCTCATGCTCAAATAAATTGGTTGGTCTCTAAGGTGCCACAAGTCCTCCTGTTCTTTTTGCTACAGGTGCTGTGCTGAATTCACTTTGGCCTTATGGTGCACCAGCACTAAGGCTCCCACTACTCTGAGCTGAAATCACTGAGCGCTGTGTCGAGCAGTGGGGAGCCGGAAGATCTAGAGTGCAGTGGTGCTGTTCGTGGATAGGCTGGCGGAGCGTTCGTGAGACGCTGAGCAGAGCCATTTGTGAGAGAGCCGAGCGGAGCGTTCGTGAGACGCTGAGCTGTGCAGAGCGGAGCCGTTCGTGAGACAGCGGAGCGGAGCCCTGTGGGGCAGTCAGCTTCAGGACACGTAAGGTGCCCCTTACCTCTTTCCCCCCACACACAGGCACATTTTTAGCCAGACTGGGGAGTAACACTCTGCAGATGAACTTTTGAACTCTGGGGCTGGACTTTTTGGATTTTGGGTGATTTGAGGATTGCTGGACTCAAGAGACATTTGGGTTCTGGGACTCAAGAACCCGAGGGAAAGGATGTGGCCCAATTTTCTGGGGTGGGTCTTTGCTCATGGTTTGGTTAATGAACACTAGTTGTGGTGTTTTCCCAATTTAATGCTGATGTCGTTTACCTCATGTTATTAAAGATTCTCTACTACACCGAGACTCCGTGCTTGCGAGAGGGGAAGTGTTGCCTCTTTGAGGCGCCCAGGGGGTGTGTAAGATTTTCCCAGGTCACTGGGTGGGGGCTCGAGCCAGTTTTGCATTTGCTTGGATGAGAGGGAACCCCTGCATGCTGAACCCGGCCCTTGCTGCTATCAGCTTGGCCTGGCAGAAGGGTTACACACATATGAACACTAATGAGATGAGCGTGTGCCAGGATGGCACCAGAACACCCCGGTATGAACACATCCCACAGAGATAACAAGGAACAGGCTGAGCCATCCTCAAGACAGGGTCAGAAGGACAATATGATGGATAGAGTTGTTTGTTCGAACCAACCTGTACCAGGGGAGAGGCAGCGCCCTAATGCGTAGAGGGGTTGTACCTCAATGCGTCATGAGTGATGTGTAACCTGATTGCACCTGTGTATGAGAATGCATCCCTGAGGGGTTGTCTTTGTCTGGCCTCGGGGACAATGGAGAGTCCTGCCACGGACTGAGCCTGTCCATTGTTGGGGGCAAATATTCGTAGTATGTTCGGTAGAGTCTGCGGGGAACTATCACTGGGCTTCGTTTGACAATAAACCTGGCCGGGTGCCTTCGTACCTTATCGGAGTCTGTGGTCATTGGGGGTTCTCTCGGGGTCTGCGGTGCCAGCGATCTGCGGAGCCGGGGCAGCACACGGAGGGAACACGCGCACACAGCCGACTGTTGGAGCAGAGCAGAGCAGAGCGCCACGCCGGTGACGTCTGACAACATAAGGTCCTGTAGACCAACATGTTCTGAGTAAATATGACAGTGATGCCCAGCTGGTTTGGTCAGTAAACGCAGAAACTGACTGTATATTCCTGGCTTTTTGCAAATGCCTGTGAAATGGCTTCATTCCTGCTTGAATGTCTCTTTAACAGTTTCAGTGTTGTGCTAATAGGGCTGGCAGGCCGGAGGCTTCTTCACTTTCAAGTTACTAAATCCCCTCTGGAGTAACAGTCACCAGGCTGCAGCAGCCAGCTGTGGGAGCCTGCAGGAAGGGTGAGAACAGGGATAGGAGAGCCGGCGAGAGGGGGACACTAAGACCCAGTGGTGCCCCAAATGTTCAGGTGCCCTACACAGCTGCGTATTCTGCCTATGCCTAAGGGCGGCCATGGTCATGGAGCAGAAACAGGACAACAGCCGGAAAACAGGAGTTTGCAGCGTTGTTGTAGCCGTTTGGGCCCCGGGATATTAGAGAGACAAGGTGGGGGGGGGAAAGCTTTTATTGGACCAGCTTCTGCTGGGGAGAGACACGAGCTCTCGAGCTCCGCTGACCCGCAGCAGAGCTCGGTGTCGCTCGGAAGCTCGTCTCTTCCCCCCACCTGGTGTCTCTAGAAAACAGAGCTGGAATTCAAAGGAATTTTGTGTGATGGCAAAAGCTTAAAAGTGGAGGCCTCCAGGCTCTGTGCTAGACCCAGCGTTCACGGTACTCAGATGATCTGACGGGGGGTGAGCGAGGAGGTGGTGAAATCTGCAGAGAAGGCAACGTATTGAGGTTAGTCGGGAACTTGAGGGAGCTCGAACGGAGCTGGGTCAATGGACAACGCGATGGCAGATGAATTTTGGTCAATGAGTTTTGGTCAATGCAAAGTAACGCACATGGGCAGGGCCGGGGTCTGAAGCCTCCGAGACCTGACAGGTTCTAACTGAAACGGGCTGATCCAGGGAAGGGACCGGAGCGTCCCCGTAAGAGGCTCAATGGACACCTCAGCTCGCTGCAGAAGAGGAAAGCGAAGAAGCCGTTGGGCCGCCCAAGGGGGTGGAGATAATGTGGAAACACTGTAGGGCCCCTCTGCAGATTGGCAGGATGCTCTGACCCTGGCGCCCCACAGGCCGTGCCTGTCGCCCCATGTCAGAAGGGACGGTGCAGACCTGGAGCAAACATGGACAAGGGAGTGAAAACTCAGCCACAGCTCCATTGGAGTCAATGGGACAGATCCCAGCCAGTTTACACCAGTGTAACTGTTGAAGTCAAAAAGAAAAGGTGGACTTGTGGCACCTTAGAGACTAACCATAAAAGCATAAGCATAAGCTTTCAAGAGCTACAGCTCACTTCATCGGAAAGCTCACGAAAGCTTATGCTCAAATAAATTGGTTAGTCTCTAAGGTGCCACAAGTCCTCATTTTCTTTTTGCGAATACAGACTAACACGGCTGCTACTCTGAAACCTGTTGAAGTCAATGGACCCATAGGCTTGCTGGGGCCCTGGCCGTCTGGCAATAAGCACACAGGCTGCAGCTGACTTGCTGTTTAACTGTTTCCTTCCACATTGAAGCGATTTGGTGTAACAGGATGTGAGGCAGGGGCAGGTCATGTCCCCGTGACTGTCTCTGGCTCCATTTGACATCTGCGCTTTGCTGGTCACCACGATTGTGTCCGAAGCCATGACTATGACGCGGATTGCCCCGCGGAGCGCCCTTCTCCGGTGTCTCGGAGACCCCGCTCTGCTACGGCGAGGCGTGTCTGGGCCATGCGGGAGCTGGGAGAAATTTTCCAACTGAAACTTTTCTCCACTGAAAAATGCAGCTTTGGGGCGACTGAAACGTTTCACGAATTTGTGTCGATTTCGCTGCATTGCTTCAGCCGGAAAAAACCCCAAACCAACACCCCGACAAAGGGAGACGTTTTGTCTGGACATTTCTAGAATTAAACCTTTTAATTTTTTTCAACTCAAAGTGTCTTTTCATTTCAAAGTTGACGGCACTTTTCCTTTTGAAACCAATTTAGAAATGTTTCCGAATGCTTGAAAATGAACCAAAACCATTTTTCGTTCGGCTTTGCAGTTGGACGAGAATTTTGGGCCAACCCAAAACGATTTCCCCCCCAATCTTTTGGAACTGCCAGTGAAGCACAGAATTGGTTATTTGTGCGGCTCCATTGCCTAGTGCTCCCCTGCCCAAATTTCGGCTGGGATTCCCTTTCCCGCCTCATTTCGGTCTTGACTCTCTCCTCCTCCCCCCGGCAGAGCTCGCTGTGTCAGCCGGGAGAAGGCCCCGTTCGGCTCCGAGCCCAGCCCCGTGGGCCTCCCAGCACCAGGACGGTTTCCTTCCTCCTCTGCCTTCTCCCTGCTCTCCTAGCTACGAGTGCACCAGGTGAGTCACCCGCTGCTGTGGCCGTCTAACCCCGCCTGGGCTTGGACCCTTTATACCCCCCGGACCCCCAGTCAGGGGAACATCCAGCATGTGCAGGGAGGGGGGATTAGCTCTGTGTGGGGTACAGGGCCCTGTCTACACTACGGCTGCTGTCGTGTCCCAGCGCTGTAGCTGGGCCGGCAGAGCCCCGTAGTGAAGATGCCGCCTGTCCCAATGGACGGGGTTTTCCATCCCTGTGGGAACTCCCCTCCCCGAGCGAGGGAAGGATTCACCCATCGACCTGCGTCTACTCCAGGGGTTGGGTCGGCCTCAGTGCGGTGCTCAGGGTGTGGATCCCTCCCCGCCCCTGGCCTCTGTAGCTTTAACAGCCTGAACTTTAAGTGTAGACCAGGCCTGAGGGTGTCCGGGGGCTGCTGGCCCCTCACTGAAACGTGGTGCTGGGTTTTTGGTCAGCCCTCTCCCAGTAGCAAAAGAAAGGGGACGGGTCGAAGAGGAGGACAATCCCCAGGGCCAATGGGGAGCGGGCATCGCTGCAGGTCGACCTGATTGACAGGGAAGCTGGCCAGTGAGGGAGTCAGGAGCCCAGGGCCCATCCTCCATGTGAGCTGGGGCTGGCTGAGGCAGGGGAGGGCAGAGTTAAGGGGAGAGCAGCAGGTCGAGCTGGGCTGGGGCACAGGAAAGGGAGCCGGGAGCCGGGGCAGCGCAGACCAGTCGCGCTGATGGCGAGCCAGGGCTGAGCTGCAGGGGGAGCCGTGGGCCCAGAGCCGGGACAGCGGGCCCTGGCCCAGCCCCACGTGACACCGGCGCCGCATGGGGACCTGGGCAGAGGGCCCAGCGCAGGGAGACGTCACCCGGCACGAGGCCTTGCAGGCCGGACTCACAGGGGCGGTGTGACCGAAACGGGGGGGTGATGCTGTGCCCCCTAGTGCCTGAGGGCGGGGGGGGGCACTGCCAGAGCGGAGTCTGACCCCCGGCGTCACTGCAGTGTGGCCAGAGCCTGGGACGGGCGAGCTGACAGCCATGGTGTAAGTAACGCCGTGTCTACACGGACGCAAGGTCACCCGCGCGACCCCCAGTTGTGATGTCACTGGGGTAGGGCCTGTACGTCGGCGGGCGCAAGGCAGGGGTGTGGACACGGACATAGTTAGGTCCCCCTGAGCTGCCTCACGTTGACCTAAGTCTGTCGTGCAGAGCAGGAGGAGCAGGGAGCGTGAGGAGCAGGATCAGCCCCGTTTAGATGAGCACGGGATGCCGGCCGCGATGCCACAGCGTGGCAGCTTGTGACCCCCACATAATAACCTTGTGACCCCCTGAGGGGTCGTGACCCCCAGTTTGAGACTCCCTGTGCTAGACCCCATTCCCCTGTGAGAGTCAGGGCTAGAATCCAGGAGTCCAGGCTCCTAGCCCCACCTGCTCCAATCGCTAGACCTTACTTCCCTCTCAGAGCTGAGGGTAGAACCCAGGAGTCCTGGCTCCCAGCCCCGCTGCTGTAACCACTAGCCCCCACTCCCCACAGAGAGCCAGGGAAAGAACCCAGGAGCCTTGGCTCCCTTGCCCTTCCCTGCTCTAACCACTAGATCCCACTCCCCTCCCAGAGCAGGGGATGGAACCCAGGGGTCCTGGCACCCTCGCTCCCTTCTCTCCCCATTAGCCATCACTTCCCTGTTCTAATCCGGCCTTCCAGCTTCCCCACAGCCAGGCCGGGGGGGGGTGAGGTAGGAAGAGAATAAAAGGAACACTGGTGTCCGGGCCTCACACCTGGACTGCGTAGTGATCGGCCCGCTTCCGGCAGCACCGCCGGATCCACACCCAGTACAGCAGCACCATGCCAGCCCAGTAGCCCAGGTAGACGCCCACCCCGATGACCAGGTATCTCAGCTCGGCCTGCTTGACCAGGCGGGTCCATTTGGCCAGGGCCTCTTGGTAGATGGTGTAGCCCAGCCCCGCCAGCAGCAGGAACCCCCAGATGGAGACGGGCAGCAGGGGCATCAAGTTGCCCACCATCTTCTTCCTCCCGGAGGTGCCCCAGCTGCTCTTGTTCATGGTGACGATGGCGAAGTACTTGGCCGGCAGGAGGCCGCCCATGTAGAGCAGGGCGTAGAGGCTCATGAAGAGCATGCGGGGGCTGCCCCGCAGCCAGCAGGCGTAGAGCGCCTTGATGCAGGCCACCAGCTGGACGCAGAGCAGGACCCACAGCACGTCCCACAGGCTGCCGCCATAGAAGAGGCGCAGGACGGTGGCCGTCACGAAGAAGGGGAAGACGCCGGCCACCACGGCCTCGTAGGTCATCCACAGGTGGTGCTGGTGCCACCAGAGGGCGTTGTAGAGCCACTCGCGGAAGTAGGACTTGGTCCAGCGGGTCTGCTGGGCCAGCCAGCGCAGGAACTGGGCGGGGGTCTCTGAGTAGCAGCGGGAGCGGGCCGTGTACCTGGAGGGGGGCAGGCGGGGGGCTTAGCTAATGCAGAGCTGGGGTTGGAACCCAGGAGTCCTGACTCCCAGTCCCCCTGCTCTGCCCGCTAGCCCCACTCCCCTCCCAGAGCCGGAAATAGAACCCAGGTGTCCTGGCTCCTATCGCCCTGCTCTAACCACTAGCCCCCGCTCCCCTCCCAGAGCTGGGGAGAGAACCCAGGAATCCTGGCTCCCAACCCCTCCTGCTCTAACCGCTAGCCCCCGCTCCCCTCCCAGAGCCAGGGAGAGAACCCAGGAGTCCTGGCTCCCAACCCCCCCTTCTCTAACCGCTAGCCCCCACTCCCCTTCCAGAGCCAGGGAGAGAACCCAGGAGTCCTGGCTCCCATTCCCCCCGGCTCTAACCACTAGCCCCCGCTCCCCTCCCAGAGCTGGGGAGAGAACCCAGGAGTCCGGGCCCCCAGCCCCCAGGAGGGCCGGGCCCAGCTGGGCCGTGCACTCACTTGGTGGCGTAGCCCATGCTCAGCATGCGGTTGGTGAGGTGCCGGTCGTCGCCGAAGGTGCAGTGGGTGCCCAGGAATTTCTGGTGGTACCAGGACTCCAGGAACTGCTGCAGGAGGTCGTTCCGGTACAGGCCTGCAGGGGGCAGCAGGCAGCGCAGGGTCAGCAAAGCCGGAATTCCCAGCGCTCCCTTCCCGGCCCCTCCTCGAGCCGGGATAGAGCCCCCTGCTCTAGCCACTGGACCCCACTCCCCTCCCAGAGCCAGGGAGAGACCCAGGAGTCCTGACACCCAGCCCCCCTGCTCTAGCCACTGGACCCCACTCCCCTCCCAGAGATGGGGAGACCCCAGGAGTCCTAACACCCAGCCCCCCTGCTCTAGCCAACAGACCCCACTCCCCTCCCAGAGATGGGGAGACCCCAGGAGTCCTGACACCCAGCCCCCCTGCTCTAGCCACTGGACCCCACTCCCCTCCCAGAGACGGGGAGACCCCAGGAGTCCTAACACCCAGCCCCCCTGCTCTAGCCAACAGACCCCACTCCCCTCCCAGAGACGGGGAGACCCCAGGAGCCCTGACACCCAGCCCCCCTGCTCGAGCCAATGGACCCCACTCCCCTCCCAGAGACAGGGAGACCCCAGGAGTCCTGACACCCAGCCCCCCTGCTCTAGCCACTGGACGCCACTCCCCTCCCAGAGACGGGGAGAGAACCCAGGAGTCCTGGCTCCCAGCCCCCCTGCTCTAGCCACTAGACCCCACTCCCCTCCCAGAGCCAGGGAGAGACCCTGGAGTCCTGACACCCAGCCCCCCTGCTCTAGCCACTAGACCCCACTCCCCTCCCAGAGACGGGGAGACCCCAGGAGTCCTGACACCCAGCCCCCCTGCTCTAGCCAACAGACCCCACTCCCCTCCCAGAGACGGGGAGACCCCAGGAGTCCTGACACCCAGCCCCCCTTCTCTAGCCACTAGACCCCACTCCCCTCCCAGAGACAGGGAGACCCCAGGAGTCCTGACACCCAGCCCCCCTGCTCTAGCCAACAGACCCCACTCCCCTCCTAGAGATGGGGAGACCCCAGGAGTCCTGACACCCAGCCCCCCTGCTCTAGCCACTAGACCCCACTCCCCTCCCAGATACGGGGAGACCCCAGGAGTCCTGACACCCAGCCCCCCTGCTCTAGCCAATAGACCCCACTTCCCTCCCAGAGCTGGGGAGAGAACCCAGGAATCCTGACACCCAGCCCCCCTGCTCAGCCTCCCCTGCTCTAACCACTAGCCCCCACTCCCTTCCCAGAGCGTGGGAGAACCCAGGCGTCCTGGCAGGCTCACCCAGGGGCCCGCTGATGCAGGAGACGCAGTCGAAGTAGGACTGGCAGGCGCGCTCCACGTTGAAGGCCATCCAGTAGCGCAGGCTGCTCATGAAGCTGATGAAGGAGTCGGAGACGTTCAGGATCCGCACGTCGCCCCCCACGGCTCCGTAGCGCTTGTTGGCCTCCAACACCTTCACCATCTCCACCGTGGCACTGGGGTCCAGCTTGGTGTCTGAGTCGCACACCTGGGGGCGGCCGAGGAGGGGGTGTTACTTGCGGAGACCCCCCGGGGGAGCTGTGCTGAGCCCTATGCCCAGTGCATCACTAGGGGGCGCTGTGCTGCAGGGGGCAGGCTGGGGGCTCTCCCCTGGCAGTCAGGACTGTCCCGATGCCCCAGGGTGGCGCTAGGGGGCGCTGTACTGCAGGGGGCGGGGTGGGGGCTCTCGCCTGACAGTCAGGGCTGTCCCGATGCCCCAGGGTGGCGCTAAGGGGCGCTGTGCTGCAGGGGGCAGGCTGGGGGCTCTCCCCTGACAGTCAGGGCTGTCCCGATGCCCCAGGGTGGCGCTAGGGGGCGCTGTGCTGCAGGGGGCAGGGTGGGGGGCTCTCCCCTGACAGTCAGGACTGTCCCGATGCCCCAGGGTGGCGCTAGGGGGCGCTGTACTGCAGGGGGCAGGCTGGGGGCTCTCCCCTGACAGTCAGGGCTGTCCCGATGCCCCAGGGTGGCGCTAGGGGGCGCTGTACTGCAGGGGGCAGGCTGGGGGCTCTCCCCTGACAGTCAGGGCTGTCCCGATGCCCCAGGGTGGTGCTAGAGGGTGCTGTGCTGCAGGGGGCAGGCTGGGGGCTCTCCCCTGACACTCAGGACTGTCCCGATGCCCCAGGGTGGTGCTAGAGGGTGCTGTGCTGCAGGGGGCAGGCTGGGGGGCTCTCCCCTGACAGTCAGGGCTGTCCCGATGCCCCAGGGTGGCGCTAGGGGGTGCTGTGCTGCAGGGGGCAGGGTGGGGGCTCTCCCCTGACAGTCAGGGCTGGCCCGATGCCCCAGGGTGGCGCTAGGGGGTGCTGTGCTGCAGGGGGCAGGGTGGGGGGCTCTCCCCTGACAGTCAGGACTGTCCCGATGCCCCAGGGTGGCGCTAGGGGGCGCTGTACTGCAGGGGGCAGGCTGGGGGCTCTCCCCTGACAGTCAGGACTGTCCCGATGCCCCAGGGCGGCGCTAGGGGGCGCTGTGCTGCAGGGGGCAGGGTGGGGAGTTCTCCCCTGGCAGTCAGGGCTGGCCCTCATGCCCAGAACGGCAGTAGGGGGCGCTGTGCTGTGCTGGGGGGTGGGGTAGGGGGAGGGTAGCCAGCTGGTTGCTCCTACCTGGATATAGTCCACCGAGTTGCCCAGCGCCCTGAAGGCCGTGTACATCACCTCCCGCTTCCCGCCCCATCGCTGCATGATGCAGACGCATCGCCTGGACCGGATCAAATCCTCCACCGCCAGCTGGCCCGGGTCCACCATCTCCACCTCGGTGTAGGGCCCAGGCTCCTCCCCTCCTGCCCCCTGGGAGCCGCCGCCCCCCTCCTCGCCCTCCAGCGGGGGCAGCTGGTGGTAATTGTTCTCCCAGACGTAGGTGCCCACGTCCTCGCCGGCGAAGACCTCCTGGAACATGTCCATCATGTAGCGGTCGTCGGGGCTGTTGCCGTCGATCACCATGAGGATCCGCAGCTTCTCTGGGGGGTACAGGGTGGCCCGCACCGACTCCAGGCACTGCCAGAGGTAGGAGGGGTCTTCTTGGTAGGCCGAGATGGTCAACGCCACCGTCTTGGTGTAGCTACAGGCCAAAGACTCCCTCCTCATCCGCCGGTGCTCCAGAGAGGCGAAGAAGCTCTGGATGACCAGGTGGGCGGCGAGGAAGACTCCATAGAGGCCGAAGGCCATGATCCGATACTGGTCGGCCACCAGCTGGATCCCAGCGACGTAAGCCCATGTCAGGACCCCCAAGATGAGCAGGGCAAAGGCGATGGTGAGGATGCGGCGCCCGGCAGAGATGAGGTATTTAGGTGCTTTTCTGGGGTCCATCTCTGCAAGGGACGGGCATGGGGTGAGATGCGGTTGGGTGGGTGTGGACTGGATCCCCGCAGGTCTCAGCAATAGTGGGGATTCACTGCCTGGGGCTGCCCAAACTGGCAGGAGCTCTGGGGCAGGGCCACAAAAATAATTAAACCAGGCTGGGAATAGGGCGTTGTCGGGATGACGGCAACTGGCACCCGAAAAGGTCCGTTTGAATAAATAAACGACCCACACAAGCGTAACACTCCCCCTGTCAGCACCAGGCAGGGAACCGAGGAGCCCTGGCTCCCGGCCCCCACTGCTGTGACCCACCAGACCCCATTCCTCTCCAAGAGCTGGGGATAGAACCCAGGAGTCCTGGCTCCCAGCCTGCCCCCTCTAACCACTAGACCCCACTGACCTTACCTGGTGCTGGGCTCTCTCTCCCGGCTGGTGCTGCAGCTGCCGTTTGTTCTGGTTCCCTTACTCTGTCTGGGGGAGTTTTTGATCAGTGGTCTGGAGATGATGCACACCCTGCGTCTACGTCAGGCTTGGTGGTTCCTCCCCAACTTTAAGTTCATGTCTTTTTCCTCCACCCAGCTTAGCCCCTCCCCATCTGTCTTTCTTTGTTTCTTTGCTGGGGACCAACTGGCTAAGCAGCAGTTCTGCAGAGAAGACCTTGGGCATTACACTGGAAGAGAAGCTGGCTATGAGTCAGCAGTGTGCCCTGACAGCCATGAAGGCCAATGGCACATTGAGCTGTATTTGTAGGAGTGTTGCCAGCAGATCAAGGGAAGTGATTATTCCCCTCTATTCGGCACTGGTGAGACCACACCTGGAGTATTGTGTCCAGTTTTGGTCCCCCCACTACAGAAGGGATGTGGACACATTGGAGAGATTCCAGTGAAGGGCAACAAAAATGATTAGGGGGCTGGGGCACATGATTTACGAGGAGAGGCTGAGGGAACTGGGGTTATTTAGTCTGCAGAAGAGAAGAGTGAGGGGGGATTTGATATCAGCCTTCAACTACCTGAGCGGGGGGAGGGGGGTTCCAAAGAGGATGGAGCTCGGCTGTTCTCAGTGGTGGCAGATGACAGAACGAGGAGCAATGGTCTCAAGTTGCAGTGGAGGAGGTCTAGGTTGGAGATTAGGAAACACTATTTCACTAGGAGGGTGGTGAAGCCCTGGAATGGGTTCCCTAGGGAGGGGGATGGAATCTCCATCCTTAGAGGTTTTTAAGGCCCGGCTTGACAAAGCCCTGGCTGGGATGACTTAATTGGGGTTGGTCCTGCTTTGAGCAGGGGATTGGACTAGATGACCTCCTGATGTCTCTTCCAACCCTGATATTCTATGATTTTATGATTCTATTCTATGATTCTATGATTCTTTTCCCCGCTCCAGCCCTGTTTGTTCCCCCGCATGCTGGTCATTTATTTTCAGTTGTTTCCCTGTGCGCTTGAAATACACAAGGGCCGTGTCTGTTGTTTGGGTCTCTTATTCTCTGAGGGTTCCCGTCCTATGCCCCTTGTACATTAGCACATTCATAGCAAACCAGTATCTATGCCATCTGCTTCTCTCTCTCGACTCCTGGAGATCCTAACTCCTGGATTCTGTCTGGAAGCCCCCTACCCATCTCGGCGATCTCAGGGAACAAACCTTGCCTGGAACGCAATGAAGGCCGAAACACTCTTCTCTGCTCAGTTACTCTATAATTAAATTCCCCCAGCCAGGTGCAGTGTGATGCTTATGAGACCGTTTGACACTGGTATGGGGTGGATAAGAAAATGTGTCACCAATAAATATTTGCAGAAGTCAATGAGGAGGAATTTAGCAAACAGGTCTGGGAGTGGCAGGGGAGCTGTCATAATGAAATCAACCCATCGGCATCCTTAGTTTCCTTAATAGTTTCACCAGACCCCCATCTGGTGTGAATCGGCCATCGCTCCATGGGAGTCAATGGGGCCAGATTCCAGCTGGGGTCAATCGGCCGTAGTTCCTTTGGAGTCACTGGGGCCAGATCCCAGTTGTATGATTTATACCACCTGATGATCTGGCTAAACATCTCTCATGTGGAAAGAGTCGCACCTCTACCCTTGTGACTAAGCTGAGTATCACCTCTTCGCTCTGTGGCACAAACCTGCAGACAGTATGCGACAAATTCAGTAAAACACAAGCTGGTGGGCTGAGAAAGGGTCAGTCTGAATTGTATTTAAAGAGGAAGTGTCCAGGCATGAGGGTCGTGCAATTAATGACATTTCAGGAAATCATTCACGGTTACTCCCAAGGTGTATTTGAATGCGATTCTGTCTTTGGACTATATAGAGAGGAAAGGGGCCGTGCTAGACAGGTTAATGCAGTGGGGGCCAACATGGGCCTGAGAAGGAGCCAGAATTTACCAATGTACATTGCCAAAGAGCCACAGTAATACGCCAGCAGCCCCCCATCAGCTCCCCCGCTCCCGCCCCCAGCGCCTCCCGCTCCCTCCCCGCACCTCCCGATCACCTGTTTTGGAGCATGCAGGAAGCTCTGGGTGGGGAAGGGGGAAGAGCAAGGGCACGGCAGGCTCAGGGAGGGGGCGGGAAGGGGTGAAGTGGGGGCAGAGCCTGTGGCAGAGCCAGGGGTTGAGCAGGGAGCCCCCCCGGCACATTGGAAAGTTGGCGCCTGTCGCTCCAGCCCCGGAGTCGGTGCCTAGACAAGGAGCCGCGTATTAACTTCTGACGAGCCGCGTGTGGCTCCAGAACCACAGGTTGGCCACCCCTGGGTTAGTGCATCTCTTCGATATGTTTTTAAAGCAAATTTTTAACTCAGGTCCTGTAGACTAACATCTTCGGAGTAAATATGACAGTGATGCCCACCTGGTTTTGTCAGTAAATTCAGATACTAACCGTATATACCTGGGGTTTGGCAAATGCCTGTGAAATGGCTTCATTCCCCCTTGAACGGCTCTTTGGCAGCGTCAGTGTTGTGCTGATAGGGCTGGCAGGCTGGAGGCTTTTTCACTTGTAAGTTACGAGATCCCCGCCGGAGAAGACTCGCCAGGCTGCAGCTGCCAGCGGTGGGAGCCTGCAGGAAGGGTCAGACCAGGGATAGGAAGAGCTGGGAGGGTGGACACTAAGCCCCAAATTTCCAGGGGCCCTACACAGCTGCATATTCTGCGTATGCTGAGGACGGCCCTGCTGGAAAACACAGCGCAAACTACGACATTCTTTTCAGGTTCTGGCACCACCCTTGCTCCACCAGCCCCAGTGGGTACTGCCAGTTTCAGGGAGGAGGCTAAGGTGGCTACCGATCTCCTAGCCCCTGTGTTCGCACCCCACAGGGTTCAGCTCTGACCTGCCACACGCCCTACTGCCCTGGTCAGAGGCCTCCATTGTTTGCAGCTGTCTCTGCTACAGCAAAGAGACTTAATTGCTGTCTTCATTGAGCCTGAAAGCAAGTGCTGGGCTTTGCTGGGGAGCCTTGGCTCCCATCCTCCCTGCTTTAACCACTGAACCCCACTCCCTTTTGTACACAACCCTGCTGGCATCTGGCACCCGTTACCCTTTTAGGGACGGAATGCTGTAATCATTATTCATTGGTGAAGATATTGAATAGACCTAGATCCAGAACAGATCCCTGTGGCACCCCACTCGACAGGCCTTTCCAGCCTGACAGTGAACAATTGATAACTACTCTCTGAGGATGGTATTCCAACCAGTTGTACATCCACCTTATAATAGGTTCCTCTGGGCTGTATTTCGCTAGTTTGCTTATGAGACGGTCATGTGAGCCAGTATCAAAAGCCTGTATACTGGAGGAAATGTTTAAAAATCAATGTTGATTTAATTATACTTCAACACAGGCATGTCAAACATGCAGCCCCCACAAATTTAAATTGTGGCCTTCAGCTGGCAGTGCTGAGTTAGCCGTTAATGCTCGGAACACGAGAC
Organism: Natator depressus; assembly: GCF_965152275.1. Classification (NCBI taxonomy): domain Eukaryota; kingdom Metazoa; phylum Chordata; order Testudines; family Cheloniidae; genus Natator; species Natator depressus. The sequence continues at coordinate 18,612,993 of NC_134257.1, forward strand.
CTGCTGAATGTCTGTAATGTTACAGGTTTCAGTGGTAGCCGTGTTAGTCTGTTTCAGCAAAGAAACCTCGGAGTCCTTGTGGCACCTTCGAGACTAACAAATTTATTATTTATCAAAACCTAAACTTAATTTCCCGCATACTAACTTCTCCCTACTGTTACTTACACCTTCTTGTCAACTGTCTGTAAAGGTTTCAGAGTAGCAGCCGTGTTAGTCTGTATTTGCAAAAAGAACAGGAGGACTTGTGGCACCTTAGAGACTAACCCATTTATTTGAGCATAAGCTTTCGTGAGCTACAGCTCACTTCATCGGATGCATTCAGTGGAAAATACAGTGGGGAGATTTATATATACACAGAACATGAAACAATGGGTGTTACCATACACACTGTAACCAGAGTGATCATTTAAGATGAGCTATTACCAGCAGGAGAGCGTGGGGGAGGGAGAAAACCTTTTGTAGTGATAATCAAGGTGGGCCATTTCCAGCAGTTGACAAGAACGTCTGAGGAACGTTAGGAATTAATTCCAATTCAGCAGTCTCTTGTTGGAGTCTGTTTTTGAAGTTTTTTTGTGGAAGAATTGTCACTTTTAGGTCTGTAATCGAGTGACCAGAGAGATTGAAGTGTTCTCCGACTGGTTTTTGAATGTTATAATTCTTGACGTCTGATTTGTGTCCATTTATTCTTTTACGTAGAGACTGTCCAGTTTGGCCAATGTACATGGCAGAGGGGCATTGCTGGCACATGATGGCATATATCACATTGGTAGATGTGCAGGTGAACGAGCCTCTGATCGTGTGGCTGATGTGATTAGGCCCTATGATGGTGTCCCCTGAATAGATATGTGGACAGAGTTGGCAACGGGCTTTGTTGCAAGGATAGGTTCCTGGGTTAGTGGTTCTGTTGTGTGGTGTGTGGTTGCTGGTGAGTATTTGCTTCAGATTGCGGGGCTGTCTGTAGGCAAGGACTGGCCTGTCTCCCAAGATCTGTGAGAGAGACGACGATGGGTCCTCCTTCAAGATAGGTTGTAGATCCTTGATGATGCGTCGGAGAGGTTTTAGTTGGGGGCTGAAGGTGATGGCTAGTGGCGTTCTGTTATTTTCTTTGTTGGGCCTGTCCTGTAGTGGGTGACTTCTGGGTACTCTTCTGGCTCTGTCAGTTTGTTTCTTCACTTCCGCAGGTGGGTATTGTAGTTGTAAGAACGCTTGATAGAGATCTTGTAGGTGTTTGTCTCTGTCTGAGGGGTTGGAGCAAATGCGGTTGTATCGTAGAGCTTGGCTGTAGACAATGGATCGTGTGGTGTGATCTGGGTGAAAGCTGGAGGCATGTAGGTAGGAATAGCGGTCAGCAGGTTTCCGGTATAGGGTGGTGTTTATGTGACCATCGCTTATGAGCACCGTAGTGTCCAGGAAGTGGATCTCTTGTGTGCACTGGTCCAGGCTGAGGTTGAGGGTGGGATGGAAATTGTTGAAATCATGGTGGAATTCCTCAAGGGCTTCTTTTCCATGGGTCCAGATGATGAAGATGTCATCAATATAGCGCAAGTAGAGTAGGGGCGTTAGGGGACGAGAACTGAGGAAACGTTGTTCTAAGTCAGCCATAAAAATGTTGGCATACTGTGGGGCCATGCGGGTACCCATAGCAGTGCCGCTGATCTGAAGGTATACATTGTCCCCAAATGTAAAATAGTTATGGGTGAGGACAAAGTCACAAAGTTCAGCCACCAGGTTTGCCGTGACGTTATCGGGGATACTGTTCCTGACGGCTTGTAGTCCATCTTTGTGTGGGATGTTGGTGTAGAGGGCTTCTACATCCATAGTGGCCAGGATGGTGTTTTCAGGAAGATTTCAACAATTTCCAAATAAATGCTCAAATAAATTTGTTAGTCTCTAAGGTGCCACAAGTCCTCCTTTTCTTTTTGTCTGTAAAGGGCCACTCTCTTACCACTTCAAAAGTTATTTCTCCTCCTTTGGTATCTTGCTGTTAATTGATTTAGCTCGTTAGACTGACCTAACACTTGGTAAAGCAGCCCCATCCTTTCATGTATTTATATCTGCTCCTGTATTTTTTACTTCATACATCTGATGAAGTGGGTTCTAGCCCACGAAAGCTTATGCCCAAATACATTTGTTAGTCTCTAAGGTGCTACAAGGACTCCTCGGTTTTTTGTAATGTTACAGGTCACTGTCAATGGAGGGAGAGCTTCAAACCGGTTTGCCAGCAACAGCAAAATAGAAGCGGTTCAGTGGTGCAGATTATCCGCTTTGCGTATTATGTCAATAAGGCAATGCTTGAGATGTCAGCATCCAGCCAGAAATAATCGTCGTGACACTAGGAATTACTGGAATCCATCCACAAATGGTACAGACGTGGTTAGGTAACATACATGGAACATGAGACTGCCTGGCAGGAAACTGGCTTCTGTTGTTTATTTATAGTGTGTCCAGAGAAACTGGCCTTTGTACACACATGCAAATTATCCCCCTTCACTCCTATCTTCACACTCTCCTTTGCCATCGTGCCTACAAAGAGCCTGACAGTGGTGAGGGAGCAGGCGTGCTCAAACTCCTCCGGCTCTCACACTGACGAGCGTGGTGCGGATCATCGATTGCTCAGTTTGCGGGTGGCTCAGAAAAAGACCTAAAGGAAACGTTTCGACCTTTCTGGCATTTGTAAGGGGGCTTTTGGGTGTGACCGAAACAATTCGCTGAAATTGACGTGCATTCGTTAAGCGTTTCTGTCAAACCGAATCTGCATTTTTCAACAAAGAACTTTCTGGCCAAGACATTTCACCCAGCGCTAACGCTGTCCCATATTGTCTTATCGTTTCCTTGGGCTCCTCCGTCTGTCTCCATCCGTCACCGCTTGTCTTACACTCAGGTTGTCACAGCTCTTTGGGGCAGGGACCGTATTTTTTTCTGTGTTTGGGCAGCACAATGCGGGTCCTGGTCTGTGACCGAAACTCCTGGGTGCTACCGTAATACACCTAATAAATAGCCATAATAATGTGCACAGTGGGATCCAGGGCCATGACTGGAGGACCTGGGTGCTACCATAATACAGGTAATAAATAATAAAAATAATAATAAACACAAAAATTCTCATGGAAAGTGTCTTCTTTTCTCGATTTCTCCCCACCCCACCCCCAGGAAAATTGAATACTGAAGATTTTTGGCTGAAATCTGAAAATATTTCAGTGTTAGGTAGATTTAGGCTGCAGGATTTGAGGCAAACCACACATTTTCTGCGGAACCCTTCTCCATTTCCCAACCAGCTCTCACCGAGAACGATGCAGCGACCATCGGGGTCAGCTGACCGCCTTACTTAGACAAATCACCTTTTGATTGCTTAGACAAAGCTTCCCGGAGCACAGAAGTTGTTGTCGGCTCTAAAGAACTATTTGTTTTAGTGGGGGCAGCTCCCGAAGTTGGCATGATAAGCCCCATTGAGTGCCAGTCAAGCTAACCAAAGAATGCACCCACGTATTTATAGCTACAACTCCACTTAAATATAATTCCAGGTGTTCACTTGCTACACTGGATGATGTGGGTGTGGTACAGAGGCCGTGTGACCGAGTCAATAGAAAGTCCGAGTGGGAATCTGGGTGATAGTCCTGGCTTTGAGCAGGCTGCCAGGACCCCTGGGTTTCTCCTTTGGTGTTGGGAAGGGAGTGGCCTTGTGGGTAGGGAATTGGACTCAGGACTCCTGGGTCCTGTTTTCAGCCCTGGGAGGGAAGTGGGATGAAGTGGTTAGAGTAGGGGGTAGCTGGGAATCAGGATTGCTGGGTTCTATAGCAAGGGGTGAGGGGTCTAATGGTCGGAGCAGAGGGGATGGGAGCCAGGACTCCTGAGTTCTATCCCAGATCTGGGAGGGGAGTGGGGTCTGGTGGGTTAATCCAGGAGGAAGGGGGTAGCTGAGAGTCAGGTCTCCTGGGTTCCACAGAGAGGGGATTATGGTCTAGTGGTTATAGTGCAGGGGAGGGGAAAGATGGTCAGCATTCTTCAAATCTACTCCCAGCTCGGCCACTGACTCACTGCTCCGCTGGGGAAAATCCACACTCTGGGCTAGACTCAGCCTTGCCAAGCCTTGCCACGCCCAGGCTCTCCATGCAGCGCACGGGGAGAGGGGGCCTGAGAGTGGGACCCACAGAAGCAACCTGCTGAGCGGTGGAAATGCGGAGAAGAGGGGTGTGGCCTAAAGGAGTTAGGCTCCTCCCTCTCCATGGGATTCACAGCCAGGGGCCCTCTTCTGGGTTGCATTATCCAGAGGGCACAGGATGAATCGCTACCACACATCCCAGTGCTTAGGCTCCTGGAGTGGGTCCGTGGGGCAGAGCAGAGAATCCGGGGCTAAATCTGTGGAGCTAGTTACCCCCAGAGCGAAGCTCTGGCCCCAGGGGATAGGTCCCTTGACTTCTGGGCATGGATGCGCTGCCTCCATGCAACCTGCATCCCCAGTGCACTAGCTTCCCCTCAGTTCAACCCCCTCCTCAGCTCCCAGCGCTTAGTTGTGTCTAGAGGAAAACCAAATAGACGTTTATCAGACACAGCTTAAAAATAAAGATTCCAACAGAGGCAAGTCTAAGGATCAGACCCATACGCAGAAGACTGTAAAACCCCACCTACAGCCTAAACTGATTAACAGGTTCTCTTCCTGTCTAATAGGCTGTTTATCACCCAAAAGGGCAGTCCCTACACTGCTCATCCCGGCGAGCTAGCTGGGCTCCACGTCTTGTGAGCTGGCAGTGTCACCTCCACAATGCTCCGAAGTCTAGTCAATGATTTATACAAAGTGGAACCGCTTCACCAGGAGAAATGGAGAGAGATGACTAGTTTGGTTGATAAAAGTAACAGTGCTGATGTCATAAGACTGGGATCGGCAGAATTTGATTTTTATTTTTTTATAATTTTCCTGGATAAGATTCATGTTTATTTTTAAGCATTTTCCCCCAATTTTTATTAATCAAAATTTTAACGTTATCAGGAGATTATGGGGGGTGGACTCAGATAATAATTATTTCATAACAATAGCTGCTGAGATTCAAAAAGTTAAAGCTTAATAACCCGTTAAAACAGGAATGGTCACTATCAACAACCCCTGTTGAAATATACAAAGTAAATAGCCATAAATCAAACCCAAATAGGTTCTCACAGTGCATTTCTCTTGCTTTGCCTGTCTGTGCATTTCAATGACCATGGATGGGAATATTTTTTCATTGGGTTGTGTGTGTGTACGGTGAAATCGATACTTACCAACATTTACTCATAAAAAACTAATCTTTTGAAGTGTAAGCATACCTAGACGTCTGTAAAGCATTTGACCTGGTACCACATGGCATTTTGATTAAAAAACATTAGCATGATAGAAAATTAACATGGCACACGTTATTTGGATTAAAAAGTGGCTGACAGCTCTCAAAATGTAATAGTAAATGGGGAATCAACTTTGAGCAGGTGTGTTTCTAGCGAGGTTCCCCACCGGGATCGGTTCTTGGATCTACGCTATTTAACATTTTTTTAATCAATGAAGAAAGCATCAAATCCTCACTGTAAAGTTTGCAGATGACACACAGATGGGGGGAGTGGTAAATGAAGAGGATGAGCCACTGATACAGAGCAATCTGGATCACACGACAAGCTGGGCACAAGCAGACAATATGTGTTTGAATAGGGCTCAGTGTCAATGTGTACAGCTGGGAACAAAAGTTTGGGAGTCATGGTGGATAATCAGTGGAACACGAGTTCCCACTTTGACGCTGTGGCCAAGAGAGCGAATGCGATCCTGGGATGTTCTGACAGAATGTAGCCTGCCTTCACTATCATAATAATCTGTCCACAAAGCGTTTGAGATCTCATAACCAGCTAGCCATTATTATCCTGGTAAAATGTCTGTGGCAACATTGCATGCAAAGGTGTAAGATTCCACTGGATGGTGCTGTTAACACATGTTCCAAACTCTGAAACCTGCCCAAACAGCAGATGGCAAACAGGTCTGCCGCAAACCAAAGGAGGTGTGCTTCACAGGTAAGCTGTCAATAAAGTCATCAAGCCGGAAGGGTAGACAAAGAAACAAGCAGGTGAGGAAAAAGTGCAGGAAATATCCTCTCCTGTAGAGCCTCTCTCTCCTTAATCTCAGCCGGATGTGTTGTCCAAGGGAGGGACTGACCCTATCAAAGGGGGACAAACACCCCCAGGCACTCCCTCCTCTTTCACTCGCTCTGGTCATCCATTCATTGCGTAAAAGGGGAAGGGACGCAGCCACTACACAGCTGGAGGGGTCCTGGCCTAAGGAGTTTGGCCAGTAAGATTGCTGAGAACATGCGATGAGAAAAAACTTTTTTTGGAATTGAACATCATTTGTGAAGTTAGGCACCAGCTCTGTTTCATCTTTATTTTTCTTGTAGTGCCTCATTATCTGTATTCATTTAAAATCTCTCTCTTGGCAGTTAATAAACTTGTTTTATTTTTGTAACTAATCCAGCATGTTTGAACTGAAGTGTTTGGGAAACTCCCATTTGAGATAACAAGGTGTGTGCACATCTTTTCTATTAATAAACAGAGGGACTTTATAGGAGCTTGTATTAGCCAGGAGAGAGCTGGGCAGTACAGGATGTACATTTCTGGGGGAAACTCTGGGACTGGGAGTGTGCTGGGGTCACCCTGCGGGGTAATTCAGGCTGGTAAAAGCCCAGGCGTGACTGACAGTTTGCAAGTGAACACAGCTGGGCGTGGCTTGCACGCTGGAGGCTGTGAGCTGGCCGGCCAGGAGGCTACAGCAGCAAAGCCGCATAAAGGGCACACCAGGCTCGAGTGCAGGGCTGACCTAGTTACTCACTAGTCTAGACTACGTCACAGATGCATAAAGAGGGGAATCACGAGCTCACCTCTGTATTTGGCACTGATGTGATCGCTGCTGGAATCCTATGTCCAGTGGGTGCACCAAACAAGCTCTGTCAGGCTCAACAGAAAGAGCAATTAAGCCCTTGTACCTAGAAAGATCCCTTAGCACCAAAGCCCATCCTGCCTGCACCCAGCCCCCACATTCTCCCCACTTTGCATCCAGTCCAGCCCATCCTCTGTAGGGACGAGCTGGTGCTTTTAGGTCTGTCATATGATTGTTTGATGCCCACAAATGTGTGTTGCCAACTCTGGTAACTTTTTTGACCCTCGTTGCAAGAGCTTTCGCTAGAGGGATCCAGCTGAGCTCCAAGTGCAACCATTGGTATAAAATGCTGCCAGACGGTGCAGAGATTCCAGCTCCACCGTGAGCCCCACCATTCCCATGAATGCTGTGTCCCTCCAGCCCCACAACTGCCGGCCCCCAACTCCTCAGATAATGTTGCTCCCCAAATACTACATCTACCCATTCCCTCGCCTCCCATCCTTTGCATCAATTCACCCTCCCAGCCCCACATTTAAATTAATTCATTCTGTGTGTCCCCCCCATCCCCATGTGAGTTCTGCCCCCACCACCCACATCTGCCAAGGTGTCACCCAATGAAATTAATAGACAAAGAACAGACAGTACTTTCCCCATGCAACACACAGTTAACCTGTGGAACTCATTGCCTTGGGATGCTGTGATGGGCAAAGGTATAACTGGGTTCAAATAAGAACTAGACAAGTCCATGGAGGATACGACCATTAATGGCTATTAGCCAAGAAGATGGTCAGGGATGCAAGCTCATGCACAGGGTGACCCTAAACCTTTGACAGCTTGAAGCTGGGAGTGGATGTCAGGGGTGGGTCTCTCCAAAATTGCCCTGTTCTGTGCACTTCCCCTGAAACTGTGGCTCTAGTCTGACCTCTTGTATAGCATTGGGCATAGAACTGGCTGAATTAATTCCTGTTTGAACAGGAGTAGATCTTTTAGGAAGAAGATGCTTCCCCACACTGAGCCCAGGGAGCCCCCGGGCCACTTCCCCCTGCTGCGCCCCGGGATCCCCCAAGCTGCTTCCCCTGGACCCCTCTCAAGTCTTGGGACCTGCATGGGGAAATGCAATCCAGCCCACCCTGGGGTGAAGAGCTCAGTGAGGATGTTGCAGGGGAGACACCAGCCCCGAGTCCCTTTCATGCATTAAACATCTCTGCTCGGGCTCTATGGGGACCCTGGTTCTGGGGTTTCATGGGAAGCTGCTCTCGTTGTTTGCGTCCCGGTGGATGTGACTCCATTCTGCACGTTCCTGTGGATGTTACCTCTAGGCAGCTCCCTCCTGCCCAGCCATGGTGTTGCAGGGGACTTTGTCATTTCCTCGGCTGCGATGGTCAGTCCCAGCTGGTCCCTTCTCCGGGCTGCCTTGCTGGGTCTTCTGTGGCCAAGTCACACAACAGCCCAAGCCACCTTCCGGGGTCCAGCTGTAAAGAAATACAAGGTCCTTTGCCCTGCCTGGGCTCAGTTCTGAATAAAAAGCTTCTTTCACCCCTCCTGGGGCTTGACTTAAGAGTTCAGCCCCTTCCCCTTGTCAGGGTATTGACGCCCCACCCCCAGCATTTCCCAAACCAAGTACCACCTAAACCAACCTTCTGCCCCTCCTGGGCTTCTACCTCCTTCCCTGGTCTTCACAGACCCTAGCTCGGGCCCTAGTCCTCTCCGCTCTAAGGCCCTGCCCCAGGAGCTGCACCTGTTCCTGAAGCTCTGCTTTCTAGCCACAGCCAACCCCAGCGACTGGCCCTTCTTCCAGGCCTTTCCCAGGGAGTGGGGTCTCCCCTCCAGCCCCGCGCTCTCTGTTCTTTACACAGCTGAGCTCTGTCTCCTCTGGTCGAGGCAATCGGTGAATCACCTCCCGGGTGCAGAGCATAACTACTTAGGTAAGTTATAAAAGGTCATAGAGGATAGGTCCATCCATGGCTATTAGCAGGGTGGTGAGGGACTCAACCCCATGCTCTGGGTGTCCCTAAACCTACGACTGCCAGAAGCTAGGAGTGGATGACAGGGGATGGATCACTGGATAACTTCCCTGTTCTGCACCTGGCATTGGCCACTGTCAGACACAGGACACTGGGCTAGATGGACCATTGGTTTGACTCAATGTGAAGGGGTTCTCGGGGTGCCACCTGAACTGTGGGACCGCTGAGCCCCCTGTCCCAGCAGCACTGGGATGCTGTGCCAAGCTACAGACCTCTGGCAGGTGCTGCACTTACACCGCCATCCCCAGAAACATCCAACTGAGTTACATGAATGATCTCCCAGCCACTCATGAACCAACAATAGGGAGGCTCCAGCCAATTCCCCCCAGCCCTGCACCCCAGAGCTGTGCTGTCCTGCGCAGGTCAGAAGCCTGGCCAGTGTCAGTTCATTACCCAGGTGAATATGGGGATCCCAGGGTGCTACTCAGAGGTACAGAGTGCCGCACCCAGTATGGACATTCGTAAGTTCTCTCCCTTGCCGTACACCTCCCCTCCTGCCCTGCCCCTCTTTTACATGGGAAAACGTCAATTCAGATGCATGTTTTCCTTTTGTCGGCAGGAAATGTCAAAATAAAAAAATTATTTTAGATATTCAATGAAAATTTCTGATTTTTTTGGTGTTCGGAAACTCGTAACAGTTTGGTTTTCTATTTCCCATATTTGGCTGTTCATTTTTTCTTATATTTTAATTTTCCCTTCCCTTCTCCCAGTGGAACGGGTAAAAAGAATATGAGGAAGGAGAGAGAACCCTACTCTTTTCTTAATGAGTTAGAACAGGGAAAAGTTGGGCAAAAGGAAGAGCTTGTCTACAAAAACTAGATAATGGGCTCTTCAATCTAGCAGACAAAGGTCTAACAAGATCCAATGGCTGGTAACTGAAGCTACGAGACAAATTCAGACTGGAAATAAGGAGCACAATTTTAACAGTGAGTAATTAACAATTGGAACAAATTACGAAGGGTCATGGTGGACTTCCCATCACTGGCAATTTTTAAATCAAGATGGGATGTTTTGTTAAAAGATCTGCCCTGGTTCAAACAGGAATTAATTCAGGGAAATCCCATGGTCTGTGTTATCCAGGAGGTCAGACTGGATGCTCACAATGGTTTCTTCTGGATTTATAAAATACAAATACATACAAATTTACACTAGTTTAATGAAATCTGTTCAAACTAATCTAAATAAAGGAGGACTCTCCCTTGTGTGAACAGTATTATGCTGATGTAGAAGTGGCTTATTCTGGTTAGTTAAAATCAGCTGGGAATTGATTTAAACTCAACTGAAAGACTCCCAGAGTCAGCTACTTTCAAACCAAGACATGGATGTTCACACTGAGGTCTGCTCCAGTTTAATTGAAGACCAGCGTTCCTTTTTACCCCTGCCCTCCTCCTGAGGACGTGTTATGCGACAGCCGCTAATGACGAGATTACAGCAAGCCTCTGGTCTCATTCAGAGTACGCCTACACCTGGGGCTGCCCTGTGTCACCTGACCTGGGGTCACGCAGCTCGGACTGGGGGGCTATGTTGGTGTTGGGCTGGAGCCTGAGCTCCGGGGCCCTTGAGATTCAGCCCTAGCCTGAACATCTACACTGACAATTTATAACTGCGCAGCCCGAGGCAGGTGAGATGGGTCAGCCATTGGGCATTTTATTGCAGTGCAGGCGGTGCGGCATCCCCCAGGGTATAACTGGACTGCTGTGTCCCCTCAAGCCTCTAACCTGGAGTGCCTTTGACACTGCTTTGCTGTGAGAACAGCCATTTCTGCTCTGCGCACACGCGGCCTCCAGCAGGTAAATTAGTCCCAGCTATACTGTCTGAGTGCTAAAGCCAGCCACTCGTGGCTTATCCTACAGGGCGACACCAGCAAGCTCCCAGTCCCAGATTTTCCCCCAGTAATCATAGAATCCTAGAATCTCAGGGTTGGAAGGGACCTCAGGAGGTCAACTAATCCAACCCCCTGCTCAGAGCAGGACCAACCCCAACTAAATCATCCCAGCCAAGGCTCCGTCAAGCCAGGCCTTAAAAACCTCTAAGTAACGTGCATCTTGTACTGCCCAGCATCTTCCTGGACAACACAAGCTCATAGAAAGTCTGTCATTTCAATAACAGGAAATGATACGCCCGCATCTTGTTACCCCAAGCGAAGGTCCCCAAACACTTCACACACACTGGTGTAGATAAAACAGCACAATAAGTTTATTAACTACAGAAAGAAAGATTTTAAGGGACTACAAGTAATGGGGCATAAAAGTCAGAATTGGTTACAAAGAAATAAAAGGTAAAACACAGACTAATACCTAACTTAATGAGCTAAGTGAATTTAAAGCAAAAAGGTCTCTCTCACCATGTGCATACAGCAGGCTGGCTGAGTTCCCTCAGGCAGGACCTCTCCCCCAGTTCAAGGATGTTTCCTTTGTCTTTCATACATTGTTGATGCTGTGAGTAGAGGTGAGGGGAGAGAGGTCACTTGGGGCCATTGCTGTGTCCCTTTATAGCCCTCTCTCTTGTCCAAGAGTCATTTCCAGCTGGGCTCTGGGAGCCCGGATATCTGAGTCCTTTCTCACATGTAGATTTCAATCACTCTCTCCTTCCTTCCAAAGAAGGGCTGCTTAGCCAGGTGATAGTTTATTTGGTTTAGTTGACACCTGGTTGAGGCGTCAGTTTGTCTTTGTCTCTGAAGAACTGATTTCTGCCTCCTTTTCTAAACCTGAAATAAGTATTGTCATATAGTAGAATCTTATAATTTCACATACAGTGTTGCCACACATATTTCACTGGGACAATAATAATCAGCAGATTATGAGTTTTCAAATGATCCCTCACAAGGCAGACTTTGTATTGAATTTATCATAGTTTTGTAAAAATGGAGAACGTACGGATACAGACTGTCACAGGCATACCCTAACAGTCCTGATTTCAATGATGAGAACATGAGCTGGCATTGAACCTGAGCTAGAAAACAGGACGTTAACCTTCAGTGTCCTCTGAGCACCAAGCAAACATCTCAAGCCCTGGGCTCTGTTGTGTTCACAGCACACACAGAGAGAAGTGAGATAAAGAAAATCGGCGTAACTTTGTTTCTTCAATCTCAGAACACACAGGAACCCAGGAATCAGGCTGCCTTAAACAAGCAGGCACAGCACATCCAACCTTGCTTTAAACTGGCTGTCTGCAAACTGACTGTTCTCTCACACTTTAATACAGAGCCCCTTAGCTGCAAGCAGGACAGCGGTACCCCCCACCCGCTCTTAAAGTGATAGCTTACAATTCCAATGGAGTCCTTAATGCACCACAGGCTCTACAGATGATCACTCCCGGTTATTGATCTGCCCATCCAGCTCCCAGATGCCAGTTCACCTCCATCATCAACCCCTATTTCTTGCCATGCACCCTCTGTCCACTTCGGCATTTCGTACACCACCACTCCAGGGGAACTGGCCTAGATTAGTAACATCCCCCATGTTCAGAATCCCACCCATGTTTAGGGACCACCTGCCACTCCCCTTGCTAATCAAGAGGAGAAGCCACAAAGAAGGGAATAGAAAACAGAGCACAGTGTAAGAAAGCAGAAACCCCCCTCCTGGTATGTTTGTGCTCTAGTGGCACTCAATTTGCACCCCTGCTTATACGGGATACTGGAGCAGATGGACCCAGCGGTCCTGTATGACTGACAGACGGGTCCTGTATGTATTCCTACGTTCCTGCTGCTTGAACAGAAAGCGTGAGTGCTGTAGTCAAAGAGTTCACACGCACTGCATGTGCCTCATATCCAATACGTTTTCCATAGTGGTATCCGGTTTGAGATGCTGCCTTTTCTCCAGTGGATGGGGCCTTTGGCATCTGATCTCTTTGCCTGGGCAGTACCCAACTTTTGATGGGGTTACATTTAGTTTTTCTCTTCTACCTCGAAAGCTTTGGTCAGGACCCTTTGGGCATCTTCAGCAACATCATTTAGACAGCGCTGCAGGGTGGCGTATGTTACACGGGTACCCAATAGCAATATCTTACGGAAGACGCGCTCAGTTAACGTCATGTAATGATCTTCAGCCTTGCCCAGAAGATGTACAATAAAATTGTGTGACATTTCTTCTTCTAGTGGAGACTTTATCACTGCCTTCAAGTCTGCAAAGGGCTTCCCAACCATCTTGGAAAGCTTAACCAGGGAGTCATCATCCAAACCAAAGTTCTTGCGGTAACTTGCCATGCAGTGCCTCAATAGACAAACATCACAAGCAAAAGAAAGACCTGGAACAGGAAGTGCAGAAATGATGCAGGATACCAGGGCGTGTTTCCAGATCTGATCCTGCAGGGCTTTCTTTTTCCTTTCCAGGATGGGTCTGGAAATACTGGTCAGGGAAAGAAGGAAAACGTGACTCTTGCGAGAGTCAAGCTCATCTGCCAGAGTTTCCTGCAGTCAGGGAGAATCGTACTTGCCAAACTCCCATCTGGAGACAAGGAAAACCCGCGGGGAGCTCATCCCTGCTCCCTGCAACCTCGTCATGCAATCGTCTCTGATTTTCTGCAGGGTGGTCTCCTCACTGAAATTTTTCTTTCTTTTTTCATTTTGCAAGTCTATGTCAACCTTGGAGCGCACAAAGTAAAATTTCTTCCCCATCCTTTGGATCTCCTGGGCCAGGTCAAGGTGGGTGGATTTGAACCGCTCAGAAGCAATGATAATGAAAAAATCATAGTAGGCAAAATTGACCTGCCGGAGGTAGCTGTCAGGCCGGAAACTCGGTGTCCCGATTCCCGGAAGGTCCCATATGGTAACATTTGGGTGTTTGGGATGAGGATAAGGAGTTTGCTCCATTGTCGTTTCTGTCACGCCAACCTTGGCTGCATATTCGTCATCATCATCCAGAACCAGCATGGCGTTGATGAAGGATGATTTCCCACATCCCGACTCCCCTGTGATGGCGATGTTGAGCTTCATGTTTTTCAACTGCTCTAGGGATTCTTGCACTTTAGAAACCATTTCTGAAAGATTCCCTCTTTCAACAGCAGCCTTTAGCTCTTTGAGATCCTCTTTGGGCATAGTGGAGAGATTAAAATCCGTATCCTGAAATCTACCATCCAAAGCACCTCTTGGTAATGCCATCTTTCTGGGGGAAAAAAGAGAAGGATGCCAGTCAGTGTAGATAGAAAAGGGGAAGGCAAGCTGGGGAAGACAGAAATTGGCATTAAAAAGAACTTCATGAGTCCAGATTTGTTCCTGCCTCTTCATAAGGCTATTATAATGTCAATAGAGAGAAAATGTATCAAGAGTAATGTTTGATTATCAGTGTCACACTGTCTGAAGTGACTCACCAGTGAGAGTGTCAATCTCAGGTCAGACTGTCAGAAAACAGGGCAGACTCACCCAAACTGATCCTCTATTCTATAATTAGATTTCACCAAGCCCGTAATAAATGTGAACTCCTGGATCACTATATCAGTCATACCATGGAGTCACATACAGTCCCCTGAGACTCCCTGAGACTCTCCAGCCAATATTACCACCCAGTCAAACTGGACTTTATGATAATGGTCCTTTATACCAAATATCACATCACATTAGGTTACTCCCAACCTCAAAGGGTCAGTCACTTACCCCACATCAATGGATACTCTCGATCTCACACCAAAGACAACGCTGGCAGCCTATTTCTCTAGTAAACTAAAAGTTTATTAGCTAAGAAAAGAAATGAACATTATTGAGAGGTTAAAGCAGGTTAATTACATTAACAGGTGAGTCTAAGATTGTAAATCCAAAATGACAGCAGAGATGTAGTAATCTGCTAGTTTTGCATAAGTCTCTCAGGGTACCCAAAATAATTTTGGGGATCTCTGTCTTGCATCTGGAGTGCTCCCTTGTGAGTGTCCAAACAGTTCAGAGATACAGGATCATTCCCTCAAACCAATATTTATAGATCCTGCTCACAGAAGAAAATCTGAACAGTGTCTTCACCCACATGAGTTTTGATGAGTAGCAGCTGCAGCCTGAGTTGTGAACTTCCATTGTTGAACACAATGACCCTTGCTCTGAAGTTAACATTCTACTTCCTTTGCATACACAAGTAATTCAGTTACAGTGATATACATAATACAATTGCCTGCCATTACATTATAATAGGGATAGATAGATGACTCCAGCGCCTCCTGAGCTTCCAAAGCAGCTACCTCAGGACTTCCATCTTTGAAGAGATGCATGAATTTCTCATATACTTGTATAGTTGCATTGAACAACGCCTTTGGGTCTAACTCTACATTCTCGTCCTTCATGAGTGCAGAGAGAGACTCCATAGACTCCATGAGAGATTTGAAAGATGTCATCTGGCCCAGAGGATGAAGAGGAAAAAGGGAAATTTCATTCAGCGTTTGCTAGTTGGCTGAAACTCAGAATTTCCATTCGGCAGGAAATTCCGACATTTCAAAATTTCTATTTGTCCCAAATAAGAACAAAAAGTTCAAATTTTTGAAATTTCCCATATAACAAAAATTCCAGAACAATTAGTTGTGAAAATATCCACAGGGCTTTCTTGAAACGACCTTATTTTGATAAAGTTGCTGGAACCAAATCAGCTGCGGGAGGAAACTCCCCAGGACTTTGCTTCACGGGCTGAAACGAAGAGAAGGGACTGGCTTTTCTCTAATGATTAAAGAGTTTTCAGTTTTAGTGAGCACAGGTCAGGGCTGAGCAGGGAAAGGTTTCTTGTAGCCTGGGGTGGAACAGGATTCGGTCCCTCCCATTCTGGGAAAAGATCCTAGACTAACCCCGTTCTCTCCCCACAGCTGCGGAGCAAATCATTCCATCCTCAGCCATTGCAGGCCCTCTTCTCTTCTCCCCAGGGCAGCCTAGTAACTCCTTCCTCAGCCCACTGTCAAGTAGAGCACATACCTGAAAACCCGAACTCCCTGCCCCCAACCCCTGCCTGGTGCATAAAGAGAAACATGGGAAATTATTCCCCTTCCAAGCTGTCTCCCCCTTTGGGAGATATGCTGAGATCAGGCACTGGGCTGATTCTGCACCATGTTGTGTTGTCATTTACACCAGTGCAAAATGGGTCGAGAATGATGCTAGTCTGGATCAAAGTGTTGTACATAAGCTTTTCATGGGAGTGAATGAGTTTGCAAGGTGCAGGCAATGGAGAATCTTTCATCGCTCAGACAGCCCTGTCTGATTCACAGGGAGCTTCGTGAAAGTCTCAGGAACTGATTGGGATCCTGTGTTCCTGGAAACCGAAAGCAACAGTCTGAGCAGCCCCTTCCCCAGAAATGGGAGGAATCTAGGAAGCGGGGCTGGCTCTGAGGCACTAAACTGCCAAAAAAATTCCTCCAGCCCTTAACTCTTGCAAGGAAACACAGGTGAGGTCCTGACATGTGGAGCTGTTTAGCGGGCAGCCATCTGACAGCCGCTCGAAAGCTCGTCTCTCTCCCCAACAGAAGTTGGTCAGCAATAAATATATTCGCTCAGCCACCTCAGCTCTCTCATAGACGTTATGTAAGCAGAGGATGGTCCTGCAGTCGTGGGGAACTTTCCTGGCTTCTGCTTTCCCGGCTCTGGCGCCGCAGCTCTCAGCTGCAGCTTGGGCCTGGCTCCCCATCCACATGGCTGGCCTGCGCTGCCCCAGCTCCCCAATGCCAGATCTTCTGGCTCAGGGCTGCTGCTCTGCCCCCAGCTCAGCCTGGGCCGCTGCCGTCTCCTTAGCTCTGCCCTGCCCTGGCTCAGCCAGCCCCAGCTCACACAGAGCACTGGACCGTGGGCTCCTGACTCCCTCATTGGCCTGCTGCACTATCTAGCGCACTGACCTGGGGCGTTGCCCTCTCCCCATCGGCCCCAGGAACTGTCAGTCTCAGGATCCTGACTCCTCTTCAGCCTTTCCCCATTATTTTGGTATCAGGAAAGGGCTGACCAAAAAAATCACCCCAGGAAGTTTCAGTGAGGGGCCAACAGTCTCCTGGCATTTAGCATCATTTTCTTACTTTTTTCACCTTGTCCCATGTGAAAAAATGTAAAAAAAAAAAAAAAAGGTCAGAGACAGTGGGAAAAGCTCCCTTTCCTTCAATTTTATCCCTCTGCTGGCCACACCCATGTGTGGGATCGCTCAGACAATTCAACAAAAGGGTTCCCCAGAAAAGCCTCCCCATAAAATCAGACAATGGGCCACAACCCCTCCCTCACCGCCCCTTTTTCCCCCAGGCAGGGGAAGCACAGACAGAAGCCCCCATGTGTGGGGGTGGCTGGTCCCCAGGGGAATTTGGGAGGGGTGCAGGGGACAGGCTGACACTGCCTGTGCGTAAAGCTAGAGGAAACCAATCTGGGGACGTACCTTATGCAGCCTGTGCTGATGCACCGTCCTTCCTGGTGCTGGAGTGACCGGTGGGTTGGGGCAACCAACCTTTGCGGCTGGAACAAAATCAGCTATTAGGTGAAAACTCTCCTGGACTTTGCTTCAGGGGCTGAAACGAAGAGAAGGGATGGACTTTTCTGTAATGGTTAAAGAGTTTCCTGGTTTAGGGAGGCAGAGGTCTGGGCTGAGCAGAGAGATGTTTCCTGTAGCCAGGGGTGGGACAGGATTCAATCCCTCCCCTACTGGGAAAAGATCCTAAATTAACCAAGCTCATTTTTTCTCTTATTTTCCCCGTTCTCTCTCCACAGCTGCAGAGCGAATCATTCCATCTGCGGCTATTGCAGGTCCTCTTCTCGTCTCCCCAGGGTAGCCTGGTAACCCCTTCCTCAGCCCACTGTCAAGTACAGCACATACCTGAAACCCTGAACTCTCCGTCCTCAACCCCTGCCTGATGCACAAAGAGAAACATGGGAAATTGTTCCCCTTCCAAACTGTCTCACCATCTGGGAGATATGCTGAGATCAGGCACTGGGGTGATTCTCCACCATGTTGTGCTGTCATTTACACCAGTGCAAAATGGGTCCAGAATGCTGCTATTCTGGATCAATAGCTCAGTACCCCCACTTTGCACTGGTGTGAATGAGTCTGCAAGGTGCAGGTGATGGAGAATCTCTCGTCGCTCAAACAGCTTCGTGAGAGTCTCAGGAGCTGGTTTCGATCCTGTGTTCATGGAGACCAAAAGCAACAGGCTGAGCTGCCCTTTCCCCAGAGATGGGAGGAAGCCGGGAGGTGGAGTTGCCAATTGCAAACAAAATTCCTACAGCTCTTAGTTCTTGCAGGGAAACACAGGCACGGGCCTGGGATATGGAGCTGTTTAGCCGGCATCCATCCAACAACAGCTTGAAAGCTGGTCACTTTCCCCAGCATAAGTTGATCCAATAAGACATATTAGCTCACCCACCTTGTCTCTCTCATAAACTTTAGCATCATTTTCTTACATTTCCCCAGGTGAGAAAAATCCAAGAGAAAGTAGGGAAACCCCCTTTCCCTCGATGTTCTACCTCTGCCGGCCATGCCCGTGTGTTGGATCGCGCAGACAAGACCCTAAAGGGGTCTCCAGAAGAGCCTACCCAGAAAATCAGACAATATTCAAATTTAGCAATTTTGATTGAATATTTGATGTGGTTTTTGTTATCTGCAGTTGTTATTTGGGGGTCACAGCTGTCTGTTTGATGCAATGAGAGAAAAGGGAGGGGCTGTTTCAGGGTGGGGGTTCCCTGCTGGAGTGGTGGGGTGGAGCTGTTAACAGCTTCCACAGTACAGATCCATGCCCCGGACAGCATGTGCTGATGTGTTAGCCAGGCATTGGGCAGGGCTGGAGTTGTGGAGGAAGGTTAGATCCCAGGCCATGCCCCTGAAGCAACGTGTAAAAAATAAAGAAATCAGATCCCCAAATTCATCACAAGAGTGCAGGGGGTGAGGGGTTGCCCGGGGTCAGGGAGGTTATAGGGCAGAAGCATAGGGGAGCAGGGATGGCTTGAAGCAAAGGGGGATCATGAAGGGAGGACCAATTGTCCCCGGGGGGAGCACAGTTAAAGAGTTGGGGGAAAATGTTTACAAGGTCTGCAAACGTGTGGATGGGGGAAGGGAAGACCTTTCCACATTTCAGTAAAAAAACAACAACTTTTCAACTGGAAAATGTGAAAAATTCTTAAAGTTGTTTAGAAAAACATAGGGGAAGGGCTGTCACATTATCCCAGGTGGAATATGTTAAAATAAGGGAGGGAGAGGGGGTTCCCCACATCATCTCCAATATTTACCTCCCCCACGTGCCCAAGTGGTGGATTGCTCAGATAACTCAGCAAAAGGGCCTGCCAGAAAAGCCTGCCCCTAAACATTAGAGAGCGAGCAGCTCCCCTCCCTGGATTTTTTTGTAGCTGCAGACAAGGGAACTGCAAACAACAGCACTGTTGTGGGGAGGACCAATGCTGTTGTTGGTGCAGGGTGGCTAGTCCCCCAACTAATGCATATTTACAAGCATATTTTCATAAAGCATATGGAGTGCAACGTCACACCAATGCCAGGTACTTCAGAGAGAACGAATAGAACAGGTCATCATGGAGTGATCCATCCCATGTCAAACAGTCCCAGCCTCAGGTACTCGGAGATTTAGGGACACCCAGAGCAGGAGGTTGCATCCCTGACCCTCTTGGCTAATAGTCATTGATAAACTTATCCTCCAGGAGCTCACTGAATTCTTTTGTGATCCCAGTTATACTTTAGGCCTTCACCGCATCCCCTGGCAAGAAGTTCCACAAGTTGACTGTGCGTTGTGAGAAGTAGTACAGAACAGCTAATCGTCAAGTGATCCATCCCCTGTCACCCATTCCCAGCTTCTGGCAAACAGAGGCTAGGGACACCATCCCTGCCCATCCTGGCTAATAGCCATTGATGGACCTAGCCTCCAGGAACTTATCTAGTTCTTTGTTGAACCCTGTTATAGTCCTGGCCTTCACAACATCCTCTGGCAAGGAGTTCCACAGGTTGACTGTGTGTTGTGTGAAGAAATACTTCCTTTTGTTTGTTTTAAACCTTCTGCCTATTAATTTCATTGGGTGACCCCTGATTCTTGTGTTATGAGAAAGAGTAAATAACACTTCCCTATTCACTTTCTCCACACCAGTCATGATTATATAAACCTCTGTCACTTCCCCCCACCCCCCAGTCATCTCTTTTCTACGCTGAACAGTCCCAGTCTTATTAATCTCTTCTCATATCAGAGAATCCTAGAATATCAGGGTTGGAAGGGACCTCAGGAGGTATCTAATCCCACCCCCTGCTCAAAGCAGAACCAATCCCCAATTTTTGCCCCAGAACTGTAAATGGCCCCCTCAAGGATTGAACTCACAACCCTGGTTTTAACAGGCCAATGCTCAAACCACTGAGCTATCCCTCCCCCCATATGGGAGCTGGTCCATCCCTTTAATAATTTTTGTTGCCCTTCTCTGTACTTTTCCAATTCTGGGGCAACCAGAACTGCAGGCAGTGTTCAAGGTGTGGGTGTCCCATGGATTTATACAGAGGCATTATGATATTTTATGTTGTATTTTCTCTCCCTTTCCTAATGGTTCCTACCAGTGCTGTTACATTCAGGCCCATTTCCCTTGCTCTGGAAGCACAGATGTCCTGGGATTTACTTGTGCCAGAGAAGAGTAAAGGGGCCTTAGTGTAACTGAGATGAGTCTGGAGAGTCTGCGATGAAGCCAGTTAGTGTGGGGTTGTTTTTAAAGGCAATTGCAGCTTGTGGGAGCCTGGTGACGGGCAAATGAAGTGGAATCGGCTAGATATGGGAGCCTCATGTGAGGCTTGTTACAGAGGTTAAGGGAAAGGGGAGTAATATGAGTGGCACATAATTTAACTTCCTTACCTGTAACACGTGCAGCACCCAGCACAACAGGACCTTTGTCCCAAGTGGTGCTTCTGCAATATACATGCTGGTCAGTGATAGCAGCTCACCAGCAGCCGAACTGGTAGGAAAGCCTGGGGCATGGAGTCAGGAGGAATGGACCTGGTCACTGGTTTTTCAGTGAGGTGAAAGCCGCTTTCCCCGGTCTGTGATCAAAGTGCAGCGGGAGGCAGAGCAGGGGCTCTACCTATACGCTACGGGCAACGTTTCCAAACCCTGGGCAGGGGCAATGAGCCGTATCAGAGCAAGCCAGGCCCCCTGCTACAGCTCAGGGCAAAACTAGCTTCCTGCTTCACCGCTAATTTGTCTAAGTCCTCTAAAACCCACCTGCGGACCTGGATTGGCTTGAAATGTGCTGGGCAGCATCAGGCCTCGGGATGGGGTGAGCAGTTCAAAGTGAGGGTACTTGGAACAAGTGGATTCTGCGATATAGCCCCCTAAATACAAATTGTATGATGTGACAATCTTAGGGTTCTTACATACGTTTGTGTGTGTGTGTGTGTGTACACCCATCTGAGGCTCAGAGTATGGCTCTGATCTGCTCCAAACTGATCTGACCCCCTCAGGGCTCTCCAACACCCACTGCTCCTTTGGGGAAGCAATATTTTTAAAATGTATTCAAGGTCGAAGTTGAATCTACTATGTAGCTTGAGCCAAGGAGACAAGCCAGAGCACTTCACCTGCATTGCGTGACTGGGGCTCTGCTGCAAGACAGAATGTTTTTGTAATGCCATCAGACCATAGTTGCCAGGTTTTAAGTGGTCATGAGAGATAGCAGACAAAATGAAGTAGGTTACTGTCATAAATATAAAGGGAGGGATAAACACCTTTAAAATCCCTCCTGGCCAGAGGAAAAACCCTTTCACCTGCAAAGCGTTAAGAAGCTAGGATAACCTCGCTGGCACCTGACCACAATGACCAACAAGGAGACAAGATACTTTCAAAGCTGGAGGAGGGAGAAACAAAGGCTCTGTGTCTGTCTGTGTGATGCTTTTGCCAGGGACAGCACAGGAATGGAGTCTTAGAACTTAGTAAGTAATCCAGCTAGAGATGTGTTAGATTCTGTTTGTTTAAATGGCTGAGAAAATAAGCTGTGCTGAATGGAATGTAGATTCCTGTTTTTGTGTCTTTTTGTAACTTAAGATTTTGCCTAGAGGGATTCTCTATGTTTTGAATCTAATTACCCTGTAAGGTATTTACCATCCTGATTTTACAGAGGTGATTCTTTTACTTTTTCTTCTATTAAAATTCTTCTTTTAAGAATCTGATTGTTTTTTCATTATTCTTAAGGTCCAAGGGTTTGGGTCTGTGTTCACTTATTCAAATTGGTGAGGATTTTTATCAAACCTTCCCCAGGAAAGGGGGTGTAAGGTTTGGGAGGATTTTGGGGGGAAAGACGTTTCCAAACGGGCTCTTTCCCAGTTATATACCTGTTAGACGTTTGGTGGTGGCAGCGATAAAGTACAAGGGCAAAAGGTAAAATAGTTTGTACCTTGGGGAAGTTTTAACCTAAGCTGGTGAAAGTAAGCTTAGGAGGTTTTCCTGCAGGTCCCCACATCTGTACCCTAGAGTTCAGAGTGGGGAAGGAACCTTGACAGCACCACTGAACAAGACCGAGCAGCTGATGCTAGCAGACTCCTCGCTGCCTGGGGGCTCCTGGCAATAGCCTGGGTTGCAGGTGCCTAACGCTGCTGCTGCTCTGATAGACTAACTGGGGGCCCACGGTGACTTCCTGTGGCCACGGAACCGTGTACTTGGAAGCCAGGTCCTGCCCCGGGCAGCTTGCTTTACAATGGCTGTGGTGCACATCAGTGACACTGCTCCTGCAACCTGCCAGGGCTCCTTCTGGGTATTTTGGTGCACAGCTACAGGAATCCTAAGGCCAGCCGCGCCGACGGGGAGCCAGGGCCGAGCTGCAGGGGGAGCTGCGGGGCCAGAGCTGGGACAGCGGGTACCAGCCCTGCCACATGTAACCCTGGAACCAAGCACCATGAGTGGCTGGGGAGAGCCAGGGGGCTCTGGGCACAGGTCCAGAGCAGGGAGATGTCACCAGACATGAGACCTTGCAGACTGGATTCAGAGGGGGGACATGAGCCCGATGGGGGATGCTGATGCTGGGGAGAAGGATCCTGACCCCTGGAAACTGTGGTGTCACCACAGCGCAGCCAGGGCCTGGGAGGGACACCTGAGATGTGGGAGGAACAGCCCATATATCCCAGAGATGGCTGGTGTCCCCATGCCCGCAAGGTGAGGTCCCTGTTCCTTTAACCTTTTCCATTTTTCCCTTATATTTCTTACAGCTGCTGTTTAATAAATTGTATTTGGGTTGAATTTAATGCACGGATCATGGGGTCAGGGAGAGAGAACCCTGGGGTGGGGACACTCTAACCTCTGTCCTGAGTGACCACGATGAGACTGGGGGTTCGGGCCACAGGGATCCTGGGCCCAGCCTTAACGGGGTTACAAGGACTCTGCCACGTGGGAGGGAGGAAGGGGAGCCCTCGAGGGCAGGCAGGCCTCCAGGTACAGGAGCGAGGACTCAGATCCTTTCACTATCTGATACCACCAGGACAATGCAGAAGCCAGGAAAGTTCCCCACAACAGTGGGATCATCCATCCTCCCCGTTCCCATTCCCCACTTACATAAAGTTTGAGAGAGACAAGGTGTGTGAGCTAATATCTCTTAGTGGACAAACTTCTATTGGGGAAAGAGACAACCTTAAGAACTGCTCTCACATGAATGCCAGCTAAACAGCTCCACATGCCAGGCCCTCACCTGTACTTCCTTGCAAGAGTTAAGGGCTGTAGGAATTTTGTTTGTTTGGTGGCTCAGAGCCAGCCGCGCTTCCTGGCTTCCTCCCATTTCTGGGAAAGGGGATGCTCAGACTGTTGCTTTCAGTTTCCAGGAGCACATGATCCAAATCAGTTCCTGAAACTTTCACAAAGCTCCCTGTAAATCAGACAGGGCTGTTTGAGTGATGAAAGATTCTCCATTGCATGCACCTTGCAAACTCATTCACACCAATGCAAAGCAGTTGAGTAGTATATACTTCGATACTATTCATCACCATGTATTTTTGACAGGATTCAATGCCCCCTTTAGGGCTTATGTCCCGACCTCCGTTCCAGTTTCCACTGCTGTCAAGGTTTGGCATCGTCTGCCATTTTGAAAAAAAAATTGATTATAGTGTATGTTTGAATAGGGGGAATGTTGCGTGCTTGTGCTTTGATACATTTGGTTGATTGTTTAGAGAAAAAGGTTGAAAGAATAGAGTGAGAGAACTTAAACGAAAAATAAAGATTTTTGTTTTTAAAGGGTTAGTTTGAAAGAATAGAGGAAAGTTACTAAAGAAAAGAGATAATCAGGACGGCCCATTTCAAACAATTGACAAGAAGGTGTGAGTAACAGTAGGGGAAAAATTAGCAGGGGAAATAGTTTTTACTTTGTGTAATGACCCATCCACTCCCAGTCTTTATTCAAGACTAATTTAATGGTTCACCAGCAACCACACACCACACACCAAAAAATACTAACCCAGGAACCTATCCTTGCAACAAAGCCCGTTGCCAACTCTGTCCACATATCTATTCAAGGGACACTATCATAGGACCTAATCACATCAGCCACACCATCAGAGGCTCATTCACCTGCACATCTACCAATGTGATCTATGCCATCATGTGTCAGCAATGCCCCTCTGCCATGTACATTGGCCAAACTGGACTGGCTCTATGCAAAAGAATAAATGGACACAAATCAGATATCAAGAATTAATAACATTCAAGAACCAGTCAGAGAACACTTCAACCTCCCTGGTCACTTAATGACAGACCTAAAAGTTGCAATTCTTCAACAAAAAAAACCCCTTCAAAAACAGACACCAATGAGAAACTGCAGAACTGGAATTAATTTGCAAACTGGACACCATTAAATTAGGCTTGAATAAAGACTGGGAGTGGATGGGTCATTACACAAAGTAAAAACTATTTCCCCATGCTAATTTTCACCCTACTGTTACTCACACCTGCTTGTCAACTGTTTGAAATGGACGATCCTGATTATCACTACAAAAGTTTTTTTTTCTCCTGCTGATAAAAGCCCACCTTAATAGATTAGTCTTATTAGAGCTGGTATGGTAACACCCATTTTTTCATGTTCTCTGTGTAGATATATCTTCCTACTGTATTTTCCACTGCATGCATCTGATGAAGTGGGTTTTAGCCCACCAAAGCTTATGCCCAAATAAATTTGTTAGTCTCCAAGGTGCCACAAGTACTCCTACTTCTTTTTGCTGATACAGACTAACACGGCTACCACTCTGATCCCTCATAAGGGACGGTGTTATTAATATAAGAATTTAGAGATGTGTCCTGTAAGCTGGGTTGAGAGCCCAGTGTAGCTGTGTACAGCAGCTCACCACATAAGCTCTCTAGTTTGTTTTATTAAAAATTGTATTCCTTTCTCATTCACTGGTTTGTTGTTTAATGAACCCCAAGGTCATTACTTGGTGTCAGACATACCGAATGAGAAGGAGACTGCAGTCATGAAGTTAACTCCTGTGTTTGAAACTGAAAGTAGAGGCAAATGGAGCATGTTAGCAGCAAACAAAGAACAAAGACTTATGTACAGTATGTATTTATGAGCACAAGAGTAGCTTGACTCATTAAAAAGGGGGGGGAGCTCAAAATGGATCTATTGCAACATCCATCCAGTCTGCAATTGTTAGGCAAGGCTGCAGAGAACTGGAAAAAATTCTGACACAGATTTGAATTGTATTTAGCAGCCACAGGGGAAGAGAGGAGAAAATTTCTAAAGTGAAATCATCAATATTTTTGCATGTTGTTGGGGGCAAGGGGAGCATCACTGGATATTTATAGCAAATTTAAGTTTGAAAAGGTGAAAGCATGATTTGAGGAACAAGGAATGAAACCTTTGAGAGACATACATTTCTTATATACATGCAAAAAATTGATGGCACCACAGAGCAATACGTCACAGAATTAAGGAAACTCAGTAACACCTGTGACGTTGGCGAGTTGACAGAGTCTCTGGTCAAAGACAGAATCATTTGTACACTAAAGACAAGATGTTAAGAGACCGACTGCTCCGTGAAGGAAATTTAACTTTAGAGAAAGCTCTCCAGATATGCAGGGCAGCAGGAAGCATGAAAGCACAGCCAAAGAGCTGAATTCACCAGAGGGTTTATTCATGGACTAAGTACAAAAGAATTGAGCCAGAACAGGTCAAATACCAAAGTGGAACCACTCACTCTGAAAACCACTGCTGGGGGGAGGCTGGGTAAAGAGTTATGTGTAGGGTTACCATATTTCAAGTTCCCAAATAGAGGACACTGCAGGGGTGGGGTAGAGTTTCAGGGTGCTGGAGGGGGGTTTTGGGGAGGTGCTGCAGGGGTGTGTTATGTGTACTGGGAGGGGGTATTTTGGTACCTGGGGGGTACTGGGAGGGGGTACCTGTGGGGTACAAGAGGGGGTACCTGCAGTCTCACTCTCGAGGTGGGGGGCAGTGTCGCTTCCTGTCATGGGGGCGGGCGCAGGCCCAGGATGCAGCGCCCGCCCATCAGTCATCACCTCCCTCTGGGCCTCTCCCCGTCCAGGGTGGGGAGCCAGGGCCTGGCCTGTCACCCCTCCTGGCCTGGCTGGGCTCTGAGGCCCTGCGCTGGGGCAGGCGGCCCGGTGAGAGGGGCTTGGCCGCTCCGCTTACCTGGCTGGCTGAGTCGGGCTGGGCAGGATCCGGCAGCTGCGGATTGAGGAGCGGGACCAGTCGGGGTGCCGAGGTGGACCTTTCTGAGCCACAAAGAGCCAGACCTGGACATTTCTTTGCATTTCAAAAAGGTGCCTGGACGGAGATCTGAGGACCACAATGTGGGTCATGTCACCCTACCCCTCAGGAGCCCTTGCCTTGCCCCCCATGGCCCCTCAATATCCCCCCTGAGGAGCCCCTCGCCATTGTCCCTCAATATCCCCCCTCAGGAGCCCCCACCATCCCTTCTCATTGTCCCTCAGTATCCCCCCACAGAATTCCCTGTCGCTCCCCAACTGACCCTCAACATCCCCCCTCATGGTCCCTCAATATCCCCCCTAGGGGCCCCTACTGATAACCTGATGGTCAATCGGTATCCCCCCTCAAGAATCTCTGCTCCCCCTTCATGGTCCCTCAATAACCCCCTCACAGCCCCTCCCCTCCCCCTGGTGGTCCCCAAATATCCCCCCCAAGAGCCCCTATCACCCCCCACATCCCCTCAAGAGCCCCCCCTCAGCATCCTTTGTCGCTCCCCAACTGCCCCTCAACATCCCCCCTAGGATCCCCAGCCACCCCAGCACCTCAATATCCCCCCTCAGGATCTCCAGCCACTCCCCTCACAGTCCCTCAATATCCCCCCTCAGGAGCCCCTGTCATCTCCTCTCTTTGTCCCTCAGTATCCCCCCTCAACATCTCCTGTCGCTCCCCAGCTGCCCCTCAACATCCCCCCTCAGGAGCCCCAGCCACCCCCCCAATCCCTCAATACCCCCCTGACGATGGCTGTCACCCCACATGGTCCCTCAATATCCCCCCTCAGGAGCCAGAGCCACCCCCCTCATGGTCCCTCAATATCTAGGGTTGCCAAATTTCTGACCTAACAAGACCAAACACCCTTGCCCTGCCCCTTCTCCAAGGCCCCACCCCACTCACTCCATCCTGCCCCCCGTCGCTCACTTTCCCCCACTCTCACTCACTCGTTCATTTTCACCAGGATGGGGAGGTCTGGGGAGGGTCCCTTTTCGACTGGGTGTTCTGTTGAAAACTGGATACCTGGCAATATCCCCACTTGGGGCCCCTGCTGATGCCCCTGATGGTCAATCGGTACCCCCCCCCAAGAATCCCCGCTCCCCCAACCCCCCCCCACAGTCACTTGCCCTCCCTTTGTTGTGCCTCAACATCCCCCCCTCAGTATTCCCAGCCACCCCCCTCCATTCCCCCTCAACATCCTCCCTCAGGTTCCCCAGCCACCCCTCCATGGCCCCTCAATATCCACCCTCACAGGCCCTTGCCCTCCCCCTTGTGGTCCCTAAATATCCCCCTCAAGAGCTCCCATCGCCCCCCACATCCCCTCAATATCCCCCCTCAGCATCCTCTGTCGCTCCCCAACTGCCCCTCAATATCTCCCCTCAGGATCTCCAGTCACCCCCCCAGACACCTCAATATCCCCCCTCAGGATCTCCAGCCATTCCCCTCACAGTCCCTCAAAATCCCCCGTCAGGAGTCCCTGCTGTCCCCTCTCATTCTCCCTCAGTATCCCCCCTCAACATCTCCTGTCACTCCCCAGCTGCCCCTCAACATCCCCTCTCAGGATCCCCAGCCACTCCCCCCATGGCCCCTCAACATCCCCCCTCAGGATCCCCACCACTCC
The DNA here is from genome assembly GCF_965152275.1 of Natator depressus. Classification (NCBI taxonomy): domain Eukaryota; kingdom Metazoa; phylum Chordata; order Testudines; family Cheloniidae; genus Natator; species Natator depressus. Next base: position 18,641,105 of record NC_134257.1, read on the forward strand.
CCCATGGCCCTTCAGTATCCCCCCTCAGGGCCCCCTTCCACCACCCACGGCCCCTCAATACCCCCCTTCACAGTCACTCACCCTCCCCTTTGTGGTCCCTCAATATCCCCCTCAGGAGCCCTGCCAGCCCCTCTCACAGTCCCTCAATATCCCTCCTCAGGAGCCCCTGCCTCCCCCCATGGCCCCTCAATATCCCATAAGAACATAAGAACGGCCAGACTGGGTCAGACCAAAGGTCCATCGAGCCCAGTATCCTGCCTACTGCCAGAGGGAATGAACAGAACAACTAATCGTCAAGTGATCCATCCCCTGTCACCCATTCCCAGCTTCTGGCAAACAGAGGCTAGGGACACCATCCCTGCCCATCCTGGCTAATAGCCAATGATGGACCTAGCCTCCAGGAACTTATCTAGTCTTTGTTGAACCCTTTTATAGTCCTGGCCTTCACAACATCCTCTGGCAATGAGCTCCACAGGTAGACTGTGTGTTGTGTGAAGAAATACTTCCTTTTGTTTGTTTTAAACCTTCTGCCTATTCATTTCATTGGGTGACCCCTAGTTCTTGTGTTATGAGAAGGAGTACATAACACTTCCTTATTTACTTTCTCCACAACAATCATGATTTTATAGACCTCTATCATATCTCCCCTTAGTCGTCTTTTTCAAAGATGAAAAGTCCCAGTCTTACTAATCTCTCCTCACATCGAAGCTGTTCCATACCCCTCATCATTTTGTTTGCCAGAAGCTGGGAATGGGAGACAGGGGATGGATCACTTGATAATTCCCTGTTCTGTCCATTCCCACTGGGGCACCAGGAATTGGCCACTGTCGGAAGACAGGATACTGTGCTAGATGGATCGTTGGTCTGACCCAGTATGGCCGTTCTTAGGTTCTTATGTAAGGGGAGTAAGGACAACCAAGGGAATTATAGACCAGTCAGTTTAACTTTGGTACCTGGAGCAAATAATCAAACAATCAATTTGTAAGCACCTAGAAGATAATAAGGTAATAACTATCAGCCAACATGGATTTGTCAGGAACAAATCATGTCAAACCAATCTAATAACCTTCTTTGACAGGGTAACAGCCTTGTGGATGGGGGGAAGCAGTAGATGTCATATATCTTGACTTTAGTAAGGCTTTTAATACTGAATCACATAACCTGCTCATAAACAAACTTGAGAAATATAGCCTAGATAAATCTACTATAAGGTGAGTGCACAACTGGCTGGAAAACCTTACTCAAACAGTAGTTATAAATGGTTCAGAACTGAGCTGGAAGGGCATATCTAGTAGGGTCCCATAGTTCTGGTGTCCAGTTCTGTTCAATATCTTCAGAATGATTTAGATAATGGCATAGAGAGTACACTTACAAAGTTTGCAGATGATACCAAGCTGGGAGGGGTTGCAAGAGCTTTGGAGGATATGATGAAAATTCAAAATGGTCTTGACAAACTGGGGAAATGGTCTGAAGTAAACAAGATGAAATTCAAGGATAAATGCAAAATACTCCACTTACGAAGGAACAATCAGTTACACACATACAGAATGGGAAATGACTTCCGAGGAGGGAGTACTGCAGCAAAGACTCTGGGGGTTATAGTGGACCACAAACTAAATATGGGTCAACAGTGTAATACTATTGCAGAAAAAGGGGACATCATTCTGGGATGTATCAGCAAAAATGTTGGAAGCCAAACATGAAAAGTAATTCTTCCATTCTATGCAGCACTGATTAGGCCTCAGTTGGGAATACTGTGCCGATTTCTGGGTGTGATGGGTTCGGTCACAGAGACCCCCCCTCAAGGCTGTCACTTGATGCATTGGGGTACCACTGAGAACAATCCTTCTGCCAGAACACTCTTGTCTTGCTCAGTCAGACACTCCAGTCAGCTCCAGCATAGACCTAGAGGTTGGGCCATGCCTCCCTTCAGTTCACTGAAGCTGAGATTCACTCAGCCCAGGGGCTTCTCAGTTAACAGCGGCTTTCCCAGCGCCCAGCCTTTTTGGGAGCCTCAACCCCAAATAAATGTGTTTTACTCTGTTTAAAGCTTATACAGGGTAAATTCATAAAATGTCCACCCTCTGTATCACTGATAGAGAGATATGCACAGCTGTTTGCCCCCCTAGGTAACAACTACTTACACTGGGTTTATTAATAATCAAAAGTGATTTTACTAAGTATAAAAAGTAGGATTTAATTGGTTTCAAGTAATAACAGACAAAACAAAGTAAGTCACAAAGCAAAATGAAACAAAACACATAAGTCTAAGCCTAATACATTAAGAAACTGATTACAAGTAATATCTCACCCTCAAAGATGTTCCAATAAGTTTCTTTCACAGACTAGACTCCTTCCTAGTCTGGGCCCAATCCTTTCCCTAGACAGTTGCAATCCAGACACGGTGGATCGGTCACAGACTAGACTCCTTCCTAGTCTGGGCCCAATCCTTTCCCCAGACAGTTGCAATCCAGACACGGTGGATAGGTCTGAGCAGAGACAAGGGCTGGAGTGGGGCAAACCGAGCTCCATGAAAAATAATAAATTGAGAATAAGAAACCACCAGCAGCAGTTTAAATCACAGCTCTGGGTAGAAGGGATCATCTCAGAGCAGCAAGTGGCCACTATTACAATATTTCCTAAAAATAAAGGTTTAACGCACCTATCAAAGAGAAACCTCTGTCACAACATTAGCTATGGTATTGGTACCATTCCACTATCATTTAATAAGTAGTAATGTTTTCTGCTTAATCAGTGTATCTCAAGTATGTACAAAGAACAGATCTCCACAGTATCTAGCTGTTAGCAGTGCTCGTGCCCATGTAGGATTCAGGCCTGTATTTTTCCCTGAGATAATATTCTGAGTTTTGCTTGCCTGTTTGATGTTTTGGTACACATACATTCTTACGAATATGTGTGAACAAAGGACAAAGACACTGTGTGTGTTGCTTCTGCCTAGTCAGATGGGTTTGTTAGTATAATGGGAACAGATAAGAACTGTGAAAGTGTTACTGGGCATGGTGGGAGAGTAATATATGGGTGCACTCAAAGACTGTCTCAACTCCTATCTCAAGGCAAGGTCAAGCAACCAGTTGGGAGGGGCAAGGAGGATCGGGGGGAAGGTAAAACACTAAAAGGCCAGAGAAATGCCTGCCCATGACTGTACCCCTTACCCCTCCCCTGGGGTACAAAAGAGGTGGGATGAAGACCCCAGACCAACGACCCCCCCAAAATGGAACATGACCATAAGTTGTAAGGGGTGGGACCGAGGGCGTGCATTTCAGGTATATTTATGCCTGCTGAGGACATGGGGAATGGGACACTGGGAAACAAGGCTCTGTGGTGTCAGAGTTATGGGACACATGCTTACTGGAAACTAACCCCAATAAACATAGCATTGCCTGCACTTCAGACTTCTGGTCTTGTGCCTTCTGTCAGCGTGACAAGAACCAGGGGACAGGGTGAAGGGAAAGCCCCCTAACACTCGTCATAATCAAAGTCCATGTACTCTGCCATGAGTCTGAAGTGAGTTCTGACACAAGGTCCCCAGGATTCTGCAGCAGCTTAATTTAAACTGGAAATGGGAAATTCTTCTGAACTAAATCAGAAAAGGAACCGAGCACTCAGTGCGTGTCTTGGCTGTTGCTGATGTTATGAGCTGATGCATGAGCATTGCATGATGCTGATGCTCATGAATATGAATATGACATAACTGGAATATGCTTTATGCGAGATAATTCATGTGAGGTATCATTAGAAAGGTTAGGACTTCCTGAATGTGTTTATCCTATTTGTGTGACTATATCATTTCTGTATCTGAAGTTAGGAATATTGACCTGTGTAGCTGTATTTCATATTTGCTGCTTTGGGTCACTCCCACTGTTAACACTTCAGGTATAACAATGGAAAAGCCAGACAGTGCTAATGGCTCATCAGCTAGCACAATAGGCTGTGAAAAACTTGGCCTTCTCTCTGCTGATGTTCCGTGCTGCTGCTAACTCATGGATATAACAATTTTATTAAGATGAAAAAAAAATGAACGGTACAGAGTTTAAGCATAAAGAACAGGAGGACTTGTGGCACCTTAGAGACTAACCAATTTATTTGAGCATAAGCTTTCGTGAGCTACAGCTCACTTCATTGGATGCATACTGTGGAAAATACAGAAGATGTTTGTTTTTATACACACAAATCATGAAAAAATGGGTGTTTACCACTACAAAAGGTTTTCTCTCACCCCACCCCACTCTCCTGCTGGTAATAGCTTATCTAAAGTGACCACTCTCCTTACAGTGTGTATGATAATCAAGGTGGGCCATTTCCAGCATAAATCCAGGGTTTAACAAGAACGTCTGAGGAGGGGGGGGGGAGGAAAAAACAAGGGGAAATAGGTTACCTTTCATAATGACTTAGCCACTCCCAGTCTCTATTCAAGCCTAAGTTAATTGTATCCAATTTGCAAATGAATTCCAATTCAACAGTCTCTCGCTGGAGTCTGGATTTGAAGTTTTTGAACCAGACCTCACTCCCGTCTCTGTGGAAGACTTTTAGTCCCCCCCCCCCCCGCTCTAACTACTACACCCTGCTCCCCACTCTGCAGAACCCAGGGGTCCTGGCCACTCCCATCCCCCACTCCTCTAAGCACTGCACTCCACTTCTCCCAGGGACAGAAATGAGACCCAAGAGTCCTGCCCTTAACCCACATGTCCTTAGCAAGCCAGGGATAGGACCCAGGAGTCCTGCCGTGCCACCCCAAGGTTTAAGGGAGAGGTGGATTCACTCATCCTTGTGGCTTTTGTCTCTCAGCAGGCAGGGAAGAGAATTGATCAATGGCTCGTGCATCCAAAATGTGCTCACGAGTGGGTAGGGGCAGCACTGGGAGCAGAAATAGAAATTTAAGGATTGAACCAAAGAAAGAAGGCTGATTTAAGGTTCAATCCAAGGTTTCTTTGGTTCAATTTAAGGATTGAACCAAAGAAAGATTGTTCAGTTTCTGTGTCATGTCAGAGCATGAACCTGAGCCCATCTATAAAGGAGGGGAGGGACAGATCAGGAATGCAGCTCAGAACTCCTGTAAAAAGTTAATAAGTAATCTAGCTAGAAATGCGTTAGATTTCCTTTTGTTTAATGGCTGGTAAAATAGCTGTGCTGGAGGGAATGTATATTTCTGTTTTTGTGTCTTTTTGTATCTTAAGGTTTTGCCTAGAGGGATTCTCTATGTTTTGAATCTGATTACCCTGTAAGGTATTTACCATCCTGATTTTACAGAGGTGATTCTTTTACTTTTTCTTTAATTAAAATTCTTCTTTTAAGAACCTGATTGATTTTTCATTGTTCTTAAGATCCAAGGGTTTGGGTCTGTGTTCACCTGTACAAATTGGTGAGGATTTTTATCAAGCCTTCCTCAGGAAAGGAGGTGTAGGGCTTGGGGGGATATTTTGGGGGAAGACGTCTCCAATTGGGCTCTTTCCCTGTTCTTTGTTTAACATGCTTGGTGGTGGTGGCATAAGGTTCAAGGAAAAGGCAAAGTTTGTACCTTGGGGAAGTTTTTAACCTAAGCTGGTAAGAATAAGCTTAGGGGGTCTTTCATGCAGGTCCCCACATCTGTACCCTAGAGTTCAGAGTGGGGAAGGAACCCTGGCATGGGTGATGCATGACATTGTATTACCCTGTCGTAGAAAGCCGGATCCACCTCAGCCGACAGTGCACGCAGCAGGTGCACGCCGGGAAGGTAACTGACATTCAGCCACGGCACTTTGGCCACACTAGCTCTGCTAAAGAGCTGCAGCCTATGGGAGAAAAACAGTTTGATTTTCCCTGTCCAGAGAGAGGGGAGAAAACACACAGCAAAATAAATTAATTAATTAAATAAAAGGCCCATGGCAGCAGGTCCTAGCGCCCAGGTTCATTGTTGTGGGTGTGTTCTGCGGGGCTAAGAATAGCCAGGGGGACCTGCCCACTTGGGCCTGAGCCAAGGTGCAGAGACCCTCTCCACTCGCTGGGTTTCACAGCGTGAGCCCAACTCAACTGACCCAAGCTCTGAGACTCGCCGCTGCGAGGGTTTTATTTCCTATAGAGACAAACCCTCAACCTGTTCTTTGCTTAGGGGTCCTATGGGTCAGGCTCCCTGACCTGGGGTTAGAGCTCCTATGGGTAGGCCACTCAGGCAGGTTTATTCCCTAATTCTATTTGTTGTTTATACAGCAGCCAGGAGGTGGTGTTCAGCCACCGCCACATATTCCATGTTGCTTTCAGGTTTCCCAGATCTATTTGTACCAAGTCCACAGTATTATCTGCCTGCTTGTGAATGAGACTATCTTGCAGTTGTGACAAGGAACTTAACTTATTCTTAATTACCTCCAGGCCTACAGTATTCATAATTCCTGCTCCAAAACCAACTCCTTCAAATATGGTGTCTGCTACATCTCATTTTGCTCGGCCATTGGAGTGTTGGTGTGGTTTTATCCAAGCCATTAGGAAGGGAGTAGGGTGAACATTTGTGTTCCAATTTAGACACGTTCAGCTGAGTCCAATACATACCAATTACCATTTTTACTAATAGTGGATTTCATAGAATATCCGGGTTGGAAGAGACCTCAGGAGATCATCTAGTCCAACCCCCTGCTCAAAGCAGGACCAATCCCCAATTTTTGCCCCAGATCCCTAAATGGCCCCCCTCAAGGGTTGAACTCACAACCCTGGGTTTAGCAGGCCAATGCTTAAACTACTGAGCTATCTCTCCCCACCCCAACTTTTACTGGATCACTTTGAGTCACAAACAATTTTTTTAAAAATTTTTTTATCTGGGGTACCTCTTTCAAATGCATAATCTCTAGTCCAGGTTCTGGTGCATGTGTCCGGAAACCATAGGTTATTGTGGGATATGGTCCAATACCCCATAGTAAATTGAACCTGTGGTGTTTATAAGGTGAACCTTAAGTCCCACTTCCCCTTCCCAGGTGTACACATTAGTATTTCCTAAGGGTTTTAAGCTTTGCCGAGTGTTTTTATCATAGCATTCCATGAGGATCACCGGGTCACCAGTAGGAATCCATGATTGGTTGGCGGGGAGTGAATTATTCCTTAAATATTGGCTGATAAAGAGGGCTTCATCTTCTCCCTTGATCGCTCTAATTATCTGGGCGCTAAAAGTTCCCAGAAGCAGGTAAAGCCAGACCTTACACGGAAGTCTCATTTTCTGTGGATTAAAATTGTGATGGTTAAACAGCGCCCCGTGCTCAGGTTCTGGGAAGTCCTTTTCTGCAAAGAATTTAAACATCATGATTTATGTAAACAGTTTAATTTGTGAAACATGGACCCATTTCAGATTTTTTTCAATGTGGTGTACCAATGGGCGAAGGCGGTCCACTATGGGGTAAGGGCCGATCCATTCTGATTCCAGTGAGTGACCCCTTTCCCCATTTTAAGGCACATGACTCGGTTCCCTGTTTCCCACAGGGCTGCCTTTGTGGGCCTTTGTTTCTGAATTTTGTTGTTCATGTGATCGATGGCCTGATTACCCCTATACTGGAGGGAGGTTTTATCTTCTTGTACCTGTTTGAGCCATTGAAAATAACCAAGCTGGGTTATATTAGAGCTCTCTTCTTGACCCTGTACCAGGTAACTAGGATCACTCATGAGGCACATTGGATGTCCAAACAGAATTTGAAAAGGGTTGAATTTTTGTCCTTAATCTATTAGTACTATGGATGGCAGCCAAAATCAGAGGCAGTTTATCTGGCCAGTCTTTCCTGTGTGATTTACTACCTTCCGGAGTGCTTCCATAATAGTAGCAGCCGTGTCAATCTGTATCCGCAAAAAGAACAGGAGGACTTGTGGCACCTTAGAGACTAACACATTTATTTGAGCATACGCTTTCGTGAGCTACAGCGTATCTCTAAGTAAATTTGTTAAAATCTCAAATAAATGTGTTAGTCTCTAAGGTGCCACAAGTCCTTCTGTTCTTTTTCCTTAATAGTGCGGTTCATGCACCCGACTTGGCCTGAGGACTGGGGCTGGTATGGTATATGCAGCTTTTGTTTAATTCCCAAGGCTTGTATCGTTGTAAAGATTTCTCCTACAAAGGCTCCCCTATTATCAGAATCTATTATTTCGGGGGTGCCATATCTATACACTACCTCATTAAAGAACTTTTTGGCCACCACCCAGGTGCTGTTATCTTTAGTGGGAAACGCCTCCACCCATCCTGAAAACGAATCAATTATCACCAATAAATACTGGAATCCTTCCTTACTCCTTGGCAATTTATCAATAAAATCAATTTGAACCGTGTGGCGTGGCCCAAGCCTTCGATGGTGCACCATGGGTTGCCAGCATGGGGGACGAGCCTTGTCCTGAGCGCACCACACACAATTTCACACCCATGTTTTAACATCATCCTCCATATGCTCCCATTCTGCGACTTGCTTCAGCCTTCTTAAAGTCCCTTCCACTCCTTCATGCATCAACTGATGGGCTATGTTAAGTAACTCCTGTCTTTCTATTGTTCCTGGAACTCGGTTCAGGCGGTCTGTAGGGCCATCTGTTGGCTCAGATATGTCAGGACAGACGTTCCTTTTCTGACCTCTGGTTACAACGGCTATGTCAGGCTGTCGGGCTATTGTACGTACCCCGTTATTCCCGGCGGCCTCCATACCCGTTCTTTTACTGTGTGCCTTTACGTGTCGCACCTTTAACTGTTTAGGGTTCTTTGTTACCCACTGGTAAATCCATTTTCATTCCTCTGAATATCCAATATCTTTTCCATCTGCTGCTTTCCACATGTTCCTATACCAATCATTCTGTGATGGGTTTGGTCACAGAGACCCCCCTTGCGACTGTCACCTGATGTGCTGAAGTTACCTCTGAACCCATTTTCCCTGCCAGCTTGGGCCTCCAGAATCCTGCCTTGTTGAGCCAGACACACTAGGCTGCTGCAACACAGACCCAGGGTCTGGTCCATGCCTCCAAAGCTGCAGACTTTAACCCAAAACTTCTCAGCAGGTCACTTGGCTCCAGCACCCAGACACCCAGTTCCCAATGGGATCCAAATCCCAGAAACAACGTGCATCCGACCCATGATCTCCTAGCCATCGTAATATGTAACACCTGCAGCAGCAAGCCGGCTCACACAGGCTAGTGAGGGGGAGGGCGGAGGGAACAGAGATGAGCAGGAGGTGGGGGGGGGTCTTGCAGGGAAGAGATAGGGTGGGGACTGGGGGTAAGGCCGGTGTGGGGGCGGGGTCTTGAGGAGAAGGGGTGGCGCAGGGATTGGGGGGAAGGGGCATCGCATTGTGTTATCCTCCTGGGGCTCGCACCAGGGCCACTCCTGCTCCAATCCCCACAGCCAGGGGCGGGCCCCGCTATCCAGGAGCCAGCGGGCCGGGGGGGACACTGGTGCTGGCCGTGGGGCCCGACCTGCTGGACAGGAAGCGGCAAGGCGAGTGGGTGCTGGACAGCCCCGACTCCAGCCTCCCACCCAGCCCGAGCCACTGGCTGCTGGTCGCCAGCCCTGAGCACACTGTGCCCCGCAGGCTGCCCAAGCCGGATGCTTTGGGCCAGGTGCCGCCGGTGAGTAGAACCCTGTGTGGCTGTCTCCACATCCGATCCACTATCTGCAAAAATGGTCCGTGGATATGAAGTGGATATCCAGAGTTTTTCAGGGGTCGCTATATATTTCATGGATGCAGTCCACATAACACATAGAGAGCTGGGGGCGGGTTCCTCCTGTGTCTTTCCGGTACACTGTACCGGCTATAACTATCTTAGTGGTATGGTGTACCGGACCGGACTGCCCTGCCTGCACCATCGGGCCGTACTTTCAAAAAGAACAAAGAGGAAGACTGCACAGAATACAATTGGGCTCAAAGTTGCTCGTGATACCAAGTTCCCACTGTTCTCCTGGAAAAGCAACAGGTAATCGGTACGTAGTCACTGCAAATCAGACCTCGCACAGAAAACTCTTTACAGCTCAGGAGTTAAGCAGGTGTAGGTGCGTCAGCTGCTCAGGCCAGGTCTCCACTATAAACGTACATCGGTACAACTACAAATCCACCCCCGGAGCGATGCACTGGAGTTACTCCTCATTTACACAAACTGACTGATCACTCACAAAGAATGATTTTCAAAATGTTGTTAGTTGGCCAAATCAAAATGAGATTTCACCTGGACATGCCTGGCTGGATTTCCGAATTTCCGCTTTATACTTCCACCTTTGATCTGATCTGTTTCAAACAAAACAAAACAAAAACACACAAAGAAATTTACGATAACCCAAGTGTATATTTCACTATCTTTGCTGTCAGAAAAAAAGATAAAACTGTTTAATTGTTTAAATGTTCCAGAAAAAAAAAATCACCCTCAGGTAAGAGCCAGAGAGCTCTGTGCAGATTGATTATAGACAACGCAGTGAAGAAGGGAAAGAGTAAGAAATTAAGTGTCAGACACACACCCTGTCAAGCAATTCCTGAGCCGCTTTAGTGGGATCCGAATTCCAGTCCCTTCTGCTTGTAGAAGCAAAGAGACAATGCGGGACTCACCCACACTGATCTAAACCCCTCACCTCGATGGAAAAGTGGCTGGGTGGAGCTCCCAGAAATTAGACTTGAACTCTGCTGCCTGTTGTTTCAATAGATTGCGTGGTACTTTCAGTTTCCGTATTACTGCATCGCAGACTTACAGGAAGAGAGAGACACAGAGAGAGAGAGAGAGAGAGAGAGAGAGAGAGAGACGGCTGAAACACAGAGGATTACCATATTTCTTTAACTTCTTCGCGATGGTCCCAGAAATGGAAGGAAGGGTGGAAGGTAAGAGATTTTCTGCTCCAGGGTGGGTTGGTGAAATTGATTCCTGGTGTCATTTTAGCAGCTTCTTCGTGTCTGTAAGTTGAAGGCACAACTGATTGAAAATGGTTGCTATGAAGGGCTCCCTGAAAACAGCTTCTAAATCGGGGTGGGCAAACTTTTTGGGCCAAGGGCCATATCTGGGAAGAGAAATTCTATGGCGGGCCACGAATGCTCACAAAATTGGAGTTGAGGCATGGGAGGGAGTGCGGGCTCTGGTTGGTGGTGCGGACTCCAGGGTGGGGCCAGAAATAAGGAGTTCAGGGTGTGGGAAGGAGCTCCGGGCTGGGGTTGGGGAGTGGGATGTGGGGGGGAGGTGAGGGCTCCGGCTGGGGGTTGCGGGCTCTGGGGTGGGGCTGGGGATGAGGAGTTTGGGGTGCAGGAGGGTGCTCTGGGCTGGGATTGAGGAGTTTGGAGGGCGGAAGAGGGATCAGGGCTGGGGCAGGGGGTTGGGACGTGGGGAGAGGCTCAGGGGTGCAGGCTCTGAGTGGCGCTTACTGCAAGTGGCTCCCGGAAGCCCATGTCCCCCCTCCAGCTCCTAGGCGGAGGCGCGGCCAGACAGGTCTGCATGCTGCCCCGTCTGCAGGCAGCGCCCCTGCAGCTCCCATTGGAGCAGGGCCATTGGCGTGCATAGGAGCTGGAGGGGGGCATACCACTGCTTCCTGGAGCCGCGAGGAGTGGCCCCGACCCTCCGCGCTGGCTGGGGTGAGCGGGATGGGAACCCAGGGCTGCAGTGTCTGTGTCTGTGTCCCCAGGGGCTGGTGTCTGGAATGCAGCTCATCAGAGCATTTTATCTCCTTTTCTTGCAGATGCAAAATGGTCCGAGGCAGGGCGGGAATGAGCCCTGGCTGGTCACTGCTTTTGACGGCTCTGTGGACTCTCTATGGTAGGTACTTCCTGCTTCACTCTCCTGCCTCTTTCGTGCGATCTGGGATCGCTTTAATTGTCCATTTCCCTTCTGGGTTTGCCCCCCTCCCCTTTTTTTTAGCTGGCCCCAGTCTGTGCCAGTGGCACCGTTTCCAATTTGGGGGGGGCTGGGGGCCAACTCTAACGGTGATTTCAAGGGGCTACTTAGGCACCTGAAAACTAGTTTTTTTGCAAAAAGAAAAGGAGGACTTGTGGCACCTTAGAGACTAACCAATTTAGGTTTTTTTGCAGATAATAAGTTAGAAATTTGCTGACAGGAGCCCTGTATCTAAATCTTTCTACAAGAAAGAAAAATATAGATACCAACACCAATTAAAGCCATATCTGAAGTTTATATATAAGTTTAGAACAATCAGGAGATAATACAGATTTTATTTGCATATGAATTTTAAGTTATTTTACAGATACAATTAAAAATACAATTTGCAAATAATTGTACAACCTGCACAGTGTCTAAAATTACGTGTTTAGCTAATTTTTTTCAATTGGCACGGCAAAGGTGAGCACAAGCTAAATTTACGTTCTAGAAGGGTCCTGTCATGGGCGGTGGGTAATGGAGGTGCCTCCCCAAACCCCTGCTAATGCTCACTGCCATAGCCCCAGGACCGGGCCGCGGTGGGGCTCAGAGCTCCCCTAGCACCCTGGGCTCAGGGCTCCTCCGTGAGAGGGGGCGTGTGTGGAAGGGGCAGAGTGGGGGCGGGGCATTGGGCAGAAGGGGCAGGGCCTTGGGTGGAAGGAGGCTAGTCTGCCCGAATGGGGGGTGCATGTGCCTCCCATGGATACTATTATTTGATTGTACCCCATTGAACAATGGATGACAAAGCACAATAGGGTAATAAAAGTAATAATGATAATTGCTCCAGCCAGGACAGGTTAGACATTTCAGACCTCACTACTGAAAGAATTACATTTAAGCATAAGAGAGAAATAAAATGATGAACCGCACAGAGCAGCCAAACAGCGAAAATCGCAGGACGGTAATCCTTAAACTCTGGAAGAATAGAATTCCAGAGAATATATCTGCCTTGCGCATTTCGACAGGAAGTACCAGGAAGTAACTGCAACAAGAACACAAGTGTGTGCGTGAGACTGTGCGTTGGGGAGTGTGGGAGGGAGGCGGTGTGTGCCCCACGTGAGTGCGTCCACGCGCTTTAAGTCTCCTTAAGACCAGCACCCAGGAGCTGAACGCTTTTCAGTCCCGCAGCAGCTGCAGCTCCCACTCCTGAGCCCCTAGAGCGCGTGCCCTGACTACGGTGTAAAGCTGCCAAATACCAGTCTAGTGCAGTGTTACTGGGTCGCGACATGTCAGGCCCTGGGTCGCCTTGCCCAGCACCCAGGGACCCTCGCGGCTCTGCTCAGCCCTGCCAGTCAGGCTGTTAAAGGTCCCGTCGGTGGCGCTGCCCGGCTAAGGCAGGCTAGTCCCTACCTCTTCTGACACCGCGCTGCGCCCGGCAGCTGGTCCGACTTCTAGGGAGTGGGGCCACCGGGCTCCACGCGCTGCCCCCGCTGCGAGCACCGGCTCCACACTCCCATTGGCAGGGAACTGGCCAATGGGAGCTGCGGGGGGGGCAGTGACTGCGGGCAAGAACAATGCGGAGCCTCTTGGGTGCCTCCACCTAGGAGCCGGACCAGCTGCTGGCCACTTCCGGGGCAGTCCGTGGTGCCAGCACAGGCGGGAAGCCTGCCTTAGCCCCCCGCTGTGCCGCTGACCGGGAGCCGCCGGAGGTGAGCCCACGCCCGAACCCCACGCCCCAATTCCCATCCCTGGGCCCGCACAAAACCCGGAGCCCCTCCCACACCCCAAACCCTCCATCCCCGGCCCCACCCCAGAGCCCTCACCCCACACCCCAACCCTCTGCCGTAGCCCTGAGCCCCCCCACACCCCAAACCCCTCATCCCCGGCCCCACCCCAGAGCCTGGACTGCCAGCCCAGAGGCCTGACCCCCCTCCTGCACCCCAACCCCAGCCCTGAGCTCCCTCCCACACCCTGAACCCCTCATTCCTGGCCCCACCCAGCAGTCCTCACCCCACACCCCAACACTCTGCCCTAGCCCTGAGCCCCTCCCACACCCCAAACCCCTCATCCCCAGCACCACCCCACAGCCCTCACCCCACCCCTCTGCCCCAGCCCTGAGCTCCCCCCCACACCCTGAACCCCTCATTCCTGGCCCCACCCAGCAGTCCTCACCCCCACACCCCAACCCTCTGCCCCAGCCCTGAGCCCCTCCCACACCCCAACCCCCTCATTCCCAGCCCCACCCCACAGCCCTCACCCCACCCCTCTGCCCCAGCCCTGAGTCCCTCCCAAACCCCTCATTCCCAGCCCCACCCCACAGCCCTCACCCCAACCCTCTGCCCTAGCTCTGAGCCCCTCCCACACCCCAAACCCCTCATCCCCAGCCCCACCCCACCCCTCTGCCCCAGCCCTGAGCCCCTCCCACACCCCAAACCCCTCATCCCCAGCTCCGTTGAGTCGTGGGCATCAACAATTTTCTTCAACTGGGTCCCCAGAAAAATAGGTTTAAAACCACTGGTCTAGGGTATTCCCCTTCACATACAGAACTAGCTACACTGGTTTGAAACCCCTTTATACTACGGCAGCTGCAGCCATGTCTACACTACACACTTGTGCCCGCACAGGCTCTGTCTACACTGTGAACTGGGAGTCCGATCCCCCAGCTCGCGGCAGTTCCGTGACAGCTGGGGCGAGCATAGAGAGCAGGGTACGTGCAGGTTTCAGAGGAGCAGCCGTGTCAGTCTGTATTTGCAAAAAGAAAAGGAGGACTTGTGGCACCTTAGAGACTAACCAATTTATTTGAGCATAAGCTTTCGTGAGCTACAGCTCACCTCATCGGATGCATTCAGTGGAAAATACAGTGGGGAGATTTTATATATACACACAGACCATGAAAAAATATACATTGTAAGGAGAGTGATCACTTAAGATGAGCTATTACCAGCAGGAGAGTGGGGTGGGGGGAGAGAAAACCTTTTGTAATGATAATCAAGGTGGGCCATTTCCAGCAGTTAACAAGAACTTCTGAGGAACAGTGTGTGTGTGGGGGGGGAGGAATAAACAAGGGGAAATAGTTTTACTTTGTGTAATGACTCAACCACTCCCAGTCTCTATTCAAGCCTAAGTTAATTGTATCCAATTTGCAAATTAATCCCAATTCAGCAGTCTCTCGTTGGAGTCTGGTTTTGAAGTGTTTTTGTTGAAGAATTGCCACTTTTAGGTCAGAAATTGAGTGACCAGAGAGATCGAAGTGTTCTCCGACTGGTTAATGAATGTAATAATTATAAATGCAGTCATACAGACAGCAAGAGCTGCAGCCAGTGGGCACATACTCAGCCTGGCTAAGCCGGGCCTCTGCTGCCGTCACTTGTCCTGCCGCGGCCCCGCAGCTATTTATACCCCCTACACTGGGTCTAGTTAACGTCTACAACCCGCGAGTGTAGACGCAGGCTCGGTCTGCACTAGGAGCACTTGGCCAGGATACGATCCCAGCAGAGCACTCCTCGTGTGGCCAGGCCCACAGCATAGAGCACTAAAACCATACCCTGTGAGCGCAACAAGCCAGATCCATAAAAGCACCGATTGGCTGGGATAGCTGTGTCCACAAGGGACTTCCTCCAGCCCAGCTGGGTTAACAGAGGAATTGCACCTGGCAGCGCTGTGATGGTTTTTGTTACCAACTAGTAACTGTGCACTGGCCATGTGTCTCCGGGAATGGGGAGCACCTTCCACGGATGCACGTGTCCGATGGTGGCAGGCTTTTCAGCTAGTCAATGACGATATTTGGGGAGGGCTTGGAAATGGGGGTTCAAGGTGAAAGGCTCCCACACCTACCTTTGCTTCCCTTTAAGGAGTCGCTGGAGCACGGCCATCCATCACAGCTCAGGATGGCGAGGACGTCACCCTAGACTGCACCTTCGACCACATACCGGAGGTAAAACTCCATCGACTGAACATCACCTGGAAGATGCAAAGAGCCGAGGGAGCAGATCTCCTGGTTCACAGCTACTATGGGCAGACGAACCTGTGGCAGGGACAGGACAAAGCTTACTGGGGCCGGACGCAGCTGTACCCAGAGGGAATCCAGAAAGGAAACGCGTCCCTGCGACTCAGGGCCGTGCGCGTCCAGGACGAGGGCTCCTACTTCTGCTACATCACCTCTGAGCTGGGAGCCTGGTCCCAGGAGATTTCACTGGCAGTGCTAAGTAGGTTTCCTCTGCCTGTGTCCCTGTCAGAGCATCTGAGACCCAGTCACTCGCTGTGTACAATGTGATGCCCAGCAGAGCCAGGTCTGGTTAACGCCCCACAACCCCCCAGTGCAGACCCAGGCCATGTCTGTGGTAGCAGCACTTGGCCTTGACTTTCAGCCGCTGTGAAGCCTTGTGTTCTTCCCCATAGGTTTAGCCCGCACAAGCGCAGGGCTTGCCTTTGTCCCCCACTAGCGGCCCTATCACCTAAAGAGACAATAGCCTCCTAGTGGTATCAGCTGCTGGAGTTGTTCCTTCAGTTCATGTGACAGCGGTGCATGCTTTTAGTTCCAAAGGTCATGGGTTCAAATCCCCCTCACAGCCCAAGCGGAGCACTGGTAATGTTCTAGGCCTTTCTGTGGGTGTGAATTTTGAAGGAAATGGTACATGGGTGCATACGTTTTGCTGCAGAGAAAATGCGAAGTTGTATAACCCTGTTGGTCTTCTTGGTAACGTGGTAGGTCTGAGTGTGTTGTTCGGCGTGTGCTGTGTGAGCATTGTGCATGTGTGTCATGTAAGTGTGGTGGGCTTGGAGAGTTGTGACGGCGGTGTGACTGTGTGTGGTGGGCGTGCGGGGTGTCTGTTATGTGCATGGTACGAGTGTGGCATGTTCGTATGGGTTACTATTGCTGGTTGGTTTCTATAAAATAGAACGGAAAACGTGACCGACAATTGCCTCTGGAGCTGGGGTAAATAATTCTGAGCCTTGTTTCTCCATAAGGGAAGCGTGAAATGAAGTCCCCTGTCGTGGCTCAGCTGGGGCAGGACGTCACCCTGAGCTGCTCCTTTGAAGTTGGATTAAACCCCCAGTTGTTGAACATCACCTGGAAGAAGCCGAGGGGCCGGATCTCCTGGTTCACAGCTATTATAACGGGATGGACACTTTGCAGAGACAAGATGTCGCTTACAAGAACAGAACACAGCTCCACCCGGAGAGATTCCCTGAGGGAAATGCGTCCCTGACGTTAAGGAGAGTTCGCAGCCAGGATGAGGGATTCTACATCTGCCATGTCAAGCCAGAACTGGGACGGTTTTCTGTGCGGATGCAAGTTAGAGTCGAAGGTACGGGACAGCGTATAGTACAAGCCCCGAGGGGTTTTCCTACACTTGAGAAAAGCACTTGAGGTTAGCTACCTCGATGTAACCTTAACCTTTTCCCCAGCCTCAGCAGGTTCTAGCTCCATAGATCTGGTCCAGGCTGTCCCTGCTTCCCCATAGGGTCCATATGAGCCATACGTGCATTGCTGGCTTCTGAACCCCATCATAGCCACACAAGGAAGAGGCCTTGCGGATACCTCAATGAAAGCTGGTGCTTAATGTGCAGCGGCAAGGGAAGAGCTAACTAGATGTGAGGCTGCACAAGGGATGTGAAGGAAAAGACTGGGAATATCTAATAGCATCTACAAGACTTTTCTGGGAGTTTTTATGTTGTTTTCTGTTTGTCTTTTACAGGCTTTGTGAGTGACCAGCCATCATCAGTTGTGTACTGGATCTTCTTGTGTTTACCTCTGTTAGCAATTATAACATATATTATTATTAAGAAGCGCCATCCCTCCCTGCTGCAGAAATTAAGGACTTTTCAGTTTTGGCCCCTACAGAAACAGCAGGAGGGCAGAGACCAGCCTGAGTCAAACTTGTTGACAGCCAGTGAGTCAGAAAAGCCAAACACAGTCCTGATACCACCTGCCAACTCCTTACAGGTGAGGCACAAGACATTTTTGTTTCCTTCCAATTTGTACATGTTGGGGGTTCCCGGTTCTGCCACATAGAGCAAGGGCTTTTCAAAAGGGCCTTTCAATAGGAATTGTGCTCCTCAGTCCTTAAGGTGCTTTTGGAAATCCTGACCTTCAAATCCATCAGGAATGTGGACGGTATCTCACAGGAGGCTGCAAGGGAAATTTCGTTAATGATTGGGAGATGCTCAGATGCTACTGAGAAGGAGGGCCGTGCCAGATATGTTAATCCAGCTGACCCAGAACAAATAGTCCACCCACCTACCCAGCTCAGCTGCGTCACACGTGATGCATTTAGGTCATAGGGGAAGAGTGAAATACACAAAGGAAGCCAGGAGGGAGGTCTGATGCTGTAACAAGGTGTTAGTTTCATAGCGAGTTCCCTTTCTACAATGCCAAATAGTCCACGTCATGCACAGCACAGCTGGGGATCCATAGCTCCTAACACAGATTTTCTTTCCTCTCCCCAAATGTCAATCTTTTCTAGGCGACGGACTTGAACAGACAGCCCTATGGAGAGGCTACCACCACATGCCCAGTTATATCCATAACTGAAATGTGTAATTCCCTTTCCTTAAGGCTGGTAGCCAAAGGAGCATGAACAACAGGAAAGAGCTGCTACAGATGTGGTTTGGGAAGATTTTGACGTGCAGAACTGAAAGCTGCTGTTGCAAAAAAAAACCCATCCAGGCTGGCTTCTGCGCTGCAAGAGGTCAGTGAGGCCATCAAGAATGAAAGGCTCAGAGTTGCTGTAATTGGAGAGACGGGATCTGGAAAGTCATCATTTATCAATGCCACCCGGGGTCTGAAAGAACACGATACAGATGCTGCTGAGACTGGGGTAGTAGGAACGATGGTGAAGCCAAAGGCTTATCCATATCCCAGACACCCCAGTGTAAGGCTATGGGACCTCCCTGGTATCAGGACAATGAATTGTCCCTCAGACACTTTCCTTGAGCAGCGTCACTTCAGACAGTATGACATGTTCATTATCATCTCCTGTGGGAGCTTCACAAACACCGATGCCAGACTAATGGAGGAGATTCGAACGCTGGGGAAGACGTTTTACTTTGTCTGTTCAAAAGTGGACTTTGATGTGTCGTCTGCACAGAGAATAAATGGCAGTGAGGAGAGCGCCCTGCAGACGATCAGAGAGGACTGTCTATCATGCCTAGGAGGAGAAACAGACATTTTCCTTATATCCAGCTGGGACCCTGACAAGTTTGATTTTCCCTGCCTGCAGCAAACATTAGCCAAGCAATTCCGCCATCGCAGGGCCTGGGCTTTGCAGGAGGCTCCCTCAAAGAGTTCTTTACCCATTTTACAAAAGATAAAAGTGACATTGTAGGAGGCAAAGCAGATATGTGGCTGAACTCTCCACTCATGTAGCTCCAAGTTACGCCACCAGAGAATGTGGCCCATGTCATATTTCTGTGTCCCTCTGCCAGCGAAATCAGGTGCCTACAATTTATTAGGAGTCCCACTGGCCAGGGAGTCACAGTTCTTTCCCTGCTCCCCTGGTGTTCCGGGGCAGGGTTGGTGTGATGGTTTGGGGAGCTGTCTACAGACTTTCTGAATTCTGGGTGATGCATGAAATTGTGTCACCCTGCTGTAGAAAGTCGGATCCACCTCTGCCGACAGTGCACGCGGCAGGCACACGCCGGGAAGAGACTTGACATTCAGCCATGGCACTTCGTCCGCACTAGCTCTGCTAAAGAGCTGCAGCCTACGGGAGAAAAACACTTTGATCTTTCCTGTCCAGAGAGAGGGGAGAAAACACAGAGCAAAAAAAATAAAATAAAAACAAGGCCTCCGGCAGCAGGTGCTAGCTCCCGGGTTCATTGACGTGGGCATGCGCTGTGGGGCTAAGAATAGCCAGGGGGACCTGCCCGCTTGGGCTTGAGTCAAGGTGCAGAGACCCTCCCCACTCGCTGGGTTTCACAGCGCGAGTCCAAGTCCGTCGACCCAGCTCTGAGACTCGCCGCTGCGAGGGTTTTGTTTGCTATGGAGATGGACCCTGTTCTTTGCTTAGGAGTCCTATGCATAGGGCTCCCTGCCCTAGGGTTAGGTTTCATGTGACTAGGGCTCTTGCCCTAGGGTTTGGGTTCCTATGGTACGCCACTTAGAGTTAAGGTTAGGGTAGCTACGAGTAGGCCACATGGAGTCAGGATTTGGGTTTCTATGGCTAGGGCTCCCTGCCCGAGGGTTAGGGTTTATGCGGGTAGGGCTCCCTGCCCTATGGTTAGCATTCCTGTGGATATGGCTGCCCACCCTAGGATTAGGGTTCCTATGGGTAGGCCACTTGGAATTAGGGTTAGAGTCCCTATGTGTAGAGCTCTCTGCCCTAGAGTTATGGTTCCTATGGCTAGGGCTCCCCACTCTAGGGTTAGGGTTCACAGACTCATAGAATATCAGGGTTGGAAGAGACCTCAAGAAGTCATCTAGTCCAACCCCCTGCTCAAAGTAGGAATAACTCCCACTATCGGTTCCTATAGGTAGGCCACTTGGAGTTAGGTCCTCTGGGTAGGTCTCCCTGCACTATGGTTTGGATTCCTATGTGTAGGGCTCCCCGCCCTAGGATAAGGTTTTATGCAGATAGGGCTCCTGCCCTAGGGTTTGGATTCCCGTGGATAGGGCTCCCTGACTGAGGGTTAGGGTTTATTCGGAGAGGGCTCCCCCCTCCCCAAATGGTTAGTGTGCTGTGGGTACGGCTTCAAGACCTAAGGTTAGAATTTCTATGGGTACGCCATTTGGAGTAAGGGTTAGAGTTCCTGTTCACAAGCCCTGGGAGATAGTTAAAGAGTGAGCTAGCCGGCTCACACACCTTGCAGGGGAATTATGGGAGAGGGCGTTTTAAGTGCGGGGGAGGGTTTTGTCTCAATGTTTCCCCCTTAAGGGGTGACAGCAGGTGCCACGCTCACCTCATCCAATGCTTTCCAGGCGGCTGCAACCCTATGGTCCGGATATGGACACTGTTCAGCCTCTGTTTGCTTGAAACACGTGGGGAGCCGGTGACCCAGAAGCTTGGATTCCCCACCAGCAGGGTGGCAGGAAGGGGGGGTGACTGGCATCTGGGACAGGTGGGCACAGCTTACTCCTCCCTTCTGCCCATTGAGCTCCATTGGCCCGTGTGGCGCAAGGGAGAGAAAGCCAAGAATCCATCCACTGGCTCAGGGTTATGCTCAGGGTTATGCAGGGATCATTCCTCCAGCTCTGAACGGGGCAGTCCTCTTCCAGGGGAATGTGTCCCCCACCCGGTACTCAGACAAAACAGAAAGTGGTTTTGTCCAGTGTTCGATGAGGGATTGCTATTTTTAAGAGTACACCCCCTCACACACTGGCATGACCTTAAATGCAATGTCCGGGCAGCCCACAGTGTTCCTGGAGGTACCAGCATGCCCACCCTGCTCATATGAGACTAATGCATGTGCTCAAGAGCACTGTTGAACGTGGGCCTCATGCAGCCACGTTAGGCTGTCATAATGTGGCCCTCGGTGATGCAGGACTGAATGCCGACTGTACATTTCTCAGGCCACTGGAATTTTTAAATAAAACCATCTGCTATTTAGGGAGAGAGGGGGGAGTAGAAAGCCCGCTCTGTCACAGCCACTCACGGTTTAAGGAATAGAGTAGCTAACTCCCTAGCTGTGGCTGACTAGTTGACCAGCAGCACATGGGATTAAAGGGGCTGCAGTCTAGCAGAAGGGGGCGGCTGCCAGAGCAGATGAGGACTGTTCTGCATCAGTAGGGAAATGGTCAGATACCCCCACCCCTGCCCCAAAGAGCAGGATCAGAAAATCCATGAGGACAATGATGAGGCTGCGAGAAACCCGCGGTCTGGGGTTTGCATTTATCACACCTTTGATGAGCTTGCTCGTATCAAACAACCATGCAACTTTTAAACCAATATTAGGGGTCTGACTTGTAGTGTCTCTTTATATACTTTCCCTATGGGTAGATCTCATTGCTAACCCAAGGGGGGTTAGCTTGTAGACTTGCTCACCTTGGTTCTCCACGCTGAGGTCTGCTTCTCCAGGCCACCCAGCTCTGGTGCAATTTAGGGCTGTGTGGGGCTCACCCTGCTGATCCCAGGGCCAGATCCATGCCAACTCCTGCCCATGCCCCCTACATGCCTCTGCCTTCTCATTACACTGGTGGTGGAAAGGCTGCCAGAGACAGATTTCCAATGGTAGAAAGTTCCCATGCACAGAGAAAATTCTTCAGCGGCACCCTTCTACCTTTTTGGTTAAAAACAAACAAACACATATTTCTAATAAGAAAGAATACATGACATTCTTGTAATGTTCTTAGAGTCCAGAGATCAACTGGAAAATTCCACTGGGTCAACATTTTTCATTTAAAAACAATCCAATTTTCTCTAAAACTTTTTTCCAATAGCATGTCACAGTTTCCACCTCTCAGAGTGATGGGCTCAGGCTCTCTGCAGACTCAGTCAGTGTCGCTGCATTGGATACACTCGGGGCAGCTCCCCACCTCAGAGCAACTGGCTCAGACTTTAGCGCCTTTGTCTCAATTTGACCCTGGCTGTATCTCAAGAACTCTGTGATCAAATGAAATCAAATGAACGTAACACAGGTTCTACCCTAGTGGCGGAATTACCATAACCAGTTTCCAAGCTGATCTGATTATTTATCTGGGTTTTTTGGGAAAGGTTTGAAAATGTGGCTTTAAACAGAAACACTGTTCCAACCTTAACTGTGCTCCCACGTAATCTTTGAATGGCAAGATTTGCTCTCAAAATCTGTGCATTATGGTATCCTGTATGTGATTCTGTCCTGGATCCACAGGTCCGGTGCTTTCGAGCAGCTGTGTAACAGTCCCTGGGAGGACCCCTTCAGTATGTCAGCCCCTTTAGGGTCACACGGTCTCTCTGGGGATAAGTCCCTTGACTTCACCGCCTCCTGGGACTGACCCTGGGAGCCTTCATCACCCCTGCTTCACTCTGTGAACTCCCCTCAGCGAGTCCACCTGGATTGGACACCTGGGGAATATTTGCACACCCAAATGGCGCCATGCACCCCGACTTCATTAATCTGGAGTAACGCTCAGCCGGCATTGTGAAAGCAGGAGAGTTTATTCTCTGAAACCCAGCGTAGAAAGTCCTTAGTTAACAGAGAGAACAGAAGTTAGAGCAAAGTCCATCTGGGTCGGGTGCAGGTCCCCCTCACCTCTTTTCAGTGCCGGTAAAGAAGTGTCTCCTGCTTCCAACAGCCCACACCTAAGAGCCCCAAGGACTCTCCTGCATTCCTTCTTCTTTTTCCCCAGGGAAACACAGCCACCAGGCCCTCCTGCAGAGCCACCATTCAGGGTCGCTAGGTGCTAGGTACCAATTGTCTGGGCAATGGAAGCGGCCATTGTCTTCTCAGGCTCTCCATGGGATTGGGGCCAGGCCCCAGACAGCCAGGCGTAATCCACATTTGGATCCCTGCAAAGAGTAAACAACCTTCCCCCCCACCCTCACTCCACACACATATCTAACCATTCAGCACATATTAGGGGAAACTGAGGCACCCACAGTATCCATACAACATTTTTTGACAAATTTACACTTTCTCACAGTATCTACGTATTTGCCCCAGAACAGTAGTTCTCAGCCTGCAGCCCGGGGACTGCATGTGGCCCAATTCGAACACAGTTGCGGCACAGCTGTGTGCCAAAAAAAATTCAATGTTTTTATGTTCCCAGGGCCGGGCAGGGGGCGAGGTTGGCTGAGGGGGAGACGGAGCCACGCAGCCCTCCCTGAGTGCTCCTGCTGGCAGGGAAGGCGAAGCAGCCCCCTGTGGCTGGGGAGGAGCTCCCTTGCCACAGGGACACCTGTAGGGTTGCCAGGGTGGGGGGAGGCACCGGGACATCAACCCGTGCCAGCCATAGGCATTTTGGGGGAGGGCATTGCCTCCCCACTGCCCCTTTCCCCTGATTTCTGCGAGCGCCAAGCAGGGCTTGCTCTGCTCAGCCTGTCCGGGGAGGAGGCAGGTCCTGTCCTTCCCACGCTGCACCAGCTCGTTGGCGCCTCTCCCCGGCTGGGCTGGCAGCTCCGGGATGCTCCCTGCTGGGTCCTGTTTCTGTACAAGGGTGAGTTCCCATGTGGGGGCAGGGCAAGGCAGGGTGAAGGAAGAGGGATGGAATCGGCCAGGGGGAAGAAATGGGGAATGGGGCAGGAGACAGTGTGAAGAGGAAAGGGAATAGGGTGGGGGGAAGAGAAAGGGGGAGTGGGATGGGGCAGGGGGAAGAGAAGGGGATGACTGTGAGTGCCACCGCTGGGGGATCATTGCCTCCTCACTTCTGAGTGTCCGTGCAAGAGGCATTTGGAGAAATGGGGGGGCATATGTCCCCTCACCAGACACAGCTACGTTTCCCGCTTCGGGGGGATGAACATGCTCCAGGCTGAGTGGAACCCCATGCAGTTGTAATCACATCAAATCCTCTGTCTGCAAAAATGGTCCATGGATATGAAGCGGATATCCAGAAATTTGCAGGGGTCGCTATATATTTCATGGATGCAGTCCACAGAACACATAGAGAGCTGGGGGCGGGTTCCTCCTGTGTCTTTCCGGTACACTGTACCGGCTATAACTACCTTAGTGGTATGGTGTACCGGACCGGACTGCCCTGCCTGCACCATTGGGCGGTACTTTCAAAAAGAACAAAGAGGAAGACTGCACAGAATACAATTGGGCTCAAAGTTGCTCGTGATACCAAGTTCCCACTGTTCTCCTGGAAAAGCAACAGGTAATCGGTACGTAGTCACTGCAAATCAGACCTCGCACAGAAAACTCTTTACAGCTCAGGAGTTAAGCAGGTGTAGGTGCGTCAGCTGCTCAGGCCAGGTCTCCACTATGAACGTACATCGGTACAACTACAAATCCACCCCCGGAGCGATGCACTGGAGTTACTCCACATTTACACAAACTGATGGATGGTTCACAAGGAGCGATTTTCAAAATGTTGTAACTTGGCCAAATCAAAATCAGATTTCACTTGGACACGCCTGGCTGCATTTCTGAATTTCCGCTTTATACTTCCACCTTTGACCTGATCTGTTTCAAACAAACAAACAACAAACAAAACCACACAAAGAAATTTATAATAACCAAAGTGTATATTTTTTGCACTATCTCTGCAATCTTAAAAAGTTCAGTTTTCAGCTGAACCCCAAATGTTTTTTATTCCCCCGACTTTTCAAAATTGCAAACAAACTGAGAAATCCATTATATTCCCAGCTCTAGATTCATGGAATCACAGGATTGGAAGAGAGCTCAAGAGGTTTTCTAATCCAGTCCCCAGCACTCATGGCAGGACAAAGTATTATTTAGACCCGAGGCCACATGTCGGGGGATCATGTGGGGTCAAGTGTCCCCCAGCAGCTGGCCCCACTGATTCCAATGAAGCTACAGCCAAATGACACCAGCTGAGGATTTGGCCCGAGGGTGGGCAAACTTTTTGGGCCGAGGGCCACATCTGCAAGTAGAAATTGTATGGCGAGCCATAAATGCTCACAAACTTGGGGTTGGGGTGTAGGAGGGTGTGAGGCTCTGGTTGGGGGTGCTGGCTCCTGGGTGGGGCCAGAAATGAGGAGTTCAGGGTGCAGGAGGGGGCTCCAGGCTGGGGTGGGGGAGTGGGGTGAGGGGGAAGGTGAGGGCTCCGGCTGAGGGGTGTGGGCTTTGGGGTGGGGCTGGGGATGAGGAGTTTGGGGTGCAGGAGGGTGCTCCCATCTGGGATCGAGGGGTTTGGGGGGTGGGAGAGGGATGAGGGTGGGGCAGGGGGTTGGGACGTAGGGAGAGGATCGGGGTGCAGGCTCCGAGTGGCACTTACCTCAAGCGGCTCCCGGAAGCAGTGGCATGGCCCTTCTCTGGCACCTATGCGGAGGCGCAGCCAGACAGCTCTGACTTTGGGGTTGTTGGACCTCTTTGCTCATGGCTTACAGTTATGAATCCTGTTTGTGGTCTTTCCCCAAAGCAGTGCGGTGTTTCTTCTCTCCTTTATTCGAAGTTTTTTTGCTACACTCAGACTCTGTGTTTGCAAGAGGGGAAGTATGGCCTTTTAGATGCACGCAGCAGGGTGGCGTGTAATTGTCCTAGGTCACTGGTGGGGGGTGGTGGCTGAGCTGGTTTTGCGTTGTGTTATTGAAAAGGAACCCCCCAGACACTGAATCCTGCTCTTGTTGCTGTCTACTCTGACGGGCAGAAGGGTTACATAGGGATGAGTGGTTATAAAACCCAATATCCCAATTAAGGGTTCTCCTCTTCCCAAAGGACCAGCCCCCAAACCCAGGTCAATGTACAAATCAGATCTTACCCAAAAATCACGCTGTTGCCAATCCTTTAGAATCTCAAATCTAAAGGTTTATTCATAAAAAAAGAAAGGAATAGAGATGAGAGTTAAAATTCATTGAATGCAATCAAATACATACAACAACTGCAAAGTTCTTGGTTCAGGCCTATAGCAGCGATGGAATAAATTGCTGGTTCAAATCAAGTCTCTGGAGTACATCCACAGATTTGGATGGGTCATTCAGTCCTTTGTTCCAAGCTTCAGTTTGTACGAAAGTCCCTCCAGAGCTCAGAAGCAGGATTGAAGACAAAATGGAGTGGCTTCCAGGGCCTTTTATATCCTCTGCCATGTGGAAGATCCCCATTGTTCTTACAATTTCCAGTGCAGACCGGCCCCTAATCTCCCATGTTTGCATATGTTGGGGGTTCCCAGTTCTTCCAGCCCCTGGGGTAAAATACTGTGTTTTTCATGCTTTGGGGGTTTATACCCAAATCAGCCTCTGGTCCTAGCAGGACTTGATGTTTAGCTGAATTGAGACGGGACAAAGCCACTCATTTATTAGGCTCAGGAATCGTTCAATCCGGTACAAGATAGAGGACAATGGGCCAAATCCAGAACTACCTTGATTTAAATCAGCTGTAGGATCTGGCCCTGGGCACTTCAGTATCCTCGGGAGGGCAAGTCAGAAGATCATGGTGTGATGTTATTGACATAAACTGCAACCACTGTTATATATTTGCAGCAAATATTGTACAGAGGTGTCATGTAAGGTGTCTATGGCAGGGTGATGGTTTGCGGGTTAGGATTATGCTGTCTGTCTGCATGTATCATTTTTGTATTTAAAGTTATAAGTATTGGCTCTATACTGTCTGTAGTTCAAACTTGGGCTCTGCTTCTGGGTGACACCCCAGACAAGTTGGTGTCAGCTCTGCCTAGCCTGCTGGATGGCCCATTAAGGACCATCAGCGACACAACTGACCCATTGAGAGAAGGCAGACACCCCTTGGGACTCAGTCAGGTGTGCAGGGACCTGCCTATGGACAGAACTCTGAGGTGTTTCCAGGCCATGGGATGGGCAGCTTGTCTTTGGGACAAAGAAAGCAGAGACCACATGGCAAGAGACTATAAAAGGCTGCTGCAGCTCCTCCATCTGGTCTTCAATCCTGCTTCTTACCTCTGGAGCAGGGGTTCTCAAACTGGGGGTCGGGACCCCTCAGAGGGTCACGAGGTTATTACATGGGGTGTTGCGAGCTGTCAGCCTCCACCCCAAACCCTGCTTTACATCCAGCATTCAAAATGGTGTTAAATATATAAAAAAGTGTTTTTAATTTATAAGGGGGGGTCGCACTCAGAGGCTTGCTATGTGAAAGGGGCCACCAGTAAAAAAGTTTGAGAGCCACTGCTCTGGAGGGACTTTGCTACAAACGGACGCTCTACACAAAGGACTGATGACCCATCCCAGCTGGGGATGTTCTCCAGAGACTTGATTTGAACCTGCAGTTTATTCCATCTCTGCTGCAAGCCTGAACCAAGAATTTTGCCATGACCGTCTGTCATTGATTCCATTGAACCAATTCTAGCTCTCATCTCTATCTTTTTCCTTTTCTGAATAAACCTTTCGATTTTAGATTCTAAAGGATTGGCAGCAGCGTGATTTGTGGGTAAGATCTGATTTGTAGATTGACCTGGGTCTGGGGCTTGGTCCTTTGGGATCGAGAGAACCTTTTCTCTTTTACTGGGGTGTTGGTTTTCATCACCATTTGTCCCCATAACGAGTGGCACTGGTGGGGATACTGGGAAACTGGAGTGTCTAAGGGAATTGCTTGTGTGACTTGTGGTTAGCCAGTGGGGTAAAACCAAAGTCCTCTGTTTGGCTGGTTTGGTTTGCCCTGGTGTGCAAAGAAACCCCAGACTTGGGCTGTAACTGCTCCGCTCTGAGCAATTTCTCCTGAATTGGCACTCTCAGTTGGGTCCCACCAGAACCAGCATCATTACACATGGTTACAATTTTCAACAGTGCCAAAGTGACTTAGGAGCCTGACTCCCATTTTGCAGGATGACTGAGGCACTTTGGAACCGAACTCCCGCTGACTTTCAGGGAAAGCAGAACTGATTTAAGTGACAGGCAGGACTAGCTCTAGCATCCAGTTATTGGGGAGGGGGAGAATTGAGTATTTTGGGGTCCCCTGGATATTGCTATTTAAAAAACAAACAGCCTTCCAGGAGTCCAGAGACTAATTTGACCCCTGAGAAATCTTGGAAATTAAGAATTTAAAAAAGTAAAATTTGGCCCCAGTGTTGGTCATAATGAGCTGGAGCTCTCGCATGTGACAAAAGCAGCCTTCCTTAAATGTCATCAGAATCTTGTTGCCTATTGACTAGAGATCGTATTGAGTGTAGCTGTTGGTTCTGATTGTATACTGCCTGTGGAAACGAATCGATCCGTAACTGAAATGTGTCGTTCCCTTTCCTTAAGGCTGGCAGCCAAAGGAGCATGAACAACAGGAAACAGCTGCTACAGATGTGTTTTGGAAAGATTTCAACATGCTCTCTGAAGGAGAAATTGCAGAACTGAAAGCTGCTGTTGCAACAGATAACCCGTCAGGCCTGGCTTCCGCGCTGCAAGAAGTCAGTGAGGCTGTCAAGAATGCAAAGCTCAAAGTTGCTGTAGTCGGAGAGACGGGATCTGGAAAGTCATCTTTTGTCAGTGCCCCCCGGGGTCTGAAAGAACACGATACAGGTGTAAAAATTCTACTGGGTCAACATTTTTCATTTAAAAAACAATCCGATTTTCCCTAAAACGATAATTTCTATCTCAGAGCGATTGGCTCAGGCTCTCTGCAGACTCAGTCAATGTCTCTGCATTGGATACACTCGGGGCAGCTCCCCACCTCAGAGCAACTGGCTCAGGCTTTAGTGCCTTTATTTCAGTCTGACCCTGGCTGTATCTCAAGAACTCCTTGATCAAATGAGCTCAGATTTGTAACACAGGTTCTACCCTAGTCCCTGAATTAGTATACCACTTTTCAAGCTGATCTGATTATTTATCTGGGTTTTTTAAGGAGAGGTTTGAAACTTTGACTTTAAAATTAAACACTGTTACAATCTTAACTCTGCTCCTGCATAGTCTTTGAATCGCAAGATTGGCTCTCGAAATCTGTGTTCAAAATGTAAATATTGTGAATAAAACTGTTTATAGATACGGTATCCTGTATGTGTATCCGTCATGGATCCACAGGTCCGGTGCTCTCGTACGGCTCTGGAACAGCCCCTGGGAGAACCCCTTCAGTGTGTCACTCCCTGCAGGGTCACACTCTCTGGGGAAAGCCCTTTGCTTTCAGCACCTCCTGGGACTGAATCTCCGCGCCTTCAGCACCCCTGCTTCACTCCATGAGCTCTCCTGAGCTCATTCATCGGGGCTGGGCAGCTGGGGAAGACTTGCACCCCCAAAGCGTCCTGTGCACCCACCCCAACTTCCTCAATCTGGAGTGACCCTCAGCCGGTGTTGTGAAAGCAGGAGGGTTTATTGTCTGAAACCCAGCGTAGAAAGTCCTGAGTTAACACAGAGAACAGAATTTAGAGCAAAGTCCATCTGGGTGGGGTTCAGAGTCCAGAGCCCCCTGACCTCTTTTCAGTCCCAGTTCAGAAATGTCTCCTACTTCCAACAGCCCACCCCTAACAGCCCCAAGGGCCCCTCCTCCATTCCTTGTTCTTACTCCTGGGAAACAGTCACTGGGCCATCCTCCTTAGTCCTTTGGTCTCCAGGGGGTTACACCCGGCTGGTTTCCTGCAGAGGGGTTAGCCATGGTCGTTAGTTGCTAGGTAACAAATGTCTGGGCAATTGGAGTGGGCCACTGTCTTCTCCAGGCCTCAGACAGCCAGGCGTCAGTCACACCTGGATCCCTGCAAAGAGTAAACAACCTTTCTCTCACACCCACCTATTTAACCATGCAGCACATAGGGGAAACTGAGGCACTGGGAGCTCTGAGCACTGGGGTCTGTCCACACTAGCGCTTTAAAGTGCTCAAACTTGCTTCACTTGGGGAGGGGGGGGTTCACACCCCTGAGCCAGCAAGTTACCGCACTTTAACTTGCCAGTGTAGACATGGCCTTAGTGTCCCCAGAAGCAAAGAAGACGACGGCACAGTACCCAGTTATGCCCTCTGGTTAGAGCTGTCAGTGATCCCAAGTTCCCACTGCTTCTCCTGGAAAAACAAGAGATAATTGGTATGTGGTAATTGCAAATCAGACCTCGCACAGCCAGCTCTTCGCAGCTCAGGTGTAGCTGCATCACCTGCTCACACCGTGTCTCTGCTACAATCTTACATCTGTACAACTACAAATCCCCCCCCGCCCCCCCTCGAGCAACATCGCGACCCTGACTAACCCCTGGTACAGGCAGTGCCATGTCGGCGGAAGAGCTCTCGGCGAGACGGCTCAGCTGGCGGGAAAAGCTCTCCCATCAGCGTCGGGAGCGTCTTCCCACTGAAGAGCTACAGCGGCCCAGGCGCAGGGTTTAATGTGCAGACTGACCCTCGTGGTGGTGGGCACAGAGGCTGCAGAGGCTGCTCTGATCCCCCTCACACAGGTTACCCACGGGTACAACTTCGCCTAGTGGAGCTGCTCCTGATTTACAACGGGGGGAGTGAAAAGCGGAGTCAGATCCAGCAACTGCCGTGGAGTTACTCCACATCTACACTACTGTGATGGATGGCTCAGAAAAAAAAAACATTTTCAAAATGTTGTATCTTGGCCAAATCAAAATCAGAATTCAGCTGGACACCTCCTGGCTGGATTTCCGAATTTCCGCCTTCAACCTGTTTCAAACAAAAACAAAGACATTTATAATGACCAAAGTGTCTATTTTTCACGATCTTTGTTGTTAGAAAAAAGATAAAACTGTTTAATTGTTTAAATGTGCCAGAAAAAAAAATCACCCTCAGGTAAGAGCCAGAGAGCTCTGTGCAGGTCGATTATCGACAAGACAGTGATGAGGGGATAGAGGGGAAAGGGTAAGAAATTATGTGTCAGACACATATCCTGTCAAGCAATTCCTGAGCTGCTTTAGTGGGATCCGAATTCCAGTCCCCTCTGCTTGTAGAAGCAAAGAGACAATGCGGGACTCACCCACACTGATCTAAACCCCTCACCTCGATGGAAAAGTGGCTTGGTGGAGCTCACAGAAATTAGATCTGACTTTTGCTACATGTTGGTTCAATGTTACTTTCAGTTTTCCTGTTAGTCATCTCAGATTTACAGGAAGAGAGAGGGCGGGGGGTGAAACACACACGGATTACCTGAGAAGGTCCCAGGAACGGAAGCACCCAGGGGTGGAAGGTAAGAGATTTTCTGCCGCAGGGTGGGTTGGTGAAATTGATTCCTGGTGTCCTTTCTTTTGTCCCAGAACTAAACAAAAATTGACTTGTTGATAACCTGAACTTTTCTAAAAGTTTTGGGCTCAACCTCAAATCCCCCCTGATTTTTCAAACTTGCCAACAAACTGAGAAATCCCTTATTTCCCCAGCTCTAGTACCCCCTTCTCTCCCCAGCCTGGGGGTAGCTGCAAAGGGGACTTGACTTCTCTTCTCTCCGTGCAGCCTCAGTGCTGGAGAAACATGGGCACAATCCAGGTCTGATCAGCAACTTGGAGACCTGGCAAACAGCGAGGGCCTGTTGAAGACATGGCTTTTAGCTACTGCTGGGCAAATCTTTCCTGGCATAAAATGGTAACCTCCCTCCAGCCTGACAGTTCACCTTTCAGTATGACCTGCTGAAGTCTCCCGTTTAACCAATTCCTTATCCACCTTTCAATTTTCATATTGATCCCCATCTTTTCCAATTTAACTAATAATTCCCCATGTGGCACGGTATCAAACGCCTTCCTGAAATCGAGGTAAATTAGATCCACTGCGTTTCCTTTGTCTAAAAAATCTGTTACTTTCTCAAAGATTGAATCTGGGTTAGTTAGCCTGCTAGTGCTTAACCCCTTCTGGCTCAGCGTCGCCGGGGGAGGGAGGGAGGAGGGAGACAATAACAGATAATGAGGACATGGTGGAAGTGCTAAATGCTTTTTAGTTTCAGTTTCACCAAAAAGTTTAGTACCAATTAGACACCTGACATAGTGAACACCAGTGAAAATGAGGTAGAGTCTTAGGCTAAAATAGGGAAAGAACAAGTTAAAAATGACTTGGAGAAGTTAAATGTCTTCAGGTCACCAGGGCCTGATGAAATGCATCCTAGAACACTCAGGGAGCTGACTGAGGAGATATCTGAGCCATTAGCGATTATCTTTGAGAAGTCATGGAAGACAGGAGAGATTCCAGAAGACTGGGAAAGGGCAAATCTAGTGCCCATCTATAAAAAGGGAAAGAAGGACAACCCGGGGAATTACAGGCCAGTCAGCTTAACTCCTGTACCAGGAAAGATAATGGAGCAAATAATTAAGTGATCAATTTGCAAACATCTAGAAGATAATAAGGTGCTAAGTAACACCCAGCATGGATTTGTCAAGTACAAATCATGTCAAACCAACCTGATAGCGTTCTCTGACAGGGTAACAAGCCTTGTGGATGGGGGGAAGCAGTAGAAGTGGTATATCTAGAATTTAGTAAGGCTTTTGATACAGTCTCGCATGACCTTTGCATAAACAAACTAGGGAAATGCAACCTTGCCGGAGCTACTACAAGGTGGGTGCAAAACTGGTTGAAAAACCATTCCCAGAGAGTAGTTATCAGCAGTTCACAGTCATGCTGGAAGGGCCTAACGAGTGGGGTTCTGCAGGGATCAGTTCTGGGTCCGATTCTGTTCAATATCTTCATCAATGATTTAGATGATGGCACAGAGAGTACACTCATAAAGTTTGCAGATGATACCAAACTGGGAGGGGCTGCAAGGGCTTTGGAGGATAGGATGAAAATTCAAAATGATCTGGACCATAGGCGCCAACTCCATGGGTTCTCTGGAGCATCCACAGGCAGGTCCCCTACCAGAACCTGCCCCTCCCCCCAGAGTTTCCTGTCCACCGGCAGGCCCTGCTTATCAGCACTTCCCCCTCCCTCCCAGCACCTACCACCTGCCATGGATCAGCTGTTTTGCAGCTTCAGAAAGCACTGGGGGGAGAGGCGAGGGGAGAGGAGCGAGGGCACAGCACGCTGGGGGAGTGGACAGAACTGGGCAGTGAAGAGGCGGGAAAGAGGGAGGGCAGGAAGAGGCGAGGTGGGGGTGGGAAGAAGTAGGTTGGGGGTGGGCCTTTGGGGGAAGGGGTGGAGTGGGGGTGGGGTCTTGGCAGAGCTGTGGTGAATCCCCCCCAACAGATTAGGAACTCGACGCCTATGAGCTGAACAAACTGGAGAAATGGTCTGAAGTAAATAGGATGAACTTCAATAAGGACAAATGCAAAGTACTCCACTTAGGAAGGAACAATCGGTTGCACACACACAGAATGGGAAATAATTGCATGGGAAGGAGCAATGTGGAAAGGGATCTGAGGGTCATAGTGGATCACAAGCTAAATATGAGTCAACAGTATAACACTGTTGCAAAAAAAGCAAACCTCATTCTGGGATGTATTAGCAAGAGTGTTGTAAGCAAGACATGAGAAGTAATTTTTATGCTCTACTCCATGCTAATATGGACTCAGCTGCAGTAATATGTCCAGTTCTGGGTGCCACATTTCAGGAAAGATGTGGACAAACTGGAGCAAGTCCAGTGGAGAGCAACAAAAATGATTAAAGATTTCAAAAACATGACCTATGAGGGAAGATTGAAAGAATTGGGCTTGTTTATTTTGGAGAAGAGAAGACAGAGGGAATGTGTTAACAGTTTTCAAGTACATAAAAGGTTGTTACAAGGAGAAGGGAGAAAATTTGTTCTTCTTAACCTCTGAGGACAGAACAAGAAGCAATGGGCTTAAATTGCAGCAAGGGCGGTTTAGGTTGGACATTAGGAAAAACTTCCTAACTGTCAGGGTGGTGAAGCACTGGAATAAATTGCCTAGGGAGGTTGTGGAATCTCTGACACTGGCGGTTTTTAAGAGCAGGTTGGACAAATGTAACCCAGAGGCACTGAGAGGGAGATGAGTGAAGTCTGCTCTAAAGCCTCAGCTAAGAGCCAGTCGGCTTTTAGCTCACGCAGTAGAGGCTCAAGCCTTTAGCTTCAAAGGTCCAGGTTCAATCCCACTGAGTGATCACCTGGGTCTGTCAGCCTTACACAAACACCTGTCCGGAATGGTCTAGATATGCCATGAATGCAGGAGACTAGATTAGATGGCATATCGAAGCCCCTTCCACTCCTACACATCTCTGATTCTATGAACATCTAGTGGCCCCACTGTCTGAATGCTACCAAGGAGGTCCTGGATTTTAATCACTTTCCTAGTAGCTTAAATTTGCCTTCCAGGACCTCTCTCCTGTCTTTCCCTGTGTCACTGGTACCTACATACCATAACCACCAGCTCCTACCAAGCACTGCATATAAGACTGCCTACATGTCTTGAGAGATCCACAACGTTTGCACAGGCAGGCAAGTCACCATAGGGTTCTCCCGCTCATCGCAAACCCAGCTCTCTATATTTCCAATGAACTAATTGCTCATTACTAATACCTGTCTCTTCCTAATAACTGAGGTCCCCGTGCCCAGAGGAGTATCCTGAATGCAAGAGGATACCATGACATCATCTGGAATGAGGGTCCCACCTATGGGATCATTTCCCTCCGCTCCAGCCTAATGTTCTCCTTCCCCCCAAGACTTTCATCCTCTTCAACATCACAGAGGCTGTCACACTGGGGGTGGGACCATTCTACTGTAAACCGGAAAGTCTCATTTATGGTACCTCTCTGTCTCCCTCAGCTCCTCCAGTTCAGTCACTCTGGTCTCCAAAGCTCATACACGGTCTCTGAGAGCCATGAGCTCCTTACACCGAATGCCACACGTATATAACCTGCCCACAAGGCAGGTAATCGTACATGCTGCATTCAGTGCAATAAACTGAATAGGCCCACTCTGTTGCTGGACGTCTGCCTGCGTTAGTTTTATTCTTGCAGGGGTTTTATTTGTTTGTTCAGTCATAGTTTTGTGAGGGAGTTTATTGGCCTAAAAGTTTAGAGTATGTTTGTTAGGTGTAGCTGCCTCTCACACTCCCTTGCAAATCTCCCGTTTGCTAGCTCCTGTGGTAACTTAGGAGCTGGCTTTTTAAACCCCTGTTCTCCCTGAGTTAGCCCTGCCCCTTTTCAAGAGATCCTACAGGGGTCAGAGATCAAAGGATGACTGGCTAGAGCCTCATTGGGAAGCTCTCAGCCTAGTCTAGAAGGCCGCTAGGCTCAGCACACAACAAACCACATTATACTCTTTAATCAACAATCTCACAACGAATAGATGACAAACTCACCCCTAGGGTCACAAAGTCACTCCTCCTTCACCTGGAGAACTCCCCTGCAAAACACCCCTGGTTGCAGCTCCCATTTGCTAGCTCCATGTAAATGGGGCTTCCATTGGTTTGATTTCATAATGCTTAGTTTTCATTGGAGACAGGTGGATAGCTACCTTCCCTCCTGTCTGGGAGAAAATAGGTTTTTCCCTTTATTTGGTCACAGACTTTAAAGCATAATACCAGTGAGCATCCATAATTCCTCATATTAATTATTGGAAATGTCGTGTTAATACAGACATTTCACAGTGATATGAGTCCCCAGTGTGTCACGGGCTTCCATTGAAGACCTTACTCCACACACTTTTATAGTACAACACTATTGTACACAATCAGTTCAATCAGTTCTTATTCTCTGGGATTCAGACCCCCTGTATTCCCCCTTGAGTGTCTGGGCCCTGATTGTCAGACATCCCTTGTGAGTTTGATGCTGGAGTTTTGGTCACTGGCCATGACATAGGCTTTACCTCTGCTGCCTCCGTTATGGCAAGGGTGTCAGCTACCTTTGCTCTCAGTATGTTTAATTACTTCTGAAATCACCACCCTAAACCCATAGATAAGGGGCACCTTTCCGCCTCTTTAACCTCCATACTCCACCTGTGGTTGCTTCACACTCATCTGGGTCAGCCAGGCCAGTAAAAGGTTCTGTCACCCCTGAAGGTGTTTAATCAGCTCTTCTACCACTCTGAGTCTGCTCTGCTCCCAGCAGTGTCATGGACCACAGCATTTCCTAGATGTACCAGGGCCTCACCGTACTCATAGCCAGAATCCCAGAATGACCGTTAATGCCCATGATGACTCAGGCTATAGGCAGGATGATGGGGTCCATCAGACCCACATCTGGTGGTCTGCTAGCTCCTGATCAGGCACACCATCATGTCCTTCCTGCGGGTCCCATGGGTGGGCCTAGACCCTTTTCTTCTGTCTGAGCTACCTGTGTTTTCTGGTCGGTAAGCTTCTGTTGCTCCAGCTCTATCACCTCACTCAAGCTATATCTACACTACAAACCTAAGTTGACCTATATTAGGTTGACTGATAGTTACCGCAGTAATTACTGCGGTGGTGCATGTCCACACTACCCCTCTTAGGTCAGCGGTGCACGTCTTCACCAGAAGCACTTTCACTGACCTAAGATGGGCAGGGTGGGGAGCTGACAGCCCGATCTCTCAGCTCTGCTGGCAGCTCCCTGTCAGGAGCCCAGCTGACCCACAGGCTCCCGGGCTTATGGCGGGCTGCCCCCCTCCCACACTCCCCGTTCCCCCAGGAAGCGGGGGAACCTGCCCAGGGCTTCTCGTCCCTGGGGAGTGGGGTCCAGCTGCCCCAGGTTCTCACCCCTTCTCCCCAACCCGCTCCCTGCAAGGACCGGGCAGCCTTGTGAATTTCAGGGTTCGGGGGCCATGAAATTGACAAGGTTGCTGGCTCCCAGCATGGAGCAGGCGGGAGGGGCTGCTCCTGCTTCTCACCCTGGCTCCCAGCTGAGAGCAGAGTCCAGCCACCCAGCTCTCCAGGGGAGTTGGGGGTGGGAGGCGGAGGGCTGGGCTCTAGCTGCCAAGCTTTCTTGTCAATTTCATGGCAGGAGGCGTGAAATTGACAAGACAGCTGAGGTAAGGGATGCAGTGTCTGCAGGGACAATGCATCACCCTAACTACACCAACATAAGCCCTACGCATCTCATGGGAGTGGAGTTATGTCGGTGTCGTAGAGCACCTGCATTGGCGAGAGCAAGGCTGTAGTGTGTACACTGAAATAATTAGGTCTAGATAAACTGCCTTTAACTGTGTAGGTGTAGACCAGCCCTCAGACACCTGGACTCCTGCTCTGTCTGTCTCTCCTGCACTAGAAGCCTTTTCCACTCAAGGCTCCCCAGCTCTGAACCATCGCCGCTGCCTCTGCTGGATCATAGAGACATAGGGTTAGAAGGCACTGCAAGGGTCATTTAGCCTATAGACAGATCATCCAGGGAACCATCTGCTTGGTCTCCTGCATGCCCTGTAAGAGAAAAAGGGACCCCCTCTGCTTTCCAGTTTGGAGCATCTGCCCCATCCTGCCTCATGGTGTCTGAGTGCGGAGCAGCATGGCCACTTGCTCTGTTTGCTTCTGATCAGCTGCTCACAGATCTCACCCTGCACACAGCTCTGCTGACTGCTTCCTGGAGAGCTCAGCAATCCGCTTCTTTGCTCCTCCTGCCTTCTCTGGTGCTTACTCATCTTCACTCTTCCCTTTGTTCTAGTTCCCTTGCCTGAAATAAACAAACAGAAAACGGTAGCCTTTTCTGATTGTTCCCGGCCTTCTCATTGAGCCACTTAAAGATCTTGTTTACCAGTGCTTGAAGTATGAAGCTCGGTCAACCAGCAAGCTGTGTGTAAATTCTGCACCAGGCTCACTGCTGGCATTATTACTTAAATCTGAAAAAAAAAACCCAAATATTTAATCAAGCATTTAACACTGGAAAATGGTCTCTCTCATGCCCTGTAATATTCATTAAATGCCTTCTCAGTTTTGAGGGGAAATTATTGAAGTAACATTTTGTTCCTTACAGACAATAAGAATCTGTCCGTTATGTCCACCGAAGATTTCAAGGCAGCTGTGAATGCAGGGAACCTTTCCAGAGCCGTCTCCATAGCCCAGGAGATCATGAATCGCAGATTTGACGTTGCTGTCATTGGAAAGGCTGGCGCTGGTGCATCTTCCTTTATCAACGCAATCAAGGATCTGAAGAATGATGATACAGGAGCTGCCCAAATTGCATTGGTGGGGAACAGGACAAACAGATGGCCTACCTCCTACAGACATCCTAGAGACCCTAAATTGTACTTTTGTGACATGCCAGAAATCTCATGTTCAGATTTTAAAGCAGACAAGTACTTTGAGCAGGTAGGCTTTGCCGTATATGACCTTTTCATCATAATCGCCTCTGAGCCTTTCATGTGCATCCATACGGAACTCGCTAAGGAAATTCAGAAGAGGGGAAAAAGCTTTTACTTTGTATGCTCCAAAGTGGACGATGTGTCATATGAAATGGATGAGGAGAACGCCCTGCTAAGGATCCGAAAGGAGTGCACAGAGCGTCTGCAAATAGCGGGTCTGACTGACCACGAGGTTTTTCTTATATCCAGCAGTAGACCTTCCTGTTATGATTTTCCACTCCTGAAAGTAACTTTATTCAACAAAATCTTCAGTCAGGAGAGAGAGAAATTACTGGACATCTCGCGGACCACTCTGCAAAAGAAAAAAACAATAAAATTAATGCCCGCAATTGGAAACAGCATCCGGGCGGGTGGGGTTGCTACTCTTGTTTGGCTGGGTCCCTTTGATAATTATGATGCTGCCATTGTGATAGATATCATAAAAGGCTATTACAAAGATTTTGGCCTGGATGACAGCTCCCTCTCTACACTCGCTGGGCAGGTTGGGAAGGATGTCAAAGACCTGAAGGCTGTGATGACATGTCCACAGGCCTCAGAAATAACAACCAATTATATAAGTAATCTGCTGATTGAATTTACTCCTATAGAGAGTAAAGTTCTCCGGTGGGTACCAGTGATAGGTGGAGCTTTTTGTATGGCAAGAACAGGTGGTGTGATGGTCCGCTTTTTGAATGACCTAACTGAAAATACCAACAGCGTTCTGAGGAAGGCTTTGGAGGGAGAAGAGAGGAAGTCAAAGTAACCTAACAAAAAATTCAATTCACTTGTTGTGCATGAAAGACCTACGACCAGATTCTGATCTTGGTTTCATCAGTGTGAAGCCAGTGACTCCAGTGAAATCAACAGAACTGGATTTACCCTGGGATCATTGACAGCAAAATTTGGTCCCTGTTCTCCGATGGCGAGATTTGTAGATAGATCTCTGCATTAAGCATCTTCACATAACTTTCATATGACTTTGTATTATGCCTCTTCATATAAACTTGTATTAAGCCTATCCATATATAACCTCTATTTTCATACAACTTTGTATCAAGTCCTTTGATATAGGAACTTTGCATCAGATCCTTATATAGAAATTTTGTATTGAGCCTTGGTATAATATTATAGCCCCTAAGGATAGTTAAGGTAGAATAAAAATGTCTTTTTGCTATGAGTAGAATAAGATCTCCCCCCTTTTAATCCATTGCCCTGTTGAATGAATGAGGTGTGAATGAGCAAGGCCTGGAAGGCAGCACCTCCAGCCAGCTGCAACCCTTGGAGAGGGGATGGAAGCCAGACCCAAGAACAATAAAACTTGTCAAGTGGGCTCAGGACAGAAGATCAGACGAACTGACGGCCTTGGGAGTGGGGAGCGAGCACCTCCTTTGGAAAACACCCTCTCTGAAAATAAACGTGGCAGCATTAAGACGACACCCAGAGGGAAGCAGCACAGAGGACCAAGGGACACAGACACAGATTTTGAATCTGGGATAGATTTGCATGAGAGAGAAGCTGCTATAAATGTGAGGTGTCTCGCAGAGGACCCTGGGTCTCGTCTTGTCAACATTGGAGCATCGATCCGGATCAGCAGAAGCCCGGCTCCACCCCTCCCCCATCTACCTCACCTGGCCAGTGAAGTTAAGGGGAGCACCTCGCTGGTAACAACAACAAGACGGAGTGTGCATGTGTGTGAGTGCGTGAGTGTAATATAGATCATATGCATACGATGCAGTGTTGATTGATACATGGATTACCAATAAATGCGGCGCTTTGCCTTATTCGCCCTGAAAAGATCCTGTGTGCAGTACGTTAAGTACAACAAGATGAGCATGGCAAATCCAGAGCGTGCACTCTCTGGCATTTAGGGGAGTGCAGAGGTAAAGCCCCAGTACTCTGGAGTATGAAGACTGTAATGCTTTAATCTAATTTCAGTTGTTGGTTTAGTGTGTAGGTGCTGGGTGGTGTTGCTGGTCTGTGATAGACTGGAGGCGGGGCTACATTACCTGTGGTCCCTTCCAGTCTAGGAATCTTGGATTCTGTCACTGCCTTGGGTCTCAGCGGGTGGGGAACGGAGTGACGGCTCCACATTGCCCCATGCCCCTGGCCCCGGAGCTGGTTGCATATGCGGGGAGTATGCTGCAGCCTTTAAGGGCTGTAGCAAAGTACAACTCCTTGCACGAGTGTTGTGCCTCAGAGGGGTATCTGGCTCCCCATGGATGGCGGCCCAGATTTTCAAAGGTATTTAGGTGCTTAATTCCCATTGTATACCTCTCTCCCCTTGCCGTACGTTCCAACCCTCTATCTATCTATCCGCTACATACACCCCACCCACACCATAAACACCAACCCAGGTATCAGCCTAAGCTGACATTTTAAAAGGAGCATCAGGGAGTCAGTCCTGGTCTACACACCGTGTCATGGCACTGATTTAACCATTGCAGCTACTGCTGTGAGTTTCTACTGAAGTAATTCAATCGGCACAACCCCTAAGTTTAATTCGACCAGAAACAAAAACATTTTGGTTTTTCATTTTGGCAAGAAAAAAACGAAACAATTTTGTTTTCACATGGGCCTGAAACTTTTTTTTTTTTAATTCTGATTTTTCAGTTTGGCTACCAAACCAAAAATCAATTTGCCCAGCTCTACACAGAAGGAACCATAAAAATCTCTAAAAGTGATGTGAAATAGCCTGTCTATGCATTACATTTTTACAAACTTTAAGTCCTGGTGGGAATTCTATCTGTCACATGGATTGCAAGGTTTATTTACATGAATGTAACTATGGTGTAACCCTTCTGCCCGTCAGAGTTGGCAGCAACAAGGGCCGGGGTCAGTATCTAGGGGATCCATTCCAATAACACAATGCAAAAACGGCTCGAGCCCCCACCCAGTGACCTGGGACAAATCTATACCACCCCCGCTGGGCGCCTCCAAGAGGCAATACTTCCCCTCTCACAAGCACATAGTCTGAGTGTAGCAAAAAACCTTTTAATATCAGAGAGAAACAATGTGGCATTATGTTGGGGAAACACCACCAACAGGATTCATAACATAACCCATGAGCAAAAAACCCACCCCAAGCAAATTTGGGGCATGTCTTTTCCCTTTGGTTCTTGAGTCCAGCAACCCAAAATCACCCAAAGTCCCAAAAGTCCAACAACCCAAAAGTCTCTGTCCCTGGTCAGGGCAGCCCCAGAGTTCAAAAGTTTATCTGCAGAGTTTTACCTCCCAACCTGGAGATGGTGGGGGGGGTGATTAAGGGGCACCTTACGTGGTCCAAAGCTGATGGCCCCCCCTCTCCATGGGGCTCCACTCTGCCAGCCGCCCCCATGAACTGCTCCAGGCATCCGACAAACTGCTCTGCTCCACCAGCCACTCTGCTCGCTATCCCGCAAACTGCTCCACCCTATAGCTTCAGTCTCCCCCACTACTTAACACAACACTCAGTGATTTCAGCTCTTCCTAAGTTCAGCTCTTTTGTGATTTCAGCTTGTAGTAGGGGAGGCCCAGGACTGATGCACCATTAGCCCAAAGGGAATTCAGCTCAGCAGCCTGTAGCTAGACTCCTAATAGAATCAAAATTAACTCTGATGTTCCACAGTGGAGAGAGGAGGAAGTGCAATCAGCATATGAGGCCTTCACCAGGGGGACCATGCCACTAAGTATCAATACCTATCCCCAGCCTCTCTCCCTTCACTGGGTTTTGGAACCCATGACCCTTGCCTAGTGAGTGCTGCTTAGTTGATGGTGAATCCCTCCATCATAACAAAAGGCCAAGTACAGTTCCGCTGTCCTTGAGTCACATAATCAGGATAATAACAGTTTATTCCTGCCCCAATAACAGAGAAACTGGGGCTCCTACAGCAGCCAAAGTGACCATCTAGGCAGGGTGGGTGTGCCTATGCAAATGAGATCAGCCCCTAAAGTTCTTTTCCACAACCCACCATGACTCGCCACCAGATCTCAGGGTGGAGCTCATCCTGACTCTGCTTACGATAGCAACAATGTCATTCAATGTTGTCATAAATATAAAGGGAAGGGTAAACCCCTTTACAATCCCTCCTGGCCAGAGGAAATCTCCTCTCACCTGTAAAGGGT
Source organism: Natator depressus (assembly GCF_965152275.1). Classification (NCBI taxonomy): domain Eukaryota; kingdom Metazoa; phylum Chordata; order Testudines; family Cheloniidae; genus Natator; species Natator depressus. The sequence goes on from NC_134257.1 coordinate 18,683,592, forward strand.
TAAGAAGCTAAAGGTAACCTCGCTGGCACCTGACCAAAATGACCAATGAGGAGACAAGATACTTTCAAAAGCTGGGAGGAGGGAGAGAAACAAAGGGTATGTGGGTCTGTCTACATTCTGCCTTTGCCGGAGATAGACCAGGAATGAAGCCTTAGAACTTTTAGTAAGTAATCTAGCTAGGTATGTGTTAGATTATGATTTCTTTAAATGGCTGAGAAAAGAATTGTGCTGAATAGAATAACTATTTCTGTCTGTGTATCTTTTTTGTAACTTAAGGTTTTTGCCTAGAGGGGTTCTCTATGTTTTGAATCTAATTATCCTGTAAGGTATCTACCATCCTGACTTTACAGGGGGGATTTTTTTTTTTATTTCTATTTACTTCTATTTCTATTAAAAGTCTTTTTGTAAGAAAACTGAATGCTTTTTCATTGTTCTCAGATCCAAGGGTTTGGGTCTGTGGTCACCTATGCAAATTGGTGAGGCTTTTTATCCAACATTTCCCTGGAAAGGGGGGGGTGCAAGTGTTGGGAGGATTGTTCATTGTTCTTAAGATCCAAGGGTCTGGGTCTGTAGTCACCTAGGCAAATTGGTGAGGCTTTTTACCAAACCTTGTCCAGGAAGTGGGGTGCAAGGTTTTTGGACACGTCTTTCCCCCCAAAATACTTCCCAAACAGCTCTTCCCCAGTAACCAGTATTTGTTTGGTGGTGGTAGCGGCCAATCCAAGGACAAAAGGGTGGAATATTTTGTACCTTGGGGAAGTTTTGACCTAAGCTGGTAAAGATAAGCTTAGGAGGTTTTTCATGCAGGTCCCCACATCTGTACCCTAGAGTTCAGAGTGGGGGAGGGACCTTGACAAATGTCTATTAAATACATTTTTGAAAGTGGAATTTACTAGGATGTGTCTCCTTGGCTTTCATATCATTTCACTGATGGCACGGGCTAGCAAGCGTCCAGAATTAAAAACAACAATTAGGGGAGGGCTATTAAACCACATGCTGAGGGGCTTAAATCAATTAGATGTAATGTAAGGGGCAGATTAGCCAACATCTGCTACTGTGAGGTTATTACTCCTTCCTCTGGATCATCTGGTGCTGGCCGCTGTCAGAGATGGGATACTGGGCTAGATGGACACTGGGTCAATCCTAATGGTGCTATGTCCTTTGTTTTAGACCAAAATTTCATCTCCTGCCTGGAATCATCTCTCACTCCTTTTTTAAAAAAGGACAAAGTGGATGATATCCTGACCCAATTGAAGTAAATGGCAAAGCTCCCATTGGCTTCAATACAGCCTGGATTTTGTCCCGTTTTAGAATGAAGTTATACAGGAGAAGTTGCACCAGTCCAGCTTCAGTCAGTGTTTAAACTGAGGCCCTTGCCTACATGGGAAAGTTTTTTTTTTTCAATAGAACCTAAGGTGTGAATTTAACGGATATAATTATTCCGCTATAAACCACCTCCCCCCCACACACACACACATGAACTCTCTGGACTACACTAAAGTAACTCAGACTCCAGCGAGAAACTGTTGAATTGGAATTCATTTGCAAATTGGATACAATTAACTTAGGCTTGAATAGAGACTGGGAGTGGCTAAGTCATTATGCAAGGTAACCTATTTCCCCTTGTTTTTTCCTACCCCCCCCCACGCCCCCCTTCAGACGTTCGTGTTAAACCCTGGATTTGTGCTGGAAATGGCCCAACTTGATTATCATACACATTGTAAGGAGAGTGATCACTTTAGATAGATTACCAGCAGGAGAGTGGGGTGGGAGGAGGTATTTTTTCATGTTTTTTGTGTGTATATAATAAGATCTTCTATACTTTCCACAGTATGCATCCGATGAAGTGAGCTGTAGCTGACGAAAGCTTATGCTCAAATAAATTGGTTAGTCTCTAAGGTGCCACAAGTCCTCCTTTTCTTTCCATTGGTGTTTGATCTGGGACTGCACTGAACGACATCAGATGCTGCGTTGATCACATTGGCTGTGCCTTGGCACGTAACAGGGCAGACCACGAGAAGATTGTCATCTCCTGCACGGGTGGCTTTTCACTCCCATGAAGTATATGATCTACTTGGAACTCCATCCACACGTCCCACGGCAGACGCACCTTCCTTCTCAGGAAATGGGAACAAAACACAGCCCTGCTCGCAGCGGAAACACTTCAAACTATGGCACACCTCATCGGCCAACAGCTCAGATGTCATATCCCGGTACCTTGGGCCACCCGCGCCACATCACTGGAAGCAATCAATTGGATCCACACCCTAGACTTCCACATGTAACCGTGCTGGGTTTAAGCCCCACGAAAGAAGAAGACCGCCTGCGGTAGAAAGCCGTACCAATATAATGACATTGGTTAGCGGTGTGATTTTCATACCCATGTAGTTTTACTGTGACAGCCTCTAGTACGGATACTGCCCTACTGGTCCCCGATATCCGTACGGTTTATTCCCCTTCCTGGTATAAGCATCTTTATACCAATATAACTGACTCCACCCTTGAGGGGTTGCATCAATACCGCTATTGTGAGAGGGGGGTGTGACGAAGTGGGACTGTTCTTAATGGTTCCTCCGAATATTGTGGGGGTGCCTCAATTTCCCTTATGCAGTTCTTAAGTATCTAGGTGGTGGGGTAAGGGTGTATGATCACTGCAGAGCCCTAGAGGGCAGGTGTGTGCAGGGGTCTGGACACAGAGAATGGCCGACACCCTGTTTCCTGGCAACTGATGGCCTGGACCTTTCCCCCCTGCAAGGTGAGAGCTAAAGGGTTGGAGAACAAAGGAATCAGGTGACCTCCTGGCCTGGGAAAGGAACAAAGCCCAGAGGAGGAGGGGCTGGAGGGAGTTTCAGTTTGGGGCTGGCTGGGACATGGAGTGAAGTGCAGACGTGGTTGTCTGGCTCACTGCCCTCCAAAATGGACCCAGCTGAGGGGTCCTGTTCTCTGCACCTGCAAGCTCTGTTTTAGACCATGTTCCTGTCGTCTAATAAACCTCTGTTTTACTGGCTGGCTGAGAGTCCCGTCTGACTGCGGAGTTGGGGTGCAGGACCCTCTGGCTTCCCCAGGAGCCCCGCCTGAGCGGTCTCGCTGTGGGAAGCACACGGAGGGGCAGAGGATGCTGAATGCTCTGAGGTCAGACCCAGGAAGGTGGAAGCCGTGTGAGCTGTTTGCCCTGCGGACAGGCTGCTCACCGGAAGGCGACTGCCCCAGAGTCCTGACTGGCTTCATAGGGAGCAGTTCCAGAGCATCGCCCGGGCACTCCGTGACAACTGGTGGCAGGGGTGGGATCTACTGCACCCCGTGGATGGCGCTTCCTGCAGTAAGTGACTGGGGAGCAGTAAAACAAAGGGGGATTGATGGGGACCAGGCGTGCTGAAGATTCAGAGAGAGACGGTTTCAGGGGGCGGTTAACCCCTAGGATTGTGTGACCAGAGAAAAGGACTTTTGCAGTAACAGGGTCCCCCGGGGGACTGCAGCGAGCGGTCCCAGGGGCGGAGGAGTCTGCAGCTCGACCCTGGCAGAGAGGTGGTGACCTCGAGAAGGGCTGGCACACGAGGGGTTCTCCCTGGAAACCGTGGGGAGCTGCAAGCACACAGGCCTGTGAGTCCACAACAACTTGGGAAGAGTGGAGTGATGGTCTGTCACCATCTCCTTAAGAAGGACATTGTAACCCTGTGCAGAAAGAGAGGGTTGAGCATTGGAAAGTTCACCAAAGCACAGTTAATCGTGCAGCTGGAGGAGGATGACCGCTCTAAGGGACAGATTCCTGACCCCAAATGGGGCTATAGCAGGATCTGGGAGCAGCTGGAGTAGTAGCCAGGCATCGCCAAGACTCCTGTCCCCGACCAGACGAGGGTCTTCACGATCGGGTTCCCCATCGGGGGATCGGAGATGGACGGGATTGGAGCTGAGTCCGAGAGAGCAAGAGGACTGTGAGAGACAGCGAGAGCCCGAGAAAGAGCTGCAGAAGCAGCAGCAGCATGAACTGGCGGTGGGGGAGCGGAGAGGCCTAGGGAACCTCCCCGGGGTGAGTGGGGATAGACCCCGGGGGGCCAGTTCCGCAGGGAACCTCGAGACTAAATTGCTGCCCCTGGTTAAGGAGGGGGGGATGTGGATGCCCACCTCACTGCCTTTGAGCAGGCTGGAGATTTGAACCAGGGGGACCCTGCGGAAAAGCCCCGGTGTCTAGCTCCCTTGCTGGGTCCCAAGGCCATAGACTCTGTCGGCCAGATGGGTGGGGAGGTGGACAGGCTCCCACTCCTGACCCCAACCTATATGTCTGTGTGGAGTTTCCTGGGGCCAGGCCCCTCGGACCCCCAGTGGGAGCGGAAGGTGATGGTCAATGGGGAGACATTCCTGGGGTGGCGAGATCCTGGGACAGAGAGAACTGTTGTCAGGCCCTGGGTGGTGCAGCCTCAGAGGTTGAGGGGCTGTGTGAGCTGGGTGAGGGTCCCAGGGACGAAGCCCCTCGCCCTGCCTATGGCCCAGATCCCTGTGCAGACCCAGGAGGGGTGGGGCTGGCTGGTCTTTGGGGTGCTCCAGGACACCAGCTGCGAGACCCTGTTGTGGGGCAACTGTGTCTCTTTGGGACAGGATCCAGGCCCTGCTCCTGTAACGGCCAAGGGTTTGAATTTGAATCCAGGGAACCAATCGGTGGAGAGGGAAACGGTCAGTGAAAATGCAGATGACCTGGCTCGCAGCAGGGAGGAGCCGCTAGGCTCAGGCTACCTGCCTGCCTGTAAGCAGACCCCTGGGGCTGGGTGGGACAGAGAGATGCTCCCTACGCCCTTGCACTCCGGAGAGGGGGCTCACGCTGGCTCTGATGCAGTGAGGAAAGCAGCGAGCTCGCTGCCTACCCCCACTGGCACAGCAAGGGCAGCGCTGAGCACAGGGGGAGCTGAGACCCCAGCTGAGTGGGGGGAGACACAGGCAGGGGAGGGGATCTGTGGGGAGTGGCAAGGTGCTTGGTAAGGAAAGTTTGGATGAGCCTAGGCAGCCTTGTGATCTGATGGTTTTGTCCAGTCAGCAGGGTGGGAAGGCGAGGAGAGTGGAAGATGAGTGTCCCTGGACCTTACCTGTTAGCTGGGTGGAGAATTGGGACAGTGAAGGAAACGTGCCTGTGCCTGTCAGAGGTATTGACTTGCCTGTGGAGGGAGCTACCCTGATCTCCAAGCAGGTGTCTGTGACCAGCCTTGTGTGCTGGGACAAGGGGAATGAGATCCCAAGCTGTGTGTCTGGTAAAGGAGAAAGTGTGTCCGGCTCTTCTTGGTCTGTGGAGCAGACAGAAGGGGCCTTGCAGCCTGTGATGGTTGAGCGTTGTGCAGTTGTCTCAGAGCTGGTTCTGGATTCAGCTAAAGCCCAGGAAGGGAATGGTCCTAAGTTTGTGTCTGCTCGGGAGAATGGCCCTGTAACTAGGTCGCATCCAGTTAGTGTCTATGTAAAATCCCAGAGACCAGACAATTCTGGTGCTTGTATTTTGCCTGTTGCTCGTGTGTGGTTGGGAAAGGGTGTCGCAACTCTGTCTAATCAGGGTGAGATCCTAGCCAGGGCACAAGGAGAGCGTGAAGGTGATGTGATTGTGTTACCTATGGAGGGTGTGGAAACCTGTAGGAAGAAGGAAAAGATTCCTGAACTTGTGTGTGGCAAAGGGAAGGAGAAGGCTTCTGACCATTTATCTAGGAAGTCTGTCAGTTTGCCTGAAAGGGGATTGTGTAGGAATCCACCGGACGGGCCATAGGTAATTCTGGATGTAAGGGAGACCCAGAAAGAGTCTGTTGTTGCTCAGGAACGTGTTCCTCTAGAGCAAGCCCTAGGTAAAGAGGGTAAGAGCAGAATTTCTGGGAGGGGTGAATTGTTGCATAGAAAAGCCCTAGGGAAAGGAATCCTCATGGAGTCTTTGCAAGCAGTTTACTGCAACTGAAGGGTGTGAAAGTGATTTAATCAAGAAAGTTTCAGTTCCTAACAGCCAGAAATTTTCTGTTGTGAATGGATCCACTGACTGTCCTGTTGAAAGACCCAGTGTGGATAGCTTTGAGAAGGTCTCAGATGGAGTGAAAGCTGTTAAGAAACTTAAACAGTCCTATAACCAAGTGGCTGTGTTTGGCCAGCTTGTTGGGGAGAAGACCCAATCCAAGTTTGACCCCCTGGGGTTTTGGGGTGGCCAAAGGGCGGGCCGCAGAAACCTTCCCACATGCGGCCTGCGAGTGCTATCGACCACCCCCGACCTAAGGGAGGGCGTGAAACTGGAAGGGCCTGGTGTAACTCCTACCAAGGAATGGCAGAGACGCTGGGGCATCCATGGGAACGTTGGTGGCTTCGAACTTCCCCAGGTCACCGCCTAAAGTGACCCCGCTCAGTTCGATCTCGAAGGGGGGAGAGATGTGACGAAGTGGGACTGTTCTTAATGGTTCCTCCGAATATTGTGGGGGTGCCTCAATTTCCCTTATGCAGTTCTTAAGTATCTAGGTGGTGGGGTAAGGGTGTATGATCACTGCAGAGCCCTAGAGGGCAGGTGTGTGCAGGGGTCTGGACACAGAGAATGGCCGACACCCTGTTTCCTGGCAACTGATGGCCTGGACCTTTCCCCCCTGCAAGGTGAGAGCTAAAGGGTTGGAGAACAAAGGAATCAGGTGACCTCCTGGCCTGGGAAAGGAACAAAGCCCAGAGGAGGAGGGGCTGGAGGGAGTTTCAGTTTGGGGCTGGCTAGGACATGGAGTGAAGTGCAGACGTGGTTGTCTGGCTCACTGCCCTCCAAAATGGACCCAGCTGAGGGGTCCTGTTCTCTGCACCTGCAAGCTCTGTTTTAGACCATGTTCCTGTCGTCTAATAAACCTCTGTTTTACTGGCTGGCTGAGAGTCCCGTCTGACTGCGGAGTTGGGGTGCAGGACCCTCTGGCTTCCCCAGGAGCCCCGCCTGAGCGGTCTCGCTGTGGGAAGCACACGGAGGGGCAGAGGATGCTGAATGCTCTGAGGTCAGACCCAGGAAGGTGGAAGCCGTGTGAGCTGTTTGCCCTGCGGACAGGCTGCTCACCGGAAGGCGACTGCCCCAGAGTCCTGACTGGCTTCATAGGGAGCAGTTCCAGAGCATCGCCCGGGCACTCCGTGACAGGGGGAAACTTGTGATCTGTAGAAAGGCTTTATATATATATATATAAATATATTTGATATACTTGATATAACAGTGGGCATTTTTCAGTTTCGCTCATGTTGCTTGGGATGCAGCGAAAGCTTCACTGAAAAAAAGCCACTCTTCCACCAAAATAAGAGTGTCCCCCTGGCACCGGCGCTGACTTCCTCAGTTTCCAGGGGAGGGGGTGCTCAACCCCCAGCTCTGCCCCAGGCCCTGCCCCCACTCCACCCCTTCCCCCAAGCCTCCACCCCTTTCCACTCCACCCCTCCCCCTGCCTCTTCCTGACCCCGCTCCCCTCCCCAGCACCTTCTGAATGCTGCTGAACAGCTGATCATGGTGGGCTTGCGGTGCGGGGAGGGAGGGGAAGGAGCTCATCAGTGGGGCACTGGTGGGTGGGAGGTGCTGGGAGGGAAGGGGGAGGCGCTGATCTGTGGGGCTGCCGGTGGGTGCACAAGCCCCGGAGCACCCGTGGAGTCAGCTCCTATGCCACACAGTATGGTCATATGGGGGCATGACAATACTCTGATCATTACAGCAGAACCCCATTTGTCTGATCTCACTGGGACTGGGCCAGACCGGATACTAAAAAATCAGATAATCTGGAGAACTGGCAAAGCGCTTTCTATCCCTTATTTGAAGATGGGAGGGGGCTCAGGCTGTCAGCCCTGGGTGGCTGGGGCTCGGGCTGTCAGCCCCATGCAGCTGGGGCTTGGGAGGTCAGCATGGGAGGAAGTGAAGCTGAGGCTTCATTCGCCGATATCGCTGACTCACTCAAGGACACACATGGTAGGTGCAGAACCAAGAGCTGCTGCCCCTGCCCCTCGACCTCCCCCCCTAGCCCCTCGACCTCCCCCAGCAGTGTCATGGTGGAGCCCAGAGCCCCAGGAGACTGTGGGGATGGAAACTACGATGGTGAAACTCACTCCTTCCGGTCCACCCACCTCCCAGCCAGCAGCTGCAGTCAAACAAGCCAAGTCGCACCCCAAAATCTCCTTCATTCAGGACCCCAAAAGGGAGCGGTGGGCGGCACAGCCCGTCCCCTCGATATTTCATCCACCGATTAGCCCTCATTTCTGACATCCAGTTGTGGTGCATTGATTTGCAGGCTTGCGCTGTTTGTGGTTACCAGACATGATCTTAATGCTGCCCTTGACTTGTATCAGGCAGCCGTTTTCTTTGGGCTTGTTCCGTTGTCCTGTCCCCCCTCACCTCCCACTCTTCCCAGCCACATTGGTTGTTCTAGGGACATATATAATCCTTCACTCACTATTTACGGCTGGGCTCACAATGAGGGTAAATTTGTAGGCTCAGTTATCACAACAGTACACTGACATCTGGCATGGGAGGCAGAAGGGGAGGGTCACACACAGAGCCCCTGGCATGGAGAGGAGGGGGGATGTGGGGCACAGAGAGCCCCTGGCATGAGGAAGGGCATGGAGGCAAGCCCCTGGGGTGGGCAATGCTCTCTGCCAATGGCTGCACCGAAGTGTGAGACCCCCCAATATTAATAACAAAAATAAAATCCGTACCCTCTGATTTGTTTCTCCTGGGGCATCACCAGAGACTGAGCAAGTCATATTCTGTGGCTGCCATCTCCTCGTGGGGAGGTGACGCAGCGCGGGCTCGGTGCTCAAGATGGACAGAACCACCGGGTCAGTCTGGGTCCAGCAACCTTACCAATGCAGCCGAAGCCTCCCTCTTCTCGGGCCACCCGGATGTGCCCACTGGAGCTGACCTTCCCAAACGTCTTCTGTTCTTCACCCCCTGCTTTCAGACCCTGACAACTTCCCAAGTCAGTTCCTAGGAATTTTCTTTCTTTGTAGAGAGACATAAATAGGATTCCTGGGTGCTAGTCCTGGTTCTCCTGCTGCCCTCGTGCAAGTGGCATCCTTCCACCCACCCCGTGCCTCAGTTTCCCCTCACCCCACATTGTCTGTGCGGACAGTAAGCTCTTCAGTACAGGGGCTGACTCTCACTGTGTGTCCGGGCAGCATCCAGCACAACTAGACCCCACTCTCCTCCCAAAGCTAGAGCCAGGAGTTCTGATATAAATTGGATTCTCTCTCTCTCTCTCTCTCTCTCTCTCTCACCGGCTTGTTTTATTGACCAAACAAATGAAAGAGGAAGATCCTGCCTGTGGTGGGGGACAGAGGGGGGAGAGGCCCCCCAGGACGGGAATGCTGCTGCAGAGAGGTTATGTCACCTACACTAGCTGAGCGAAAGCCCTGCTCGAGCTCCGGTTAGGTGTCTGAGGCCCTGCTTCCTGTTGACGGGCCAGAGCCTCTAAGTTTGTCTAATATCCACGCGCTGAATGGGACCCGCTAGAAAATCGCTGTCTCCTGGGTGGGGCCGTGGAGAGGGTTAGCGCTCCAAATGTGGGGTTGTTTAAGCCAGCAGTTCCCGAGATACAGCCACCCCCCGCAAAAGATCAGCCTGGGGAGAGGGGGCATTATATAATGCAGCAAGAAACGGGGAGGCTCAGATGAAAAATGTCACATCCACCTGCTGGCCCACGGCCTCCCCCTCTCTTCCCTGTGTGGCCCCCCCTGCGCCCACCTGTGTGACTCCCACAGCCTCCCCCTGCCCCTCCGATCCCCGCACCCCACTGGGGGGGCCCCACAGCCTCCCCCTGCCCCTCTGCTCCCCACACCCCACCTGTGTGGGCCCCCACAGCCTCCCCCTGCCCCTCTGCTCCCCTGGCCCCAGCCCATCTGAGTCTCCACCAGAAGACGAGGTGCGCTCTTCTGCACCCCAATAATCAGTCAGTGGATCAATAATAATTACTATTTGCTTCCAGCACAGCCATAGGTCTCAGACCGAGTGCCCTTGAGGGTGGGGACCCCAGATCCACCAGGCCACACGGTCTGCGGGTCAGGCAGTCTGTTCAAGCCATCCTTCTAACACGGGTTTGCAGGGGTTGGAGACAATCAGAGAGAATGGGTGTCATGGATGGACAGGGTCTGTAATAGACCCCCAGCTTATCTAATCTATCTATCTATCTATCTATCTATCTATCCCCGTACACCACCTCTATCTATCTATCCTGAGATATGCTTCTCTCTCTCTCTCCCCCCATCCGGGGCCAAGTGACACCAGCTGGGGATCTGACTATTTTTTACATACCTGGCCCCCTTCTGGGTAATCACAGAACAGAGCAAGTGAATGGAAGACACTAGCTAGTCCAATTAGGATGGAGCTCAGCTGTTCTCAGTGGTGGCAGATGACCAAACAAGGAGCAATGGTCTCAGGTTGCAGTGGGGGAGGTTTAGGTTGGATATTAGGAAACACTATTTCACTAGGAGGGTGGTGAAGCACTGGAATGCGTTACCTAGGGAGGTAGTGGAATCACCATCCTTAGAGGTTTTTAAGGTCAGGCTTGACAAAGCCCTGGCTGGGATGATTTAGTTGCTGTTGGTCCTGCTTTGAGCAGGGGGTTGGACTAGATGACCTCCTGGGGTCTCTTCCATCCCTAATCTGCTATGATTCTATGATAGTCCCAGCTCTGATGGGGGCCTGGTCTACTTGCTCCATGGGATGGTGCATGATGCCCCTTAATGTTCACTGGTGGAACAATCTGAGCCATGGGGGAGGGCTCTTTCCTGCCTCCTCAGTCAGAGATTGATGGGCTCAAAAACAGGCAGGCATGTGTCCCATTTACACCCATCTCTCTAACGGGGCTGTGGATCATCTCACTGTCCATCGAAATGGCCAGCCATGTCTCAATCCACTTTTCAGTGGCAGGGAGTTCCGCACATTAACACCAACACAACAGAAAAAAAGTTATCATTTATCCTCTTTAAATCTAAGGTTTTAAAGGGGCAGCTCCACAGGGTTAGGGGGTCGTCTACATGATCCTAATCTCGCTTTCCCCCCACCTTCTCGGTGGGGTGGTTTACTGTAGCACCAGTGTAACCCGGATCATTTCCCCTTTTTTTTCCTACCCCCCCCCCAGACGTTCTTGTTAAACCCTCGATTTGTGCTGGAAATGGCCCACCTTGATTATCATACACATTGTAAGGAGAGTGATCACTTTAGATAAGCTATTACCAGCAGGAGAGTGGGGTGGGGGGAAAGAAAACCTTTTGTAGTTGTAAACACCCATTTTTTCATGCTTTGTGTGTATAAAAAGATCTTCTATACTTTCCACAGTATGCATCCGATGAAGTGAGCTGTAGCTGACGAAAGCTTATGCTCAAATAAATTGGTTAGTCTCTAAGGTGCCACAAGTCCTCCTTTTCTTTTTGCGAATACAGACTAACACGGCTGTTACTCTGAAACATCCCAGTGTGTGTCTTTCACCCCCTCTAGTGGCTGGATCCTGGGAAGTGGTTTAGGGAGCTGCTAAGCCGCACAGCGAAAGATGTGTCTCCTTTAATTCCAGCGTTAAACACTCCTGCGTTTATTCCCCCCTCGTCCTCCCCCCAAGTCCAAGGTTCAGTCCTGGTGCCCGGTATCTTTCCAACAACTGCTCTGTTCAGGAAGCAGAGCTGCCCTGGCATCCCCAGGCATAGGGGGGAGGGGAAGCTGCTTTAACCCTTTAGGGTCTCCAGCCCTGGTTGGTGAGTCCTGCCACAAAAAAAATATTTACGCTTTAAAAAAACCGGGTTTTTCAGCTGAACATTTTTCAGTTGGATGACAAAAAAAATGGAATATTCTAAGAAATACCTCCCCTCAACAAACCCCATTTTCCAAACGACTCTAGGGCCCGCAGGAGGGTGGGTGCAGCTTCTGATAGCCCCACAACCCTTGCTAGAATTAAACACAGGGGAAATCAGCCCGATCATCACAAACACACACACGTAATCCCGGACGCACACCCACACACGCACAGACTCACTATCTCACACACAGACACATGATCCAAGACTCACAGTTACACACACAATCCAGGACTCAGGATTACACACACACACACAGTGTCCAAGACTTACACCAGGGGTGGGCAAACGTTTTGACCCGAGGGTCACATATGAGTATGGAAATTGTATGGCAGGTCATGAATGCTCACAAAATTGGGGATTGGGGTGTGGGAGGGGGTGAAGGCTCTGGGGTGGGCCAGAAATGAGGAGTTCAGGGTGTAGGAGGGGGCTCTGGATGGGCAGGGGGTTGGGGTGGGAGAGGGCTCCAGCTGGGGGTGCAGGCTCTGTGGTGGGGCTGGTGATGAGGGGTTGGGGGTAAAGGATGGTGCTCTGGGGACTGAGGGGCTCAGAGGGCAGAAGGGGGATCAGGGCTAGGGAAGGGGCACGGGAGTTGGTCAGAGGTGCAGGCTCCAGGTGGCACTTACCTCAAGCAGCTCCCAGAAGCAGCAACATGTCCCCACTCCGGCTCCTATGTGGAGGCACGGCCAGGCGGCTCCACACTCTGCCCCGTCTGCAGGTGCTGCCCCTGCAGCTCCCATTGGCCAGGAACCCCGGCCAATGGGAGCTGCGCAGGTGGCGCTTGCGGCGGGGGCAGCATATGGAGCCCCCTGGCTACTCCTAAGTGTAGGGCCGGAGCGGGGCATGTCTCTACTTCCAGGAGACGTGCGGAGCCATGGCACATGCAGGGTGGGAGAAGCCCCGGACCCCACTCCCCAGCGAGAGCTCAAGGGCCAGATTAAAACATCTGAAGGGCCGGTTGTGGCCCCCAGGCCGTAGTTTTCCGACCCTTGACTTACACAGACACACAATCCAAGACATGATTAAACACACGTGATCCAAGACTTGCTATCACACACACAGATGCGCACAGACAGTCCAAGACTCCTGATCACACACAGACACACACACACAATATGAAACTCATGATTATACACAGCCAGAGTCCAACACTCACTTTTACACATGGAAAAACACACAGCATCTGAGATTCATGATTACAGACAAACACACACAATCTCTCTCTTTCTCTCTCTCTCACACACACACACAAATACAACAAATACCAAGATCAGTGAATGAAGGTAAACGTGGATAGGCACTGGCTGGCGGGTGTGGAATCTAATGGCGTTATTACGTTAAACATGGTCTGCGTCAGGGAGTGAATGAGTCAATAAAGCATCACATGATCGCAAGACGATACTGATCAGCATGAAAAAGCAAACACAGCAAACCCACTGCCCCAGCATTGCAGCTAAAGGCAACTGACAAGATTCACAGGGCAAGATCGTCCCACATGATTGGTGAGCTGCGGGTGGATTGACTTTTAATGAGGCTTTTAGGCCTTGTCTTCAAAGCCTTGCCTTGTCTTCTTGTCCCGGTTGAACAGTGACATTCTCCGGCTCAGCTTAAACCCTCTCCCAAGTGACATAAACAAAACGGAAGAAAGCCACTCTTCTGCCGGAGCGAGAGCGTCCACACAGGAGGTTCCACCAGGGTCATTCTGTCAGTTTAAATTCACAGCTTACGTTCTACCGAAAAAGTTTCCCATGAGGACAAGACCTTCAGCTTCTAAGCTTCAATGGAGCAATGGCCCGCAGCTGAGGATCTGGCCCCATTGACTCCCATTCTGCTACAGCCGATTGACCCCAGCTGGGATCCGGCCCCATTGACTCCAAAGGAGCTACGGCCCATTGACCCCAGCGGTGGTCTAGCCCCAGTGACCTCAGTGGAGCTATGGCCAATTGACCCCAGCTGGGGGTCTCTGCCATTGACCCCAATGGAGCTATGGCCGATTTGCCCCAGTGTGGGGATCCGGTCCGTTAATGCGTGTAAGGTGCTCATATACCGAAGTGATGGAGGAGCACAGAGGGACACAGGTAGGTAGAACTGGATTCAGTATAATTTTATTTTTGTTGTATGAATGTCAAGAAGGAAGCTGCCTCCTTCCTTGTGGGGCGAAACCTCAGGAGCGTTGAGCTGTCACTGAGTCTGTCACCTTCGTTATGGGCACTTTGACCCACGTGCAACAACACCCCTAAATGGTTTATGGGGACTGGACATGGGACTCCTGGATGGAGAAGCATGAAGCTTTCCTGCTTGAAGTCCAAGACCATGTCTGCTAGACAGCAGCAGGCACATCCGACACGACATCCAATCCTAGATGGTGTTTCCCCTTCTGCCTCCAGCGCTTTGCTCAGAACCCGCTGGGTATCGTCTGAGGCCAAACACTGCTGCAGCATGAAGAACGTGGTAAGCAGCGCCACCCCTCCGGGCACCAAGGCACCAAACACGGGGAGGCGCTTCCACGAATATTCCGCTACCGTCACGGCGGCCCCCACCGAGTCCGACAGCAGCTTCAGAGCCACCATGGGGGTCATTCCCAAGGACGTCATCACGGCCGTCAGTTCCCCTATGGGCTTCCCAACCTGCCGGGCGAGAGCAGAGAGGGACCTGTCGTCCACGCCAAAGCTGCTACAGTATCGGAACAGGTGTTTCCTGAAGATGAAGAAGGTGCACAAGAAAGAGAGGCCTGGGACAGGAACGGCACTGAGAAGACATGAGAAATCTGCCCCTTCAGGGCAGCTTTTTTCTGCTTGACGATGGGCAAGGCGACAGCAGGCAGGCTACACAGGAAGGCGTGTTTCTTCAGGCTCTGCACCTCCGTCTGCAAAGTTTGCCGCAGGAGGGGAAAATTGTAGTGGTGGGGGTCCCAGCTGGACACGACAAAAACCTGTGGGTGGCCCACTCCTTCTGCTCCCAGGCCTCTCCTGCAGTCCTCCCTGATCTGCTGCAGGATCCTCTCCTCATTGTAACTGGAGGGACGCTGCCTCCTGGAAGCATCCAGGTCCACGTTGGCTTTGGAGCACACAAAGCAGAACCTCTTGCCCAGTCTCTGGATCTCACGGACCAGCCTGGCGTGGTCGGAGCGGAAGCGCTGGGAGCCGACAATGATGAAGAACTCAAATTGGCTCAAATTGAGCCGCTTACAGTAGATGTCTAGAGGGAAATAGGACACCCCCCACCCCTGGTAGGTCCCAGAGGGTGACTCCTGGAAGGACGGGATCTGGATAAGCCATCAGCTCCCTTATGACATCCAGCATCCCGGTTTCAGCAGCACCTTCATCACCAGCATGTAGCCCCCGTATGGCGTTGATGAGGGAGGACTTCCCGGACCCTGACTCCCCTGTAACGGCAAAGCTGAGGGTGTGGCTGTAAAAATCCTGCACATTAGAAACAGTTTCTGTCAGGCTCCCTTGATAGACAGCGGCTTTGAACCCATCGAGAGCCATGGTGCTCAATCTACTACAGAGAAGAAGAAACATTTCAGCTCCTAGTTATTGCTACCTCTGGAAAATCCTACGCCGACAGCGGATTACTTATGGTGGCAACGTCAAGCACTCAAAAGTTAGGAAAAGGCATATTTATGGTAGCCTATGCAACCATAACTCTTCCCCTTGCGTATCTGGTCCGGGCACTGAAGGAGGCAGGGGAAGTATGGGAAAAACAGGAGTTGTTTGGTTTTAATCATTATTTATTATTTGTTGTATAATAGTGCATATGAATCCTGACTGAGATCGGAGCCCACTGTGCCAGGCGTGCCCAGACCCCGACCGAGATCAGGGCCCTGTTGTGGTGGGCGCTGCCCAGACCCCCTGACTGAGATCAGGAGCCCCCATTATTCTGGGTGCTGTGCAGACCCACAGGTGAGAATTTTCACAAGATCTCAGCCCCCATGAAGACACAAATATACACGGGGAGATTTTCGAGCCAGCCCAGCACCCTGCCCCCTGACGGGGACAATAGTTCAGCTGTGAATGGGCAGAGCAGTGCTCAGACCCAGCCCTCCCTCGGCATGCCCTCTAGGCCAGGGGAGCCAGGGGGATCCCTGCAGCTGCTCTCACTCGCCCCAAAGGCCTGGCAGGAAGACGGGGAGCACACTGCTTTCTTGGACCCCATCCCGGCTCCATGCACAGGACCAGAGGACATTAGCATCAGAGCCCGGCAGCTGGCCACTATTGGGGGATGTGAGAATTGGGGTGGGGAGGGTGGGGGGTGCAGGGAAATCCCAGCCAGCAGGAATCTCTTACCTTCCCCCAGGCTGCGCTGCATCCGGGGGGGCCCGATGGTCTCTAGGAAGGGGCAGCAATCTGTGGGCACAAGCAGCTCATCAATCTCTCGTCCTCAGTGTCTCAGCTGCTGTCTTGCCTTCTGTGGGCTCCTAGCTCCCCCTCTTCCTGCCAAGTCCCCTCTTTGTGTGCCCCTCTTTCTCCCCTTCCCTTCCCTCTGCTCTGCGGCTGGCTCAATCCCACTGCCCCTCCCCATGCCCCCCAGTCTGGCCCTTCCCCTTCCCTGGAACAATGCAGGGAAAGTGAAAGCAGCAGCTGGCTGAGGAAGCGGGCAGGGCATCACCCCCCTGGCCCCGCTGTGGTGGATAACAGGGGAGGGACAGAGCGGGGCCTAGATACAGAGGTGTCTGACTGTCTCTAGCTGGCCTCAGAGGAACAGAGATGGTGGCAGCTGGCTCCTTACATCACTGCTTCCCTTCTTGGGCTTGACTGAAAGAGTCAGAGGTTTCATTCAGATCACACACCTCCAGGGGCATATTCTGAGCTGCGCCTTTGGGAGTTTCTGCAAGCAGACACGACCAGCTCCCCTTCCCCATAACTCACTGCAGACCCTTTCAAGCAAGAGAAAGGCTCACAGGACAGTAAATGTGGCTCGAAGGCTATCAAACCTGCCAATGTGTGACACAAGCCATCAAACTGTGAGAACGTGACTGAAATGTGGAACGCCTGGCTTTTATTATACATTGCCCTATAATTGACAGGTTTTTTAACTACAGAACTTCTTCAGGGTGTTTTCTCACTGTACAAATTAAACTGATACAATTTGAAAATGAGAAAACTAGAAAAACTGATACCATTATATGCATCCATAACTCTCTTCCGCCCCCCACCCCCACCTTCCCCAGGTCATCAGCAGGATTTGAATCCAAGACGTTCAGATCCTTAGCACACATGTTTACTATGGGAGGAGCATGGTCTCGTGGTTAGAGCAGTGGCTGTGTAGAGAGAATATAGCCAAGCTTACAGATTTGACACATCCATTATGACAATTTCCCAACTCAAAAAGTGTTGCATCCAGCATGGGGGAGTCTATATTAGACTTCATCTTCACAGCTAAAGAACTGATCATAGAACTAAAAATTAATGGTAGTTTAGATACACATGATCGTGATTTGATCACATTTATAATGTGCAAACAGAAAAAAGTCCAGACCAGTGATTTATGTACCTGTTGCTCTAAAAGGCTCAATTTCAAAAAGCGGAAAAAAGTTATGAGCCAGTTCAGCTGGAAGTAAGAATTTTATCAGAAAAATGTGAATGATAACTGGGAATTGCTTAAGAATACTTTACTATATGCCCAAAAAGCCACAATCCCACAACTCAGGAAGAAGGCCATGCTAATTAAAAAAACAGACTGAGTTTAGAGGGGAAGTGAAGGCAGTTATTTAAAATATATGTAACCCTTCTGCCCATCAGAGTTGGCAGCAACAAGGGCCGGGTTCAATATCTAGGGGATCCATTCCAATAACACAATGCAAACCGGCTCGAGCCCCCACCCAGTGACCTGGGACAAATATATACCACCCCCGCTGGGCGCCTCCAAGAGGCAATACTTCCCCTCTCGCAAGCACATAGTCTGGGTGTAGCAAAAAGCCTTTTAATAACAAAGAGAAACAATGTGGCATTATGTTGGGGAAACACCACCAACAGGATTCATAACACAACCCATGGGCAAAAAACCCACCCCAAGCAAATTGGGGCATGCCCCTTTCCCTCGGGTTCTTGAGTCCCAGCACCCAAACGTCTCTTGAGTCCAGCAATCCACAAATCACCCAAAGTCCAAAAAGTCCAGCCCCAGAGTTCAAAAGTTCATCTGCATAGTGTTACTCCCCAGTCTGGCTAAAATGTGCCTGTGTGTGGGGAAAAGGGGCAAGGGGCACCTTACGTGTCCTGAAGCTGACTGCCCCACAGGGCTCTGCTCTGCTACGCTGTCTCACGAACGGCTCTGCTCCACCACGACCGGCTCCGCTCTGCACCACTCACCGTCTCATGAACAGCTCTGCTCAGCTCGCCGTCTCACGAACACACCGCTGTCTCACGAACGGCTCCGCTCCACCACGACCGGCTCTGCTCTGCACCGCTCGCTGTCTCAAGAACAGCTCTGCTCAGCTCGCTGTCTCATGAATGGCTCCGCTCTGCACAGCTCGCCATCTCACGAACAGCTCTGCTCAGCTTGCCGTCTCACGAACACACCGCTGTCTCACAGACGGCTCCACTCCGCACAGCTCGCCGTCTCACGAACAGTTCTGCTCAGCTCGCCGTCTCACGAACACACCGCTGCACTCTAGATCTTCCGGCTCCCCACTACTTGACACAGTGCTCAGTGATTTCAGCTCATAGTAGTGGGGGCCTTAGTGCTGGTGCACCTTAAGGCCAAAGTGAATGCAGCACAGTACCTGTAGCAAGACTCTTAATAGACCCAAAATTAGCTCCGACATTCCACAGTGGAGAGAGACAGAGGTGCAATTGGTGCTTCAGGCCCTCACAAAGGGGCCCACACCACCAGGCACTAATACCCATCTCAAGTCTCTCTCCATTCACACAGTTTTGGAACCCATGACCCTTGCCTAGCGAGTGCTACTTAGTTGATGGTGAGTCCCTCCATCATAGCAAAAAGCCAAGTACAGTTCCAAGCACCGTTCCCATAATCAGGGTAATAACAATTTATTCTTCCTGCCCCAATAACAGAGACACTGGGGATCCCACAGCAGCCGAAGCGACCATTTGGGCAGCTATGGCCTCAGTCTAGGCGGGGTGGGTGTGCCTATGCAAATGAGATCAGCCCCTGAAGTTTTTTTTTTTTCCACAACTTGCCACACCTCACCACCAGATGTCAGGGTGGAGCTCATCCTGACACTGCTTACATATATATAACAAATGGATGAATGGAGAAGGTGATAGTAATGAATGTAAATCAGAAGCTAGGAATTGTAGAAAATTGATAAGGGAAGCAAAATAACACAAGGAAAAATCTATGGCCAGTAGAGTTAAGAACAATAAGAAGGCATTTTTAAAAAGTAGTAAGATCAAAAAAGAATCTTAACAATGATGTGATGGGGTGTACTAGGCCCTTCGAGGCTTCCTGCTGGAGGGCCTGCGATCCTACCAAACCCTGCCCCAAGTAGGGTTGCCACCTTTCTAATTGCTGGTTACTGGACCCCCAAGGCCCTGCCTCTTCTCTGCCTCTTCCCCCAAGGCCACACCCCTGCTCCACCTCTTCCCTCAAGGCCCCGCCTCTTCTTTCCCTCTTCCTCCCAATGCCCTGCCCCCATCGCTCACTCCTTTCTCCATCCTTCCCTACGTCGTTTGCTGGATTGTCTCAAGGAGCCTGCTTGCAGGAAGGAGGTAGCCCCGATGAGCAGGGGCTGGCATGGACTAATGACCTGGCGCCTCCCACCACCCCACAGTAACTGGACTTTTGGTTTGGGTGCCATTTAGGGTTGCCAGGTCCCCTTTTTGACCGGAATTTCCCGTTGAAAACCGGGCACCTGGCAACCCTAAATAGCACCTGGACACAGAAGCCAAAAAACGGACTGTCTGGTAAAACCTGGACAGGTGGCAACCCTCGACCCAGGAAGAAGCAGCAGAGGGGGGTCCTCCAGGCCTGCCTCGATAGGCCTCTTGGAAGGAGCCAATCAGAGCCTAGCAGGCTCAATTAAAAGGAGCTACAGGGCCTGAGTAGGTCAATTCCTGGCTGGGACCAGAAGAGTAAGGAAGGGTGCTTGTTGCTGCTGACAGGAGCTCAAGAAGAGAACCAGAAGACAGCTTCTGGTGATCCCCGCATTCAGCAAGGAGGAAGAGGATTTGAGAACCTCAGCCCTGAGTCAGGGTGGAGAGAAAGGAGTTAAAGGCCCCATGGGAAAAGGCCCATGGAAT
Organism: Natator depressus; assembly: GCF_965152275.1. Classification (NCBI taxonomy): domain Eukaryota; kingdom Metazoa; phylum Chordata; order Testudines; family Cheloniidae; genus Natator; species Natator depressus. Next base: position 18,703,583 of record NC_134257.1, read on the forward strand.
AGCAGCAGCAAACTGAAGGAAGCAGTATGTAGGGTCCCTGGGCTGGGACCCGGAGTAGTGGGTTGGCCATGGTCCCGTCCCCCCCCCCAGCCTCCTAGCGAAGTGACCTAAGCCCCCAAGGGGGACAAGGCTCTGTTTGGAAGCTCAAATGAAGACAGTTTTGTTGAACTCTTTGCAACCCTGGAATGGGACTGAACTTGAGAGACCGGGCTGGAGAGCTGGGGCAGGGAAGATAAAGAGGCTCCAGGCAGAAAGCCTCCTTCAGGCCCCAATTCTTCCTGACCTCTGAGCAGACCACCTTGGCGTTGCCATATGTAGCATTGTACATGCTCAGAGCAGTGTGCAGCATCTGCAGTATTACCAAAGCCAAAATGTCACAAATTATGAGTCAGACCCCCGAAAACATATGCCTTTTTTTTTAAACGATTGATGCCATTTTTTTCAGATTGTTGAACTCTCCCAGCCCATCCCCAAAGTGTGCGTGACAATCACAGAGTTGCTGGCTCTCACAGATTTATCACAAGCAGTATGATTGTGGCTCCTACTACGAGAACTCTGGGTATGGACAAAGACCTCTTTAATATTTTGAATGAAATAAATACTACTGGGAATAGGGGAGACTTTAATTTCCCAGATATAGACTAAAGGACAAATGCTACTCATAATGGTAGAGCCCAATTTTTTCTGGACGTGATAGCAGACAGATTTCTTCACCAAACAGTCGCTGAACCAACAAGAGATGATGCCATTTTATTGGCAAGTAGTGAGGAGCTCATAGACGAACTGGTTGTAGGGGACTACCTTGGTTCAAGTGATCGTGAGCTAATTCAATTTTAAACGGAAGGATAAACAAAAATAGATCTGTAACTATGGTGCTTGATTTCAAAAGAGCAAACTAAAAACTTAAGGGAAGAAGTTAGGGAAGTGACTGGACTGAAGAACTCAAGGATCTAATGTGAAGTCGGCTTGGAATTTCTTCAAGTCAAAGTTGCAGAAGTTATGTGAAACCTGCATCCCAAGCAAGGGGGAAACATTCATAGGGAAGAGCTGCAGCCCAAACTGGATGGGATAAAGTACAACATGGTTTTACAAAAGGTAGATCATGCCAGACCAATCTGATCTCTTTCTATGAGAAGATAACTGATTTTTTAGACAAAGGAAATGCAGTAGATCTAACCTACCTGCGTTTCAGTCAAGCGTACAGTTCCACATGGGAAATTGGAGAGGTTGGAGATTAATATGAGAATTGAAAGATGGGTAAGGACTGGTTAAAGGGAAGACTACGAAGGCTCGTACTGAATGGCGAACTGTCAGGCTGGAGAGAGGTTACTAGTGGAGTTCCTCAGGGATCAGTCTTGGGATCAATCTTATTTAACACTTTTATTACTGACCTTGGTAAAAAAAAGTGGGAGTGTGCTAATAAAATTTGCAGATGACACAAAGTTGGGAGGTATTGCCAATATGGAGGTTGACCAGAACATCATACAAGAAGATCTGGATGACTTTGAAAACTGGAGTAATAGAAATGGGATGGAATTTAATAGTGCAAAGTACAAGGTCATGCACTTAGGGACTAACCAGAATTTTTGCTATAAACTGGGGGCATATCAGTTGGAAGCAACAGAGGAGGAGAAAGAGTCACAGGATGACTATGAGCTGCCAATGTGATGCAGCCATGAAAAAGGCTAATGCAATCTTAGGAAGCATCAGGCAAGGGATTTTCAGTAGAGATAGCAAAGATACCATTATACAAGAAACTGGTGCGAGGTCATCTGGAATACTGTGTGCAGTTTAGTCTCCCATGTTCAAGAACGATTAATTCAAACAGGAACAGGTGCAGAGAAGGGCTATGAGGATGATCAGAAGAATGGAAAACACACCTTACGAAGGAGACTCAAGGAGCTTGCCTTCTTTAGCCTAACCAAACAAAGGCTGAGGGGAGATATGATTTCTCTCTATAAATACACCAGAGGGATAAATACCAGGGAGAGGAAGTTTAAGTTCCACACCAATGGTGCACAAGAAGAAATGGATATAAACTGGCCATCAATAAATTTTGGCTTGAAGTTAGGCAAAGGTTTCTAACCATTAGAGGAGTGAAGTTCTGGAGCAGCCTTCCAATGGGAGCGAAAAAACTAACCATCTTCGAGACTGAGCTTGATAAGTTTATGAAAGGGATGTTACGCTGAGAATGTGGCCCATCGGCCACTGCTAGTAGCAAATAGCCATCAGTGGAAGAGCTGGGATAGGAGTGGTCTTTGGGCTTGCAGTTCATTGTCCTTTCCCCTGGGTGCCAGGGCACTGTTTCCCATTTGGCTTCCCAATCTTGTGTGCAGTATTGTGAGTCTGCCTGCAGCAAGGGCCAAAATCAAGTTACGATAAATTTGTATAGTGCCCCCTCTCCAGCCGGTTACCGTCTTTAATGCTGACAGGTTTCATAGAATCATAGAATCATAGAATATCAGGGTTGGAAGGGACCCCAGAAGGTCATCTAGTCCAACCCCCTGCTCGAAGCAGGACCAATTCCCAGTTAAATCATCCCAGCCAGGGCTTTGTCAAGCCTGACCTTAAAAACCTCTAAGGAAGGAGATTCTACCACCTCCCTAGGTAACGCATTCCAGTGTTTCACCACCCTCTTAGTGAAAAAGTTTTTCCTAATATCCAATCTAAACCTCCCCCATTGCAACTTGAGACCATTACTCCTCGTTCTGTCATCTGCTACCATTGAGAACAGTCTAGAGCCATCCTCTTTGGAACCCCCTTTCAGGTAGTTGAAAGCAGCTATCAAATCCCCCCTCATTCTTCTCTTCCGCAGACTAAACAATCCCAGCTCCCTCAGCCTCTCCTCATAAGTCATGTGCTCTAGACCCCTAATCATTTTTGTTGCCCTTCGCTGGACTCTCTCCAATTTATCCACATCCTTCTTGTAGTGTGGGGCCCAAAACTGGACACAGTACTCCAGATGAGGCCTCACCAGTGTCGAATAGAGGGGAACGATCACGTCCCTCGATCTGCTCGCTATGCCCCTACTTATACATCCCAAAATGCCATTGGCCTTCTTGGCAACAAGGGCACACTGCTGACTCATATCCAGCTTCTCGTCCACTGTCACCCCTAGGTCCTTTTCCGCAGAACTGCTGCCTAGCCATTCAGTCCCTAGTCTGTAGCGGTGCATGGGATTCTTCCATCCTAAGTGCAGGACCCTGCACTTATCCTTCTTGAACCTCATCAGATTTCTTTTGGCCCAATCCTCCAATTTGTCTAGGTCCTTCTGTATCCTATCCCTCCCCTCCAGCGTATCTACCACTCCTCCCAGTTTAGTATCATCCGCAAATTTGCTGAGGGTGCAATCCACACCATCCTCCAGATCATTTATGAAGATATTGAACAAAACCGGCCCCAGGACCGACCCCTGGGGCACTCCACTTGACACCGGCTGCCAACTAGACATGGAGCCATTGATCACTACCCGTTGAGCCCGACAATCTAGCCAGCTTTCTACCCACCTTATAGTGCATTCATCCAGCCCATACTTCCTTAACTTGCTGACAAGAATACTGTGGGAGACCGTGTCAAAAGCTTTGCTAAAGTCAAGAAACAATACATCCACTGCTTTCCCTTCATCCACAGAACCAGTAATCTCATCATAAAAGGCGATTAGATTAGTCAGGCATGACCTTCCCTTGGTGAATCCATGCTGACTGTTCCTGATCACTTTCCTCTCATGTAAGTGCTTCAGGATTGATTCTTTGAGGACCTGCTCCATGATTTTTCCAGGGACTGAGGTGAGGCTGACTGTTTTGATGGACAGGTCTGGGTTCTTCTGGATTCCGCCACCCACTCAGTAGGGTGAATCTTCTTTATTTTTTCCTATGAATTTATTTGGCGGTGCCTCCACCCCGCTCACTCCTTCCTGGCAGGGTCACCAGGGCAGCTTGGGAGGAAAATTCTAACCACAGGGTAACCCCCACTTACTTGCCAGATAGTTGGAGACTTCCAAGAAATAACACACACACATACAATATATTCAACACAATAATTATATTAAACAGGAGACAAATATAACATAACAGGGTAAAACACTATTTTTAGGGTCACCGGTGCCCACGCTGATAATACCCGTGACTTTCCCCAGTCACGGGACCTGATGTAGCAAATGTAAGATCACTGTCCCGTTGGTACGCGTACTTTGTTGGGGCCCTTGATGACCTATGACCACAAAATTCTTCTCTGCAGTGGTTTAGCAGTGTGGCTGACTGGGTTAAGTACATCCCAAAGGACTCGCAAGTGGGAGAAGGTGGTAAATCCCTCTACAGGTTTAATATGCAGCAGGTTATAAAATCCCCAAACCCTCACTCCCTGGCTTGAGGACACAGTTCAGGGAGTAAGGAGTCCCCAAAACAAATTCCCTGACTGACTAAACGATGGTGCATCACAAACTCCATGAATGATCCTCAGGTTCAGAGCTGACTCTGGACTCCTCGGTCACTGCAGAGGGGCTGATCTCTGCTGGCAGGGATCCTCTTCGGGCAGGAATCAGGCTGCTTCTGGTCCCAGGATTTCCCCTCACCACAAAGGGGTGCAGGGCTCAAGGTGCAGATTACACAACTGTGCTAAAATCCAAACTGTCGTCTCCTAGCCCAGAGTCCAGACACACTCCCAGCAGGCCAGCCCAGGACTAGCAGCCAGAGCAGAGCTGGTCATGTGGTGACTGGTCTCCCCTAGGGAGCTGGAGGGCGAACTCCGCCTGGCTGAGGAAGTTTCCCAGCAAAACTCTACAAACTGGGAATCATCAGTGGAGAGGGAAAAGCCCAGCGCAGGGATCTGCTGTCAGGTCCCTAGAGGTCAGTTCTCAGGGGGAACCCTGCATGCTGGCCTGGGACTCCCCAGCTCCCCACACAGCCAGGCCTGCCCTTGCCCTGGCCGGCTCCAGACTGACTCCCAAATGGCTTCTCCCCTTTCCTGAGCTCCCTGGGAGGGCATCTCCTTCCCTAGTGGTTGCCGGGCAGACTCTGAGCCTGCCTTGGCTCCCCCTCTCTACCAGGGGCAGTGTGCCCCTCCCAGAGCTGCCAGCAGACCGAGCCCCAGGAACCTAGGGCATCTCCTTGGGGGTTACATTTGCAAGAGCGAGTAAACTGTCGTTCCTCTAGGCCAGTGGTTCTCAAACTATGGGTCGGGACCCCAAAGTGGGTCATGACCCCATTTTAACGGGGTTGCCAGGGCTGGCATTAGACTTGCTAGGGCCTGGGGCCAAAGCCCAAGCCCCAGCGCCCAGGGCCGAAGCTGAAGCCAGAGATCTTCAGTCCTCGGTGGCTGGGCTCAGGTTACAGGACACCCGCTCAGGGCTGAAGCCCGTGGGCTTCAGCTTTGGCCGGCTTGCCCCTCTGGGGCGATTGGGCTTGGGCTTTGGCCCCCCTGCTTGGGTGGACTCAGGCTTCGGTAACCCCTCCTGGGGTCACATAGTAATTTTTGTTGCCTGAAGAGGGTCATGATGCAATGAAGTTTGAGAACCGCTGCTCAAGGCCATGCTGCCTTAGCATATGATCCAAGGGCCCCAGATTAGTTGTCTTGTCTCTTCTATCTCTGGACGTGACCGCCCATCACATTCACCGACCAACAGAGCACATAGGATTCCAGAGCCACCCCCTTGGAGCTCTGACGCTGGGAATGCCTGTGTATCCCCGACTCCCTTGTGTCACCGCCTCAGTGGTCAGTTTCTGTTAAAGAGACTGACACACAAAGAGCACCAATGTTCATGTTATTTTGTGGGGAGGAGGGTTATTTGCTGGCAATGAAGGGACAATTTGTCATTTTTGCTGAACAGTGATTTATACTGAGACAATTCAAGACATAGAAACAGTCCAAAATGTTTATTTCTTTAAAAGAACCAAATCATTTCCAGAGCCCAGCCAGACATTCCATGCACAGGAAATTATGTCATAGTTCTCACTATAAGCAGAAAGCTATGATTTCACAAAACCCCTGCTTCATTAGTTTCACCTTCATTAATTAACAGAGAAGCGGAGGAGCTGCCAGAGGGGATCAGACTAGGGCCCCTCTAGCTCAGAATCCTGTCTCTGACAATGGCCATTACCAGCTGCTCCGGAGGAAGGAGCAAGGGGCCCGCAGTAGCAGTTATGAGACAGCATGCCCTAGGAAATGGCTCATGCTGATCCCTTTAACTAGAGGTTGGTTCATGCCCTGAATCAGGAAGTTTCTGTCCCTTCCAAAATTCTGGGGTGGTTTTTGTCTGTTTCTTTGTTTCACTCTTTCCTATTATATCTCTGGATAGTCAGGTCCTCCATATAAACATCCAGACATTTTCTGAACCCTGCTAATCCCATGCCTCCGTATCTTTTGGCCCAGAACAATCTCAGACCAAGGTCTGTTGACACAGTGCAGCCAAGAGGATGTGAGCACCATCACTGCCAGGAGGCGTTGGAGATGGATCGGTCATGTGATTCCATCACCAGAGTAGCAATAAGATGGACACCTGAAAGCAAGCGAAAACGAGGCCGCCCGAAAACAACACGGTGAAGAGCTGTGGCAGCTGAGCTGAAAAACCTGGGGCAGACCTGGGGGACCTTTGAAAGACTTGCCAAAAACAGACAGGAGTGGAGGAGCTTCGTCACCGCCCTAAACACCAGAGGTGTAATAGGAACATGATGATGGTGATAAACGGTGACGGCCAGATGTTAGCTTTGCAGATGCAATTCTCTCGTATGAATTGGGCAGCAAAAAACAATGTTATAAAAGAAAGTCCAGAGAGCTTTGTCAACGAGCACCAATAGTTTTAATGCATTTATTTGAGAAAAATTCTCAATGGAATGCAATAAAGAATGAGGCAGACAGATTCTGCCCCCCTGCCTGTAGTCAGACATGCCATTATTAATTAGGAGTATTCTGACATGCATGGCCATCATGCCCAAAGGGACCAGTCAGGATCAGGACGCTGTATACTGCACAAACACACAGGTAGGGCTGGTCACTGTCCCAGCGACCTCTAATGACAAGCCTGTTACAGTTTTACTGAATAGCAGCTAATGAGTCAATGCGAAGTGCTGTTGTCTGTGTATGTCCATTCAGCAGCTGCTGAATGTTACCTGGGCTCATTGCTGAAACCCAAGGAATTCAGCATTCTCACAGGGAAGGCAGAAATTCAGGGCCTGGCTCTGTCTTGCGCCATCACTTACGGCGCTGCAGAGTGGTTGTAATGCACTCTCCTGCCGTTTGGTAGCAGATGACACCCCCTTTGCACAGGCGCAAATAGCAACATCAGATACAAGACACAGCAGGAAGTTATGCACCATGAAATGAAATGTGTACCGTGTAAAGCTCTGTGAAGCAAAGTAATAGCAGCTCAAATGAAATGTTACCTGTGACCCCAAATTTAACTACATAGTGGAGGGCCAAAAATGTGCCCCTGTGGCTAAACAACAGAGTAAGAGCGGCCAGGGGCAAAGAGGCAGCCTTTAAAAATCGGAAGCCACATCCTGCTGAGGAAAAGAGAAAGGAGCCTGAGCTCAGAGCCAGTGGAATCTCTGATGTTGCAGCGTTTCACATCCGGTTTCTCTCATCTGGGTTCTTGCATTGGGCCCATCGCTGCAGTTGTCTGAGCGTCTCCCAGCGGAAAATAACGGCATCCAGGGCCTCTCTGTCTTTCTTCCCTGCCCGCCATAGGCAGGCTCCGGCTGCTCCTGAATGCAGAAGAGCAGGAGTGTGGTGCTGGCCACAGTGACGGGGTTTGCATTGGCTTTAAAGGCAGCCAGGCTGGGGTTTCCTGTGCCAGCGAGCTGCGTCGTCTGGGTCTGGTTCCCGTGAGGACTCTGTCAAACCCAGTTGTTGGTCTCCCCCCGTCAGTTAGCAGCTGTTGTGGGAAGTCATGGCGGAGGGGGAAGAAAGCCGGTATCTCAGGCAGGTGGGGCCAGTGTCATGCAGGGCTTTGAAACCGAGGGCAAGGAGCCTGAACGCGGTGTTCAGTGGGGAGCCAGAGCGAAGAGCGAAGACCCGGGCAACGTGTCCCTGGGAGCCCGTGGGGCTGGGCAGACGCTGCCCCACTGTGAACCACGCTGCGCATTCTCAGAGCTCGGCCTCCATTTCCTGAAGACAGGAAACTGCAGCTGCCTTATCAGGGCCTTTCCCGTAACTCGTGGCCAGCTCGGCAGCGGTGACCTGCTGGCCGGATGCCGACTGATGGGAGGGTGTTCTGCTGGGGGAGTGCGCAGGAGCGGGGCAGAATCAGCCTGGCCTGCGCAGAGGCAGACGGTTCCGCTAAACGGGATGCCGAGTGGTGATGCGGGTATTTTGCTGCAGGTCTGTGTGGATGGTCTGACTCTGGAACTAACCTGGCTCAGGGTGGAGTCAGCGATGGCTGGTAACAAACCCAATTTAGCTAACTCCGTTCTAGCCACGTGGCTTCCCAGGTAGGAGTGTCCACACAGCCTGGCACAGGAATACCCGCTCCAGGTAAACCAGAGCAGGAGGTGCCCAAGGCCAAGGGAAGGGGTTTCTCTGGCAGAGTTCTCCAAAGTGGTCCCCTCTCACTGCCAGAATCAGCTCCGCCTCGTGTGGGGGGGCTGCTGCTGCTCCTCTCACCCCACTGCTGACCTTGGCCAGGCAGCGAGAGGCCTGGGAGACAGGGCAGGTAACGTTGGCCACGAAGCCAGAGCAAAGCTAGGTGTGGTCTGTGCCCTGCTGGCCCCTCAGCCTGGGCATCTGGGCAGCTCACCTGCTGGTTTCCTGCAGCTGCTGAATGGGGAGGGGCGGGGATGAGCCCCAGGAGACGGGAGCCCTCGAGGCTGCGGAGTCGTTGCCCAGAATGGCCCTGGGCTTCGGTCAGAGATGAAAGGCCGGAGCCATTTCAGGGCCTTGCTTGTCCTCCTTCGGAGGCGGTAGCACGGTGGCAAATGCTGCCGAGACCTGCCGCAGGAGCAGAGAGGCTGCACCCCTGGCCTGTGGGCGGGAGCCCGTCACTCAGGGCCCAAGTGCGGGAGCCAGGCAGGGACAGGGCCGAGCTGCTTGCAAAGTGGGGGAGCCCGCAGTTTGCACGGGTGGAATGAGGAGACCTGCTGTCAGGGGCACGCCTTCGTCACCAGGAGTCACATAACTTTTCACTCCAGAGACTCCAGCCCAGCTGGAGGGGGCTGAGCAACATCGCCCAGGCTGGCTTGCCATGCCTGGAGTGTAGGCCCCCAGCCCCCCAGCCCATTTCCTGGTGGACACAGCTCTAAATGTTGCCATGCAGTCAGGGGGTAACAGTGTGCAGTTATCACACACACACACACACAATGCAGGGCTCAGCCCCTCCAGCAGGGGGCAGCACACACACACACACACACACACACACACACACACACCGAGCCCCAACCCCCTGCCCCAGCCCTGAGCCCCCCGCAACACAGAGCCCCCTCCTGCACCCCAAACCCCTCATCCCTGGGTTGCCTAAGCATTTTGTTACGGTCGGGACTCCCTGCCACTGGACATTAACAGTGTTAACCAGAGGGACTCCCTGTCAATGGGAATTAGTGGGGTTAACCCACGGGACTCCCCGCCACTGGGAATTAGTGGTGTTAACCAGTGGGACTTCCTGCCACTTGGAATTAGTGGGGTTCACGCACCGGACTCCATGCCACTGGGAATTAGTGGGGTTAACCAGTGGTATTCTCTGTCACTGGGAATGAGCAGTGTTAAACAGTGGGACTCCTCCCACTGGGAATTAGTGGGGTTAACCCACGGGACTCCCTGCCACTGGGCATTAACAGTGTTAACCAGTGGGACTCCCTGGCAATGGGAATTACTGGGGTTAACCCATGGGACTCCCTACCACTGGGTTTTTCTCTCTGACCATTGCCGTCATGATCTATACAGAGGCTTAATTCAGGTTATAATTGAATTTATTACATGAGACGACTATATATGCACGAGCAGTAATCATAAAGAAACAAGCACACTAATTATTGATACAGCATGAATGCAGTTGCACTGGCCATAGATTACATCGGACAGTGGTTTTCAAACCGTGGGTCACGACCCAGCACTGGGTCGCAGAATGGAAGGCGCTGGGTCGCGGCGGCTCTGGTCAGCACGTTAAAGGTACCGTCGGCGGCGCTGCCCGGCTAAGGCAGGCCAGTCCCTACCTCTTCTGACACCGCGCTGAGCCCCGGAAGTGGCCAGCAGCAGGTCCGGCTCCTAGGTGGGGGAACCACGGGGCTCCATGCGCTGCCCCTACCCTGAGCACCCGCTTGCACAGATCCGCCGAGGAGCCAGACCTGCTGCTGGCCGCTTCCGGGTGCAGCGCAGTCCCCGGTGCCAGGACAGTCGGGAAGCCTGCCCTAGCACATCTGCTGTGCCGCTGACCGGGAGCCCCCGGAGGTAAGCCTGTGCCCCACCCATGCACCCCATCCCTCTGCCCCAGCCCTGAGCCCCTCCCACACCCCAAACCCCTCATCCCCAGCTCCGTTGGGTCGCGGGCATCAACAATGCTCTTCAACGGGGTCACCAGAAAAAAAGGTTGAAAACCACCGACCTAGAATTTAGCTTCTATATCCAACTCGTAGCAATACGCTGGATTGTCCAAGGGCTCAGCCGGGCTGTTGGGATCATGCTATGATTAAATTGCTCCTCGGATCACCTGATGCAAAACACAGCTTGGTTACAGTCACTATATGAGCATTGCAAACTCTTGTGATTCGTGCAGTTATTGGTACTTCCCCGTAACGCTTCCTGGCGTCATGTGGTCACGGGAGACTCTCAGGTGTTATTCAAAAAAAGAACTTTCTGGTCCTGGTTTCCAGGGGCTGCGCAGAACAGCAGCACACGGTGACCAGCAAACCCTCAAAACAGGAGGCAAATGAAAAAAAAAACAAACATTTTTAAAAATCTCATGATTTTGAGGGGCCTGAGTGGTGATTTCTGAATGCTTGCAGTGACATTGCTGGGAAATGCTTGTTCCAGCACCCTCATTCATCTGTAACCCGGCTGCTAGCACACAAACTAGCCATGGTCTGCACTTCTTCAGATCAAAGGCATGGTTTAGAAGGTGCACAGAGTCTGCTGTAGACAGGGGCTGGATGGTCGTGCAGGCCGGGTACGAAAGAGACAGCAGCTGACGGCAAGGTTGGTTGCGACACTGATTTACAGCAGTTGAGGATCTTGGTGTATTTTGTTGGTTTTCCCATTTTAGACAAATGGTTTGGCTATCCTAACAAGTCCAACGGAAAGACTAGAAACCCGACTCATCGGGGGAAATTAAAGAATGAAAGAGCCGCTTCTTTTCGGCTTGATTTTTAACATTTGGGGGTGAGGTGGCCCAATCTCCAGCTGGGATTGGGTCTCTTATTCATGAACAGGTCTGCTGATCATTTACGCTTTTTCTCGTCTTCCTTCAAAGCAGTCTTCCGAACCCTTTCGGCATCTTCAGCCACTTTATCGAGAAAGCTCAACAGCATGAAGTAGGTGGTTAAAAAAGAGATTCCCACAGTTAACATGGGACCAAGCACTGGTAGATTTGCAGTTAATCTAGGTAAACCCTTCTCCTCCTTTAGAAGCATTTTGATTACAACATCTCCTCTTATTTCTTTTGCCTCAGGAGATCTGATAACGGCCTTCAACTCTGCTATCGGTTTCCCAGTCTGCCTGGCCAGATTAGCCAAGGAGCCCTCATCTAGGCCGAAGTGCTTGTAGAAGGCAATCATGGATCCTAGCAGGATGCTAATATCACAAGCAACAGAGAGCCGTGGGATTGGAATGACATTGACTAAAGCCGATGCGAGAGAGATTAGCCATATCAGCTTCTGCAGGGCAGCTTTCTTCTCCTCTATGATTTCTGCAGACAGGTTTGGCAGACTGAGCAGAAAGGCAAGTCTCTGCAGACCTTGGAGATCATCCTGCAAAGCCTTGACCAGGCCAGGAGCATCATACTTAGTGAATTCACAGCTGGAGAGAAGGAAAATCTCTGGGTTGCTCATCCCTATCTTTTGCAGGTGTTTCCTGCAGTCCATCCTGAGTCGCTCCAGGACGCTCTCCTGACTGAACGTTCTAGGGTGATCCCTTTCTTCGTTGCACAAGTCTTCATCCACCTTGGAGCGCACAAAATAGAACCTCTTCCCCATCCTCTCGATCTCCCAGGCCAGGGCCACGTGGTTGCATTTGAAGCGCTCCGAAGCGATGATCACGAAGAAGTCATAGCGTTTGAAATTCACCTGCCGCAGGTATGTCTTTGGCTTGAAATCTGGGGCGCCAATGCCGGGCAGGTCCCATAGCCTCACGTTGGGGTGGTTTGGATAGGGATAAACAGTCGGCTCCGTTGTCATTTCTGTCACCCCAGTTGGGGCAGCCCCGTCATCCTCAGCAGTCAGTCCCCGGAGGGCATTGATGAAGGACGATTTCCCGGCACCCGTCTCCCCCGTGACTGCGATGTCGAGCATGGTGGATTTGAACGACTCCAGCTCCGCCTGCGCTATGGAAGCCACTTCAGCCTGTCCTTTGTCTTTGAAAAGATCCATGAACTCCTCAAACACCTTTATGGAGCCATCGAAGAATTCCTTTGGGTCCGAGCTTAGATCCAGAGCTTCCATGAGCACTGAGATGGACTCCATACCCTTCATGAGCGCTGAGACGGACTCCATACCCTTTGTGAGCGCTGAGACCAGCTCCATATCCGTTGGACCTACAAGAGATTCCCTCTTCCCAAGACAAGAAAAGGAAATGGCACGTTTCGGTTAGTGTAAATGCAGCCTTAAAAAAATAAAACAGTTCAGGTAGCAACGTACAGACTTGCAGCCGTGGGGCTGGTTTCACCCCCACCAACACGTGTGCTGGAACTTGCATCCCCGTCCCCACGGTGCAGACACCTGAAGCACTGTAAATACTGGGTAACCTCCCCGGTGCACGGACTATTACTCCTGGGGGAATTCTGCCCTACTGTGCATGTGTATAATTAACGAGCTGTGCATATTTTTAATACTTTGGAGCAGAATTCTCCCAGGAGTAGACGATGGGGCCGTCAGATGTGCTGCTCTGTGGAGCCAGGAGAGCAGGAGGTTGCCAGGAGGGGTTGGAGATGGGAGTGAAAGCCAAGGACCACCCAGGACAGGCACAGGGGTGGCGGGAGAGGGGCTCAGACCACTCCACGAGATCAAAGTGCTCCTAATTCCCGATTCCCACATGGGGGGCAGGCATGGAGACCCCCCCCCCCGGGCTGCAGGGTCGTGCCGGCGGCTTTCAGCTGCTTCTGGAAGCTGAGCGGGCAGGCAGAAAGCTGTCTTAGCCCTATTGCGCTGCTGTTGGTGGTGGGGGGGGGGTCCCCAGGCCCTTTTAAATTGCCCAGGGGTGGCAGGCGGGGACGGGGTGGACAGGCCAGGAGAGGTGCGCGGGGGTGGCAGGTGGGGCTGCGGGAGAGACCTGGCCCCCAACTTTGGTGGAGTTGGCCCCCGTGCTCCATACATCTCGCCGCCCCTGTGGGTGAGGGAATGTCCTTATGGGACCAGCTTCTGGGTGGAAGAGACACAAGCTTGCAAACTTCACAGAGTTCATCAGGTCTGGCACCAAATAATCATTGGTAGAACCCGTGATCCTTAAGAAAAGGATTTTTTTAGGTGGGGGGGGGGAGAAGAGGGAAACCACTGGATCTTGGGAATCCCTGGCTTAAATGACCCCACATTTGGATCAGTAACCCTAGCCAGTACCTCCAGGAGGCACACCCTGGTTCAAGGCGATCTAATTAACTATGCAGATTTAGAGCACTTAGAAGATACCGAAAGGTGGTCTAAATCTTAACTGAGCAGAGCTGCAGGCGCTGGCCCACTGTCATAGGAGGAAGGGCCAAGAGAACGTGCTCCTGTTTGCGTTGTGTTCTCCAGGGCGTTGGCTGGCTCACGGGAGCTGGGAATGGAAAATATTCCCATCGATAACTGAAACTGACAGATCAGCCAAGTACGGGAAATGCTGCTTCAGAGCTGATTAGAATTCGATTTAAGGTCAAAGTTTTGACACGCAATGTTGACAGTTTGTGTTTTAACAGCTGCAAAGTTTCAACTTTCTGACTCTCAATGTCTACTGTCATTCTTGTCTGACCCCCCCGATTGTCTGACCTTCCCTGGCTTCCCGGAACTGTGAACATTTAAATCAATAAACATGCTTAAAGCCCATAATTGTGCACAACTGAGAAAACTGAAATCAATACAAATAAAACAAATGCTTAAAACCAAACATTGATATCAAATAAAAATACAAATTCTGCCAGGCCTCGATATGGGCCTTTCTCCTCCATAGCGCTGGTTCCAGTCCAGCTCCAAGGTTTAAATCTCTGGGATTTTCCAGCTCCGGGGTTTAAACCTCTGGGAGATTAAACAGCCCAAACTGGTGGTTGTATTTTTATGTGTATTCTGTGGCGGGTGAGAGATTTCTCACGTTCTTTAATGCCTCGTTTTCGGGCCTTGTAAATGACAGGAACAGCCTTTGGGTTTTGTGGAGAGGAATGCGGGGTCCGAAATCTCAGTTAAGCTTCATCTCACCACTCGGGCGGCATGAAGGGGATTTAGTGTAACTGAGAATCTCCCTAGTTCCTTGGTACCTTCCCCCTGCCCTATAATTGCCCTGCTCGGTACCTCAGAGCTCCACAACTCTGCCTTGCCCCACCTGGCGCCTCAGGGGCCCTCCAGGGCTCCCCATGATTCCCTTTGTGCCCCCCTTCCCCGCCCCTCAACGCCCTCCCCTCCCCAGCTACCTCAAAGCTTTCTCCGCCTTACAGCCACAGCAGCTCCCAGCTTTCTTCTGTGACGAGGCAGGAGCAAAGTGCAGGTGTTTTGTTATCGGGGTCACACCCCACCTGGCAAGTAGTCAGCAACACTGACCAAGCCAGGCCAGTGCTTCAGCTTTGCACAAGCACCGTTTGGAAGTTACCTGCAGCTGGCGGTGAACGCAGTAAGAGAACAGGGGACGTGACTGCTCAGACATTCACCTCGCCTTGTGACCAAAACACCACCAAAACTCCCCTCTGCAACTTCTGTGCTCTCTCCTTGCACCCCAGAGCCTCCAGGTAACCAGGCCAGCTGCCCACTGAGCGCCCCCTTGTGGGCATAGCAGCTCCACAGCACCCTGCCTCAGTTTCCCTTTTTCAGGGCTCCTCACTGAACACCACACACAGGAGTTTCTCCGTTCAAACACCCCTCCTCAGAGTGAAGCATCCCAGGCAGGAGCCCCCTGCTCTGCAGAAGCCCCGGCCACAGCTTCCCCTCTGGTTCTTCAGAGTCTCCTTGAACAAGGGGTCCTGTCATTTGACAGAGCGTGGGGCCTGGCTTCCAACCCACCAGCATTCCTTCCCTTACTCCTAACCCTGACCTGCTCCCGGGGAGGGGTGCAAATTGCCACATGTAAAAACAATCCATCCCCCCCACCTGCCCCAAATCATTCCCCCATGTCACTGCCCCTTTTACTGTCCCAGACCCCTCCTGCCCATCCCCGCTGCCCCCAGCCCCTCGTTTATTCACCTTCACATACTGACTGTCTCTCTCTGGACTCTACGTTGTCCCGCTGATCTCTGGCTCCATTCCCTTTTCCGCCCTGACAAGAGCTGGGCCCCATCGTTAGCCAGTAACACACTCACCCACCAGTGGCCTGGATCCCAGGACAGACTGTGAGCTGCCCTCTGGGCCATCTCGCTAGGGCAGTGCAGACCTGCTGATGAGCGGCGATGAAGCTCCCGTTGTATTAATTAATTAAGGCCTGGTCTACACGACAAAGTTAGGTCAAAGGAAGCCGCCTTTGCGTCTACAGTAGGAGGTCCCTTCCGCCAACCTAACCGGCCTGTAGCATTGACTTAATTACTTAAGTAATTCGATGTTGATGGGTCGACAGCTTAGCTGAGCATGGTGACTCAATGCCCCAAACGTGCCCCAGCGTGGAGTACACAGGAGGCGGTGGATCTTATTGCTGTGTGGGAAGAAGAGTCTGAGGAGGCAGAGCTCCCATCCAGCTGAAGAAATGTCGACACCTATGCGTGGGGTCTGGGGGAGACAGGCTACACCCGGGACATGCAACAGTGCAGTGTGAGAACCAAAGCACTTCAGCAGGCAGGGGTACCAGAAGACAAGGGAGACGAACAACCATTCTGGTTCGACAACGAGCTGCGTGCGATTCTCAGCGGCGACCCCAGCACTACCCCCAAAATGCAGCATGGCTACCTCCCAGGAGTCCCGGGCCACCCCAGGCAACAACGAGGAGGACACTGTGGACAAAGAGCAGGAGGAGGAGAATGGAAGGCAGGCGAGCGGGGGATCCATTCTTCCTGAGAGCCAGGAGCTACTTTTAACCCCAGAGCAGTCCAGCCATTCCCAGAACAGCATCGTGGTCAGGCGTGATGCCGGGGAAGGCACCTCTGGTGGGGATGCAATTCCAGTGAAACTGTAGGGGTTACATGCTCTTATATTTTATGTTTAATATGAAGGAAAAGTGAGGTGCAGTGGGTAGCTGATTCCCAGTGGCTGCCCCAGCTACGCAGAGGGTTCTCCCCCAAAAAGGATGTTTATGTGCACAGGGATGACCCAGGAATCCTCCATGGAGATCTTTAGGAAACTTTCATGGAGGTTCTCTGCAATCCTTTCCAGAAGGTTTCTGGGGAGGGCTGCCTTATTGGGAACACCCACAACCAGCCTTTCAGATGCTGCAAAGGAGGAGCCAGATGCACTGATGGTCTACTAAAGGGAATCCACACTCCCAAGGACTTTCCCAAGAACTGGATACAATGGAGACTTCTTAGAGAGAGCACGTAGACAATGGAGGCTCTTTAACTCAGGTCATAGCAAAGCCTAAGGGACTTAGGCACCAAAGTTCTATTTTCATAAGTGACTGAGGGCTATATTTCCATAGCTATTTAGGTACCTAAAGATGCAAAGAGGGATTGGAAATCAATGGGAGTTGGGCGGCTACCCTGCTGGAGCACTTCCCAAAACTCCACTAGGTGCCTTTCTGCCTCCTCTGGCACCTAAATACCTTTGAAAATCCAGCCCTTAGCTCCTAAGGCACTTTTGAAATGTTCACTCCTGGTTCTTGTTCATTTGGATATTATCCAGTTCTCCCAAACAGCTTCATCTCACCCTGCCGATATCCAAAAGTAGAACCAATAGACTCCCAAAGGAGGGACAAAATAATACATCAGAAGCTAATAAATGTGTGAGGTAACACCACTTGCTAGCACTTTTGTGATTTCAGGATTTTGTGTTTTGAAATGCAAATATAAAAAAAAAATCAAGAGACACTCTGTGTGTGTGTTGGGGGAAGAGAGCAGAATGGAGACAGATTAGGGTCCAAAAAAAGGAACGTCCCTTAAAAAAGAAGCTGCGAATCACCCATGAGTTCTGCACCTTTTGAATGATGAGAAGCAATTGGAAGCCCTTAGTTGAGCCATCCAAGTCCCGTGTGTTTATGTCCTTCGGCAGCCTGCATAGGGCAGTATTAGCTCGGAACACATGTTCCCACCCATTTCCCCTTCCAGAACAAACAGGAAACCCAAGCTCAGTAGCCGGCAAACATACAGAAAGCAGTAACTCTTTAACCGCTAGAAGTGCTCAAATAGGTCTGTTAAGCCCCCCACCCCGCCCCCTTGCAGCACAGCGCCCCCTAGTGCTGCCCCGGGGCATTGGGGCCAGCCCTGACAGCCGGGGAGAGCCCCCACCCCGCCCCCTTGCAGCACAGCGCCCCCTAGTGCTGCCCCGGGGCATTGGGGCCAGCCCTGACAGCCAGGGGAGAACCCCCAACCCTACCCCCTTGCAGCACAGCGCCCCCTAGCGCCGCCCCGGGGCATTGGGGCCAGCCCTGACAGCCGGGGAGAACCCCCACCCCGCCCCCTTGCAGCACAGCGCCCCCTAGTGCCGCCCTGGGGCATCGGGGCCAGCCCTGACAGCCAGGGGAGAGCCCCCACCCCGCCCCCATGAAGCACAGCGCCCCCTAGCGCCACCCCGGGGCATTGGGGCCAGCCCTGACAGCCGGGGAGAGCCCCCACCCCGCCCCCTTGCAGCACAGCGCCCCCTAGTGCCTCCCTGGGGCATTGGGGCCAGCCCTGACAGCCAGGGGAGAGCCCCACCCCGCCCCCATGCAGCAGAGCGCCCCCTAGTGCCGTCCTGGGGCACCGGCACCAGCCCTGACAGCCAGGGGAGAACCCCCACCCCGCCCCCTTGCAGCACAGCGCCCCCTAGTGCCGCCCTGGGGCACCGGCACCAGCCCTGACAGCCAAGGAGAGCCCCCACCCCGCCCCCTTGCAGCACAGCGCCCCCTAGTGCCTTTCTGGGGCATTAGGACCAGCCCTGCCTGCCGCAGGAGCGTGCCCCCCACAGCACAGCGCCTCTAGTGTTGCCCTGGTTCATTGCACTGACTGCAAGGGGAGAGCGCCCCCTACTGAGTCACCGACCCCACACCCTGGAGCCACCTTAAATTTTCTGATGTCCCACCCAAGCACTGAGCGCTGCCAGCTCTGCTTGTCTTGAGTCTGTGAGATCAAGGCTGCTGTGTGCCAGGGGAACTTTTCGGAACATCTGGGCAACAATTTTACGGGGATGAAACAGAGCTGAAGTGGTTTAACTTTCACGTTTCTTTGTTAAAACGAGTTAACTGATTGAGTGTAAACCCTTGCCTGGACCCTCTTATTTCTTCTTAAAGCATTTAAGAAGCAACTGAAATAAATCAGCTGAAGACATGTAACTTCTGTGTGTGTAGACAAGGCCTCGAGGTTCCTGTCCTGAATCCATAAAGCGCCGTCCGCAAACATTAGGGCTTCATCCTTCTGTGGCGTTCGGGACGCACGTTCCAGGTCTGTGCCTCCTTTAGCTACATTATCTGGCTGCGGCCTGAATTTTGTGCTGTTTCAATAAGCGGTTGCTTGTTTACTTTCACTTTCCCTGTTAATCAGAGACTGCTCTCGTAGGGGGGAGAGATGGGGCGGGTGCCGGGGAACGAACAGGAATTATTCCCTTTCCCCCAGCACACCGAGAAGATCGGAGGGTTTGATGCCTTTGGGGTGGAAGGTAAGAGATTCCCCTCCCGCCTGGGGCTGATTTGTTGCTGGGATTTTCTCCAGAGTACGTTTCGAAGGCCTGCCGAGTGGCACCTCGAAAATGGCTGCTAAACACGGAACTGCACGTTAATCGCTCTAGACAGAACCGATCTCTGCTGATCTAACGGAGTCCCGGCCCTAACAGCTGCATGTGGCCCGCGGATTTAGTCAGGGGGACCCCAGCCTTCGTGGGATGATGGTGCCGAGCAACACGTGGCGATGGGGGAAGGCTTTTGTGGCTAGGCAGAAGGGAGGGGGAGAAGCCCTGAATCCCCAGTATGTTTCTAAACCAGTGGTCCCCAAACTTTTCAGGGTCACATCCCCCACTTACCCGTCGCCCTCCCGCCCCGAACCAGGGCTGGGAACATGGCCACACTTCCGGGGTGGGGAGGATGTGGATGGGGTAAGGGGGCCGAGGCTGGGGCCCGGTAGCAGGGCCGCAGCCAGGGGCTGAGGCTGGGGGTGGGCCTGAAGCTGAGATGGGGGCAGAGCGGGGCTGGGTGTCGCTTCCCCTCCATCCCTGTGGGGGCTGGCCCTGGCCCACTGTGCCCCCCGCCCGGAACGTTGCTCCGCACCAGCGGGCCAGTCGGTGTAACTGCATGGCTCGGGGGGGGGGATGTTTCACACCCCTGAGCGAGGCGGTTATAGCGATGTAAGTTTGTAGCCTAGACCTCGCTTCAGTCTCTATTAGTTTACCCTAGGTTTGTAGAGACATTTCGCTAGGACCCTGCTGAGCCGAGCTGAGAATCGGGTCGTCAGCGTTCAAACAGGCATTTGGGGCAGGATCCAGCCATTCAGAGCATGTTGCTCCTTCTCTTGCAGATGTCCGACAGCCTTCAGCGTAATGGGAACCGGCCCCACGTTATCGCTTCACTCGCTCGCTCTGTGGACCCTCTACGGTAAGTCCCCGGTTCAGTACAGTTCTGATTGTAATGACGCAGGCTCGGACACGTGCGCCTCAGTCTTTGGATCACACCCGGGGAGAGGCTCAGTCCCAGATCTCCCGCACATCACGCTCACCGCTCTCCCACGCGGCTCCAACTAGTCCCTCCACCATTCAGTGCAGCTACGCCCCACCCTTTGAAGGCAAGTAGCGCGCACACCGATCATTCTCTTGCTGTGCCAACTCCAGGGGGGCAGAGTTAAGGTTACAGGGGTGTTGACCGTATCTCAGTATTTCCTGGTTTTCAGAAGCCTCAGTTTTTTTGAACTTGACATTCTGGTAAGACAGGAGCTATGACTGGGCATCCTTAACTCTGCATTAACGAGGGTGACCACACGTCCCGCTTTGGCTGAGAGAGTCCCATTTTTAAGTCCTGTCCTGGCTCAGTTGGCAAAAGCAAAATGCACAAATGCACAGTTGTGTCAAAAAGGTGGGGAGCGACCCCTAGCAGGGGGCGGAGGAAGGTGTGGGGAGGGGGGACGAGTGGCAATGCCAGCCCTGCATGGGAGGGAGCGCTTGGGAGAGCGGCTTGGGCCAGGCCAGCCCCACATGAGCGGGTGACAGGGGGTCTTGGGCTGGCCCCGCGTGCAGGGGGTTGAGGGAGGCCTCAGGCTGGCCCCACGCGGGTGGGCGGTGGGGGGCCTTGGGCCAGCCCCATGTGGTGTCCTGTTTTCCCTTTGGGAAAATATGGCCACCCTAGCATTAACAAAATGTTAGGACGTTTGTCCCGTCTGGATTTGGAGACATTTTACCTCTGGCCTGGAGCTGTGACTGGTTTTCTTCCCCTGCCCCTGTACTCCCCTGCTTCCGCTGCCCTTGTCACACTCTGGGAGAAATATTCATGCTAGCGTATGAGGCACTGCGGAGACCTCATCTGGAAAACCGTGTCCAATTCTGCTCAGGGAAGATGAATCCGGACTGGGCCAGGTGCAGAGAAGGGCTGCTAGGATGATCAGAGGAATGGAGAGCGGATCATATGAGAGGAGACTGGAAAGGCTTGTTTAGCCTAGCAAAAGCAGGCCAGGAAATGAGTCTCTCTGGCCTGTGTTGTGCCGATGGTCATAATGGTCCATTCTGGCTTTAACATCTATGCTTCTGATTCTTGGTTCCCCTGAGCCCCACACTGGCCCTATAATTTTCACCCACCTTCAGATCCCTTCATGCAGTCAGAGTGGCACAAAGCAGCTTCAGTGTCAATGGGAATCAGGGCTGAAAAATGTACAGGCAGAGAGAGACTGGATCTGAAAGTGAAAGATGTTATGTTGACATATTACAACTAGAGAAGTTAGAAACAAACTTCAAATCCACTTACGGAAAGATTATGACATAACACAAACTTATTTCTTAAGAATCCAGAACCCTAACACAGAAGAACACAGAAGAACCAGAGAGAGACAAAGCAGGCTGCTCCTAGGGCAGAGAGGCATAACTCAGCCCACCTTACTCTAGGCTGGCTCTTTGCAGCCAGACTGATAATCGCACACTTCCCTGCAGACCCCCAACTTTTGAGTGGGACCCGGAAACCTCTTACCCATTAAAGAGATAGCTTGTCATTTTAACACTCTAATACCGACCCTTGCTTTCCTTTCAGGGGTCATTGTGGCACAGTCACCCATCACAGCTCAGTGCGGCGAGGACATTACCCTGAGCTGCACCTTTCCCACACTCGGCTTGGCAGCAAATCAACAAGTGAACGTCACCTGGAAGAAGCCAAGAGCCGAAGGACCAGACCTGCTGGTCCACAGCTACTCTTTGGGAACAGAGAAACAATCTGAGGCTTACAGGGGGCGGACGCAGCTGGATCCAGAAGGATTCGCCAGAGGGGACGCATCCCTGAGACTGAGGGATGTTCACATTCAGGACGAGGGGTCTTATAGCTGCTTCGTCAACTCTGAGCTGGGCCCATGGTCTGAGGAGATGTCGCTGACAGTGCTGAGTATGTCGCCTCCTACAATGGGCTTTGCTGGCCTCTGAGGCTACAGCTGGTCGAAATGATGCTGTCCAAACGTTTGTTGGGTGGAAAACAGCTTTTCAACTAAATGCAAATTGTCACCCCCCCAAAAATTTTTTTTCCCATTTTTTGTTGCTTAATTCCCATTGAAGTCGAGGGATTTAGGCACGTAGAGGGATTCTCAAAAGCACCTCTCTGCATCTGTAGGCACCTGAATCCCTTTGGAAATCCTCTCACGCTGTCTTGGTGCATCCATGGCTTTGATACCAAAGCTTCTCTGGCACCCTCCATCACTAACTCCAGTAATAACCACCATCTCCCCTTCTGCGAATCCACTCAGGTTTGGCAGTTACAGATTTTGGGGTGGAATGGAAGATGGGGGCAGGCTACTTCCCTGAGGAAACATTAACAGAGAAGCGTTGTGTTGTGGTTACCTTTTAGACTACAGCGTATGCATGTTGTGTGTGCATGAGCCACTGGTTGGTGTCTGAAAAATTCCACAAAAAAATATTGATTTTTCTCTTTAAGGGGCAAGACAACGAGAGTCGCCCATTGTAGTTCAGGAAGGGGAGGACGTCACCCTCAGCTGCTCCTTCGAACCTGAGCGAAACCTCCGGCTGTTGAACATCGCCTGGAAGAAAGAAACAGCGGAGGGACGGGATCTCCTGGTTCACACGTACGATAATGGGAGGGACCAGATGCTGAGACAGAATAAGGCTTACTGGGGCCGGACCCAGCTGTATCCGGAGAGGTTCCATGAGGGAATCGCATCCCTGAGACTCAAGAATGTCCGGCTGTCAGATGACGGGGTCTACACCTGCCACGTCAAGCCCGAACTGGGCAGGTTTTCCATGCAGATGAGAGTTACCGTGGAGAAGGGTAGGGCTCCTCTTACAGGGAACCGCACAAGTCCCAAGGTCAGGGCAGCTGGGCCGCTAGGAACTGCTCCACGTGGCAGTGGGTTATCACATCACCGTAACCCACTGGGGAGCGGAGTCGGACGGCTCAGCAAGATGGTACATGGGGGGCCAAGGCGATCGCTGGTGAATCTCAGTGGTAGCAAAGGGGAAGAGGTCAGAGGGCCCAAGCACAGGCAAATAGGGTTGTTTTTACCCAGGTAGTCTGGTTTTTGGCTTCTCTGTCTGGGTGGTTTTCTGGGACCTGGCAACCCTCAGTGGCACCCAAACCAAAAGTCCAGTTACCGCGGGGTGGAGGGAGGCACCGGGTCATTACCCCACCCCAGCCCCTGCTCAACCAAGGCCACCTCCTACCTGCTGGTGGGCCCCTTGAGACGATCCAGCGAGCAATGTGGGGAGAGGAGCAAGCAACGGGGTGGGGCCTTGGTGGGAAGAGATGAAGAAGGGGGCGTGGCTTCCTCGCGGGTCTGGTTACCAGCAATTACTAAGGTGGGAACCCTACGGGCAAATGGGAGGAGAGGTGTCCAAGAGATGACCTCTCTGTGCAGCTCTGACAATATTGGTGATCCCCTGGACTCGTGGCAGTGGGAAAGGTGTCTGAAATTCCCAACCCCTCTTGGGGGGCGTTTCCTGGGACCCTGCTGTGCTCACAGAAGCATTCTGGGTTTTGTGGATTTTTCTTCCCTCCCACCCCCCATTTCTTACAGGCACCAGGTGTGTCTGGTTCTTTTGGGCACCTCTTCTTCTTCTTGCTCTTTCCCTGTTGGTAATGCTTATCATCATTAAAATGCATCGTCTTCCTGTCCGATGGAAACTGAGGCCATCCAAACACGCCTTTCAATTGGAGGCTGAACAGACAGACATCCGTCTGTCTGATGACTATGAGGAGAAAAATGACAACGTAGAGGGAAGAGCGCAGCCGGAAGCATATTTCTTGTGGGACATAAGAGTGGATGATACCAAACAGACTCGAGATTCCTGGCAGGTGAGTTTCAAAACATTTTTCTTTCCTTGGTGTGTCTATTGGAAGGCGTCTTCGTTACAGATGTGGGGAGGGTTTACGCCGCTTTGAGCATTTTTCTTTTGCCTGTTTGAAATCCCTCTGTTTAATTACATTTGCACTCAGCAGTCTCCAGACACAAAGAAAAAAAATTCCCTGCCTCCCCTTCTCCACCAGAATTTTTAAGGCTGATAGTTTTCTGACACCAAATGTCAGGGTGCAGGTACCCCGCACCTGGATGGACTGTGAGGAGTTTATAATTGCTCAGGAATGCATAGATTCGGGACAGAGCGGACAAATCTGATCTTCTGGTCTGACCTCCTGGATAACGCAGACCAGAGAACTGCCCCAATAAGATCCTTTAGAAAAACATCCAATCTTGATTTTAAAATTGCCAGTCATGGAGAATTCACCACAATCCCTGGTAATTTGTTCCAGTGATTAATTACTCTCACAGTTAAACCTTATTTCCAGTCTGAGTTTGTCTAGCTTCAATTTCCACCCATTGTATCATGTTAAACCTTTCTCTGCTTGACTGAAGAGCCCTCTGTTATAAATTTTCTATTCCCCATGTAGGTATTTATAGACTGTGATCTTATTCTTATTACCTTAATTCTGGAGGCTGTACATTTCTCCTTGTGTCCATTTGCTTCCCTCATCAATTTTCTACAATGCCTAGCTTCTAATTTATAGTCATTGCTATCAACTTCCCCTTTCTTCCAGTTGTTACATATTATTGTTTGAAGCGGTTTTCACTTCATCTCTAAGCAGGCTGGTTTTTTAAACTCTTTCTCATCTGGGATTGTAGTTTTCTGGGCATCTAGTAAAATGTTCTTAAACCATTCCTAATTATCATTCACAGTTTTCTCTTTACATTCTTTCTCCCAGCTGATACATATTGTAATTGTTTTCAGAAACTGGCCCTGTTAAAACACCCTGTATCTATATTACCGGTTGGGACTTTATTCTGATTGCACATGACAAATGTGACCAAGTCATGACCACTTGCTTCTAAACAGCCACTCATTTTTAGTTCTGTGATCCATTCCTTTTGACCTGTCAAGATCAGTAGTGGATTAGCCACTGGGTCGATGGGGCCTGTGCCCAGGCGCCCTGGCCAATTGGGGAGCCCCGGAAAAATGGGGCCCCTGTGCTCTGACCCTGCTCCCCTGCAGGAGAAGCCGCAGTACCTGGACCCCAGCTGCAGCCCCGGGCATAGGTGTAGCTTAGGAGGGTGCGGGGGGGCATTTCCCTCCCAACAGAGGCAAGGCATGTGGGGGGGGGGTCACATGCAACTCCCCCACCAATTTCTGTGAACGCTCCCCCCCCGCATGTTTTGGCTCCCAGGGAGCGGAGGGGAAGGAAGCAGTGGAGGGCCCTGCCTTAGCAGCTGGATGCCACCTCCTTAGTTCCCGTCTGTTTCCTCTACAACCCTGAGTGCCCACGGGGAAGGGGGGGCATAGCAAAGGGAGGTGGGGTGAGGAGAGGAGAAGGGGATGGGGAATGGGTGGGGGAAACCAGGAGCCCAGCATGTGGCATTCCCTGGGCAGCAGCAGCCCCAGCGAGGAGGTAACTGGAGCAGCCCCAGAGCAGTCCTGTCCCCTCCACAGCACCGGCAGCCCAGGTACCACTGTAGGCTGGGGGAGAGAGCCAGTGAACCCAGGGGACTGGCTTCAGCCTGCATGGGCGCGAGTTGTCCCCCGAGATATAGCAGTCAAACTACGCCTAGGGCCCCCGGGACTCCAGCTCCCTGCTGCAGCCTCAGGGCTATGGCAGGGGAGGGGGACAGAGCTTCTCCAGTCTCGGGGCCATGGGGTGGGGGGAGCAGAAAGGAGCAATGTTGTGTGGCCGCAGTGGGGGGGAGAATGGGGCTGACCGTGTGTGGAACAGGGCGGGGCAGTGGGGGGGAGGGGCGGAACGGAGGGGGGGGACTGCAAGTGGAAGAGCTCAGGGCCCCATGAAATCTTAATCCGCCTCTGGTCAAGGTGAAGTCTAATTAGAGCTGGTCAAAATGGTACCGTTGAAACATTTTTATGATGAAAAATGGGTTTTTGGTGAAAGTTTTCCAGTTTTTAAAAATTTCCAGGTTAAAAAATAAGGGTTTTGGAAACCATATTTTTTTTGTGCTGAAAATGATTTTGAAAAACCACACGTTTTCCCCATTTTTGGTTTTCCAGCCACTTTAACCCCCCCCCTTTGTTTTCCCCTTTTCCAATTGGCAAAAGTTGGTAAACAGTGTGAATGCATCCGATGCAGTGAGCTGTAGCTCACGAAAGCTGATGCTCAAATAAATTTGTTAGTCTTTAAGGTGCCACAAGTCCTCCTTTTCTTTTAGTGTGGAAAAAGTACATTTTCAATCCCTTTCTTACTGTTTTCCAGGTTCTAGCTGGAAAACACTAGAAAGGTGGGAGAAGCAGGTTTTCCTTCACTTTATCATACTTTTAAAAAACCTTTCCCTGCCTTTATCCAATGCCAAAAGGGGGGGGGGAAGAGCCAAAAAAGGGAAAAAAACCCACTCCCTTAAAATTAAAAAAAGGGAAACAAATCAACATTTTGAGAATGAACATAGTTGGTTTGAATTGAATTTGTTTTGTTTAGAAAATTACAGCAGAAAAGTGAAATGTTGTGATAATAAATAATAATAATAGACTCATAGACCCACAGGGTTAGAAGGGACCACAAAGGTCATCAAGTCTAACCCCTAATGATAAAAACCTATTGTTTATTAGGTGCATTACGGTAGCACCCCTAACCTGGCCCGGGACCCCACTGTGCTAGGCACTGTATATTATTAGTGCCCTTTATTAGGTGTATTATGGTAGCACCCACACGCCCCTAGCCTGGTGCAGGACCCCACTGCACTGGGCGCTGTACATTATAAGTGTCCTTTATTAGGTGTATCGCGGTAGTGCCCAGGCACCCCTATCCTGACCCAGGACCCCAGTGCACCAGGCGCTGCACGAACACAGAACAAAGAGTCCCTGCCGCAAAGAGCTTCTAGTCTAGGCACAAGCCAAGAGACGCCAGCTGGAGACAGCCAGACGGACGGGGGAGGGCAAGGAAACAATGAGACTATTGTGTAAATAGACACGGTCGGGGAAGGGGGAGAACGCACAAGCAGAGCGAGCAATGGGAGGGCCGGAAACGAGGCGCGTTGCATTAGCACAGGGGAAGAGGCAAGGGGGGTACAGGGGTGCCGAGGGCAACAGGCAGTCAGAGGAGTGAAGCTGAGGTGAAGAGACGGGGCGGGGGGCCCGCTGGCACGAAGAACCGGCCACCTTAGTCCTTACCGGCCCCACCCAGCCTGTGCCGAGACAGTAACGCACCCGGTAAACACCAGCCTGTTGGATTAGGCCTCCCCAGCGCAGCCAGAAGCCATCTGCAGCCAGGCCCAAAGGAGGAGAAAAGGGGCTCCTGCTTCCCTCCCTGTTGAGATTTTGAAGAAACGGGGCACCAGGAGCTTGCTTCAGCTTATGGCTTCCCAGCCTTGCCTTGCTCACCTGCCCCAAGGATTTCGCCAAGGCCTTCAGGCGGAGGATACGGTTTTATGTCTTTCCTACCTTCACTCCTGTTAGCCCAGCAGAGGTGATGCAGAGAGTTCATCCACATTGCAGCTGGGACGTATCATTCCCAGCGTGGGCAGAGGTGCACATGCCGGCTCCGATCCAGCCAGCCCCTCGCAGCGGGGCCATGGAGACGCAAGCCGTAGCCCCCGGGTACAATCCCGTCCGAGATCCTAGACACGTCCTGGGGCAGCTAGCCTGAGACGCTGCCCGTACCCCTGCAGTCACGCCTCTATTTTAAACAAGCTAGTTCAATCAGAGTTGTGCCGATTGCAGTGTAAACGCACCCGTTCTATTCACTCCAATGTCCATCTTTTCTAGACACCAGCCTGGGATGAACGACGCGCATGGGAGAAGCCTAAACAGCCAAAATTCTCTCGTGGAAAGTCTCCTGCAAGGGAAAAGGTTCCCAGAAATATTGCCCGGAAGCCTAGCAAGAAAGGTAAAGTCCCACTTGTAAGCCGTGCTATTTTCACAGAAGAAGGAAAACTAATTCAAAAGAATGATTCTAAAAAACTAATTCAAAAAAACTAATTGAAAAGGTTTTATTTCATAGACCTCCCATTATTTAGCGCTCTAGCTCTCTGTGGATTATTTCTCACACGTGTTTGCTGTCTTCCCAATTTCATATCTAGGCATGTCACTAACAAGTTGCTCCCTTCTTCCAGAGCAGAATGAAGATGTTAAAGAGATTGGGCGCTCTTAGGGGCAGGGGAATGTCTCTCTCTGGGTTTGTGCAGCACCCGGCGCCGTGGGGCCCCAGATTTTGGTTGGCATCTGTGCAGCATCCAACAATATGCAGCCTTGATTTCGGTCAGGGTGTGCAGTGCCCAGTGCTACAGGGGCCCCCGCTCTGTGTTTGGACTCTAATACAAAGTCAGGGGCTGGTTTGCTTGTGCGTTACTCCACGTCAGAAATCGGGAACTGGGGCTGCGGGTCGAGCCAGGTTACCTGGAGAGGAGCAAGGCAGAAGCAGAGCAGGATCCAAGGCTGGGAACAAGCAGGCACCATCATCACAGCCGTGGGCAAATGCTTTGAGCAGCCCCCAAACTGCTGCTTCTCCAGAGCCGGTCTGCTGACTCTTCCAGCTAATCAGGCGGAGTAGCCAATTAGGGAGCCCACTCCAGGCTGTGCTCGTTAGGTTGCCCAGAGACCAGCTCTGCTGCAGGCCCTGATTCCTGACCATCACAGCCAGCTGAATGGGTGGGAGCCACCTATAGACCAGGTCCTGGCTCTTGGTTCCGTTTGTAAGTTTCTTGTCCCCCCAGGAACGGGAGAAGGGCCCGCCCACCTCCCAGGATTTCCAATAAGGCCCCCAGGAACTGCAGTTCGGGGCGAGCTCCTCAGCCCAGGCAGACAGTCATGGGCGAGCTCAGAAGGCTGAAAATAGCTTTCCCCACAGAGGCTGGAGCGGAGATAAAAGCATCAAGTGGGTCTGCTGGTGGCTGGGACGGGAAATGCTGCTGTGTCCCCGCCACACACATTCCAGCCACCCTCCCCAACCCCCCCTCCACCCCACACACACACGCTGTCTCCTGGCCACCCTGGGCTGTGGATGGGGTGTGATCTATGGTAAAATGTCACTTCCATTGTAAGTCCAACTTGTGAGTGCGGAAGGCAAGGGGAGGAGACACTAAAAAAGGCAGAGACACAGCTGAGTCCTGACCTGCAGCCCCTGCCACCCCAGCCCTGAGCTCCCCACCCCCACAGCCCTGCCAGTGACCCTTGATCCTGACCTGCAGCCCCCTGCTATCCCAGTGATGGTCTCAGGCTCTCTGCAGACTCAGGCAAGCGCTGCATCAGTAACACTCAGGGAGTTCTTCCTCTCACATCTATTGCCCCAGGTTATCTGTAGACTCATCTCTGCATTCGTTACCCTCGACTCATCATTCTGAGATTCTCTTCACAAGCATAACACTTAGAGAGTTACTTTAAAAAAGGAAAGCCGTGATTCTGGAGAACAAGCGAGCAGCTTCCGGTAGGGGCAGGTACAGATATGGGCATGTACTGGATGTTTCCAAGCCCTGCCTAACGGATGCTGTAAATGACAGAGGCTGGCAATGACCCCCAAGGGAATCACGAATGGGCAGCCCACAGCAGCGTCCCAGCCATGCGTGGGGAACAGCCCAGCCAGCCCCCTGTGGAACGTCACTGGAGGCTGAAATCAGAGTTGAGAGTTTCATGTTTGACAGGGACTTTTAAAGCCAACTGCAATTGAAACGTTTCTTTTCCTTTTCCAAGGCCAGCGGCTGGGCTCGGATGGGGATAGCGCGGACTCCTGGAGCGACAAGTTCACTTCTGAAGCAAGTGATTTTTCCG
Source organism: Natator depressus (assembly GCF_965152275.1). Lineage (NCBI taxonomy): Eukaryota > Metazoa > Chordata > Testudines > Cheloniidae > Natator > Natator depressus. The sequence continues at coordinate 18,733,321 of NC_134257.1, forward strand.
AAGTGGACTCTGCGTGGCAGGAGGATGGGGGGTCATCACAAAAGACCAGGTGTAGGATCGCTCTCCTGGGGCAGACGGGAGCTGGGAAATCATCCTTTGTCAATGCCATTAGAGGCCTGGGTGATGAAGAGGAAGGTGCTGCTAAAACCGGGGTGGTGGAGACGACAATGGTACCAACTTCTTACCGGCTTCCCAAACAGCCCAATATTACAATATGGGACCTGCCGGGGTTCGGGCCGACAAAGCGTCAATCAGACACAGACCTTGATCTCTTCAGCTTGAGCCAATACGATGCGTTCCTTATCTTCTCCTCCCATCACTTCACAGCCACCCATGCTGGCTTGGCCCGGAAGATCCAGCGAGCGGGGAAGAAGGTTTATTTTGTGCGCTCCAAGGTGGACCAGGAGTTGCTTCCTGCCCGGAGGCATCAGCCTTCTACCTATAATGAAGAGCGAATTCTGCAGGGAATCAGAGACACCTGCATGAAACACTTGCAGAGAGAAGGGGTGACTTCCCCGCAGGTTTTTCTCCTGTCTAGCTTTGAATATGGCCGGCACGACTTCCCTCTCCTGGAGGAAATATTACAGCGAGAATTTGGGAGTCATTTCCCTGGCTGAGCTCTTGTTCCCCAAAAATCTTGCACAAGGAAAAAGCAGCCAGGCGGAGTCAGAAACCAGCCCTAACTTCAAGTTATAATACCGAAAATATTCATATAAATCTCTAAAAGGACATGGCAGAACTAGAGGGGGTTTAGAGAAGGACCATGAGAATGATCAAGGGCCCGTACCCAGCTGACTTTAACGTCATTGCCCCTTTTGCCCCCCCCCCCCTTTCCCCTGGCTTCTGAGCTTCTGTCTTCCCTGTCCCCTAACACAAGAGCAAGGGGGCATTTAATAAAAGTGAAGGTTGGGAATTAAAATCGAAGAAAGGAGCTCCTTTTTCACACAGCGTGTGGAACTCACCACCCCATGATGTCATGAAGGCGAAGAGTTGAGCAAGGTTCAAAGAGGGGTTGGCCATTTATATAGCTAACGAGAACAGCCAGAGCGATCTTAGAAAATGACAACACAATGGTGTTGTTTGCAGCGTTGGTTCCAGGTTATTAGAGAGACAAGGCGGGGAAGGGAATAGCTTTTATTGGACCCATTTCTGTTGGGGAGAGAGACAAGCTTTGGAGCTTACACAGACAGGGGTGGCGAGTTGGATGGGCCTGTGGTGCCCTTGCTCCACCAATATGCAGAGCACGGGGGCCTGGCTCCACCAAAGTTCAGGGCCAGGTCTCTCCCCGGGCCGTGCCGGCGGCTGCCCATGCACGCCTCCTCTGGTGCGTCCCCTGACCCTGCGTGCTGCCGGGCGATTTAAAAGGGCCCAGCGGCCCCCGCCGCCACCACCAGCAGCGCAGGGGTCCAAGGTGGCTTCCTGCCCGCCCGCCCCACTCTGTGCTGCTTCCGAATCCGGATCCCTTTCCTGCGGCCCCTGGGCAGGGGGTGGGGGTACGGTCTCTCCATGCTGCCCCTGCGGCTACTGGGAGCTGTGGGGGCGGTGCCTGCAGGCAACAGCGCATGGAGACCCCCTGCGCCCCCCGGTCTAGGAACTGCTGCCGGAAGGGGGTGCGGGTCACTTACAGGAGCTGCCCCAGGTAAGCGCCACACCCCTCACCCCCTCCCGCACGCAAACTCCCTCCCAGAGCCTGCACCCTGCACACCCTCCTGCACCCCAATCCCCTACCCCAGCCTAGAGCCTGCGCCCAAACTCCCTCCCAGAGCCTTAAGCAGGGGGGACGGGGACTTGGACCTGTTCCGGGCACCACCAAAAATTCTCCAACCTGCCCCCCTGTTAACACAGAGCTCTTCTTCAGGTCTGGGAAAGGTATCAGAATACCACAGCGAAACACAAGCGGGGACAGATTGTATAGCATATTGAGCAATAACAACTACATGGGTGAACCGAGACGGTCACTGCGCTCTTTGAACTGATACAAAACCACAGTGGTGTTTATCCAACGCATCCCGCCAAAACACCAGAAACTTTTACTTGTACCTACCCCGAGTGGTAACGCTGACTGCAGGGGGGTGGTTTCTAAACCGCTCGGTCATGTGGTGCATTAATTTCTCTGTGTGGGCACTGCTGGGGCACACTAGAGTTCTTTGCCATAGTGCTGTTTGAAACAGTCCTACAATAAACGCGCACTAGGAAACGTTCCAGAGAGAGACTGTTCATTGCAGGCATGGAAGGATTTGTTTTTATTGGTAAATGTCAGTAAGCATCAATTTCACCGGACATCTATAAACGGAGGAAAAAATATTTCCATTGATAATAACTAAAATGTACAGACAGGCAGAGTCAGAGAAACACTGCTTGAGAACTTATCAAAGTTTGATTGAAGGCTATTTACTTGGTGTATTTTGACATGGGATATTGACAATTTGTGTTTTAATGACAGGTTTCAGAGTAACAGCCGTGTTAGTCTGTATTCGCAAAAAGAAAAGGAGGACTTGTGGCACCTTAGAGACTAACCAATTTATTTGAGCATAAGTTTTTGTGAGCTACAGCTCGGATGCATTCCGCTGAAGTGAGCTGTAGCTCACGAAAGCTTATGCTCAAATAAATTGGTTAGTCTCTAAGGTGCCACAAGTCCTCCTTTTCTTTTTGTGTTTTAATGGTTATAAAGCTTTTACTTTTTGAATCTCAGCATCTACCGTCATTCAACACTTAATATCTGATCCAGTGGCATAGCCAGGTGGAGAAAACAGGCGGAGCTCCGGGTCTTCGGCGGCATTTCGCTGGCGGAGGGTCCTTCAGGGCTGCCGAAGACCAGAGCGAGTGAAGGACCCGCCGCCGAAGTGCCGCCGAAGACCCGGAGCTCCGCCTGACCCAATGGTCACTTCTGCTCGGTGGGAGAGCGGCCACTGCCCCGCTCCCCGCCAGCCACGCTACTGATCTGATCCCCCTTCATACTTTCCCGCAACTGTGAAATTTAAATAGATACAAATGGAACAAAAGGCTTAAAAACAAACATCAATATTATTAGTTGAATTCTGCCAAGCCCAAGTATATACTATTGTAATGAGCAATGCATATAACGGACATTACTCTTTGGAGTGAGTATTTACAAAATCAAAGTCCAATTTTTGGACCTCTGCAGAGAACTGCAAAATTGCTAAAAATAAACCCTGAGAAATGCAATTACCCCCCCCCCCCCCCGCCAAAATAGAGGTCCTAGAAATAGTCTTTCCCATCCATCCACGGAGCTAAAACTCCTCCTGGCTCACACCTCGATTGCTGTGACATTCCCTTCTCCAGCCGTGACAAATGCAATCCTGCCCTGCTCAGATGCATAAGAACATAAGAACGGCCCTATTGGGTCAGAGCAAAGGTCCATCTAGCCCAGGATCCTGTCTTCTGACAGTGGCCAGTGCCAGGTGGCCCAGAGGGAACGAACAGAACAGGGAATCATCAAATGATCCTGTCACCCATTCCCAGCTTCTGGCAAAGAGAGGCTAGGGACACCATCCCTGCCCATCCTGGCATTCATAAAGCTGCTGCCGAGATCGCTCCCTGAGCCCACCGCTTTGTCTGCGCCACCCCTCTCTTTGCTTTGCAGCCCTGCACTGGTTCCCCCTTCTCCAGCTCCTCAAACGTCAGCTGCTTCTCTTCACTCAGACAGGCCTTCACGGCCAATTCCCACCCGACTTTCCTTTCTCGTTCGCACTCCCACCTTGGGTCGGCCCTTGCTGCCAGCCTCGATCTCCCGCTTGGTACATTTCCAGACAAGCCCCTTGGTGACATGACACCCCCGCGCTCTCCTTCATGCTTGGGGGGATCTCCCTGTAAACATCCTTCTGGGCTACACTGCCTTGTGATTTCCTTGCCCTCCCCTTTCCGTTTGTCTGGCTCCAGCTGGCGTCTCTTCTCTTAGACTGGAAGGTCTTTGGGGCAAGGACTGACTTTATTCTGTGTCCGTGCAGTGCCTGGCGAAATGGGGATCCTGGCCCATGATTAGAGTGCCCTGGAGCTACCGTAATGCACCTAATAAATAAATGAAGTGAGACCCATACAGCCCCCTCCAGGTTTAGCCCAAGATGCACCATTTCCTTCTGCCTTTGAGAGAGGCAGCATTGTGCCCAGGATCAGCTCACTAAACATGGCCAGACACCTGTAACCAGCAGCTAACAGGCAAAGGTGAAATCGCACATGTCTTGGGGTAATGAAACCATGACTCCTTGGGAGGGAGTTCATGAGCGTCTCCCCATCGGCCCCCCAGGACTAGGGGACTGCCCCTATCCGGCCTTACTCCAGAGAGAGCTAAAGCCACGGCAAGAAGATGGGGGGCACACAAGCGTCCACCTGGTCTGCTAAGAGTGACAATTCCCTGCCACCTCTCCTGGCCACCCACTGCAACCCACAAACGACACATCTAGCAAGGCCATCTAGCCCCAGTGGGGACGAACCCCAATCAGGGCAGGTCTGGGTTTACTTGGTCCTGCCTCGATGCAGGGGGCTGGACGGCATGATCCCATCCAGCCCGACATAGCCATGATTCTCTGGAAACACCACAGAAAGGAGATCGGTGACCCCTAGCGCCCCGCTGGGGCATCGGGGCCAGCCCTGAGTGCCAGGGGAGAACCCCCTGACCCCACTCCCTGCAGCACAGCACCCCCTAGCACTGGCCTGGGGCACTGGGGCCAGCCCTGACTGTCTGGGGAGAGTGCCCCTGAGCACTGGATCACTAACTCTGCTCCCTGCAGCGCTCTCTGGATTTTGGGAACTTACCTAGCCAAGCACTGAGTACGTGCAACCCTCTTAGCTTGAGACTGACCGGTTCCTGCCAAGCAAAACCCAGCTCTCTGCCAGGGGACCCCATCAGGGCACGCGTCAACCCTCTGGCAAGAGTCAAAGAGCGTCCTCCCAGGAAATTTGGCAGCCTCACCTTCAGCTCTTTGGCCAGGGCTGCACTACACACTTACTGTGTCACTCAGGGGGGTTGGGAGGTGTGACAAATCCACACACCCGCAGTGTAGACAGCTGTATGTGGATGGGAGAGTGTCTCTTACAGAGGTGGAGTTACGAAGTCGACGGGGAGAGCTCTCTCCCGTTGGCTTAGAGCATCTCCCCAGATGCGCCAGGGGGTGCAGCCATGCCGATGCACTAGAAATGGACAGACCTGCTCCTAATCTCCCACCGTCTGTGACGTTCAGGATTCTTGGTGCAGGTCAGCTTCCCGGCTCGTTTGCTCACTGCTTTCAAAGACAAACAGGAAAAAAAAAAACCCTGCCGGTTGCTTTCACTTTCCAGATCATTCACCCTGCTCGGCGTCGGTGGGAGAGAGGCCATGAGAGCGATAGGAAACCGAACACAAATCACTCTGTAAGCTCTTTGCAGAGTCGGGGCACTTGGGACTCCCGGGAGGGAAGCCGGTAAGTGGCCTTTCTTGGCTTTGGGCCTTGTTTTGTCGGCGACTGGTTGTTTGAAGGCCAAAGAGGCACTGTACCAGCTGCCGAGGAGCAGCCATTTTAGGTGTCCTGAACGCCACACACCGATGAATAACGGCACAGAGCTGGGCTCTGCTCCTAACGCTCACACGGGCCATCGAGTTAGCCAGGGTCAGGCCACTCGTTGCAGGACGCTGGGCAGCATGTGGCCATGGGGGAGGCTCTCCAGTCTGATCGGGAGGACACATTCTCTGGGAGAGGCACAAGCCCTCAGTTCCCAGCACAGAAACATCCTCCCCCCCGTCCATTTTCTATTTATAATAGAAAACGATCCCCTTTCTCTAGGCAAGTGGTTCTCAAGCAGGGCTACGTGTATCCCTGGGGGTAACCAGAGCTCTTCCAGAGGGTACATCAACTCAGCTAGATATTTGCCTCGGTTTACAACAGGCTACATAAAAAGCCCTGGCGAAGTCAGTACAAACTAAAATTTCATACAGACCGTGACTTGTTTACACTGCTCTATATACTGTCCACTGAAATGTAAGTACAATATTTATATCCCAATTGATTTATTTTATAATTATATGGTAACAACGAGAAAGGAAACACTTTATCAGTAATAGTGTGGCTGTTGTGACACTTGTACTTTTATGCCTGATTTTGTCAGCAAGTCATTTTTAAGTGAGGTGAACCTTGGGGGTACGCAAAACAAGTCAGACTCCTGAAAGGCAGAGAGCTGCTGCTTCATTTCGGCTTCCCCTGGGATGCCGGAGAGAATTGGATTCCTGCTATGGAATTGCATTCAGTGTCATTTACACCTGGGAAAGGGGGGGGGTGAGCATTAATGAGAAACCAGGTCTGCATTTGTTAAAGGCATTTCCACAGCATCCTGCCAAATCCTTCCACCCCTTTGCTTTCCTGGCTATTAAATTACATAGGATATGAGAAGGAGGACTTGTGGCACCTTAGGGTATGTCTACACTACGGAATAAGGTCGAATTTATAGAAGTCGGTTTTTTAGAAATCGGTTTTATATATTCGAGTGTGTGTGTCCCCACAGAAGTGCATTAACTCGGCGGAGTGCTTCCACAGTACCGAGGCTAGAGTCGACTTCCGGAGCGTTGCACTGTGGGTAGCTATCCCACAGTTCCCGCAGTCTCCGCTGCCCATTGGAATTCTGGGTTGAGATCCCAATGCCTGATGGGGCTGAAACATTGTCGCGGGTGGTTCTGGGTACATATCGTCAGTCCCCCGTTCCCTCCCTCCCTCCGTGAAGGCAAGGGCAGACAATCGTTTCGCGCCTTTTTTCCTGAGTTACCTGTGCGGACGCCATACCACCGCAAGCATGGAGCCCGCTCAGGTAACCGTCACCGTATGTCTCCTGGGTGCTGGCAGACGCGGCACGGCATTGCTACACAGTAGCAGCAACCCATTGCCTTGTGGCAGCAGACGGTACAATACGACTGGTAGCCGTCCTCGTCATGTCCGAGGTACTCCTGGTTGCCTGTGTGAGGTCGATCAGGAGCGCCTGGGCAGACATGGGCGCAGGGACTAAATTTTTAGTGACTTGACCAGATCATTCTCTTAAGTCCGGCAGTCAGTCCTATTGAACCGTCTTATGGTGAGCAAGCAGGCAATATGTCCTTCTGCACCGTCTGCTGCCAGCCAAAGATGTAAAAGATAGATGGAGTGGATCAAAACAAGAAATAGACCAGATTTGTTTTGTACTCATTTGCCTCCTCCCCTGTCTAGGGGAATCATTCCTCTAGGTCACACTGCAGTCACTCAGAGAAGGTGCAGCGAGGTAGATCTAGCCATGTATCAATCAGAGGCCAGGCTAACCTCCTTGTTCCAATAAGAACAATAACTTAGGTGCACCATTTCTTATTGGAACCCTCCGTGAAGTCAACCCTGTAAGCCGTGTCCTCAGTTGCCCCTCCCTGCGTCAGAGCAATGGCAAACAATCGTGCATCTGAGTTGAGAGTGCTGTCCAGAGCAGTCACAATGGAGCACTGTGATTGGGCTAAAACATTGTCGCGGGTGGTTCTGGGTACATATTGTCCGGCCCCCGTTCCCTCCCTCCCTCCGTGAAGGCAAGGGCAGACAATCGTTTCGCGCCTTTTTTCCTGAGTTACCTGTGCGGACACCATACCACTGCAAGCATGGAGCCCGCTCAGGTAACCGTCACCGTATGTCTCCTGGGTGCTGGCAGACGCGGTACGGCATTGCTACACAGTAGCAGCAACCCATTGCCTTCTGGCAGCAGACGGTGCAGTATGACTGATAGCCGTCCTCGTCATGTCCGAGGTGCTCCTGGCCACGTCGGCTGGGAGCGCCTGGGCAGACACGGGCGCAGGGACTAAATTTTTGGTGACTTGACCAGGTCATTCTCTTTAGTCCTGCAGTCAGTCATATTGAACCGTCTAATGGTGAGCAGGCAGGCAATACGGATTGCTAGCAGTCGTATTGTACCATCTTCAGCCGGGCAGGCAAGAGATGACGATGGCTAGCAATCGTATTGTACCATCTTCTGCCGGGCAAGCAAGAGATGACGATGGCTAGCAATCGTATTGTACCATCTTCTGCCAGGCAGGCAAGAGATGAGGATGGCTAGCAGTCGTACTGTACCATCTTCTGCCGAGCAGCCATGAGATGTGGATGGCTTGCAGTCCTTCTGCACCGTCTGCTGCCAGCCAAAGATGTAAAAGATAGATGGAGTGGATCAAAACAAGAAATAGACCAGATTTGTTTTGTACTCATTTGCCTTCTCCCCTGTCTAGGGGACTCATTCCTCTAGGTCACACTGCAGTCACTCACAGAGAAGGTGCAGCGAGGTAGATCTAGCCATGTATCAATCAGAGGCCAGGCTAACCTTCTTGTTCCAATAAGAACAATAACTTAGGTGCACCATTTCTTATTGGAACCCTCCGTGAAGTCCTGCCTGAACTACTCCTTGATGTAAAGCCACCCCCTTTGTGGATTTTAGCCCCCTGAAGCCAACCCTGTAAGCCGTGTCGTCAGTCGCCCCTCCCTCCATCAGAGCAACGGCAGAGAATCATTCCGCGCCTTTTTTCTGTGCGGACGCCATACCAAGGCAAGCATGGAGTCCGCTCAGCTCACTTTAGCAATTAGGAGCACATTAAACACCACACGCATTATCCAGCAGTATATGCAGCACCAGAACCTGGCAAAGCGCTACCGGGCGAGGAGGCGACGTCAGCGCGGTCACGTGAGTGATCAGGACATGGACACAGATTTCTCTGAAAGCATGGGCCCTGCCAATGCATGCATCATGGTGCTAATGGGGCAGGTTCATGCTGTGGAACGCCGATTCTGGGCTCGGGAAACAAGTACAGACTGGTGGGACCGCATAGGGTTGCAGGTCTGGGACGATTCCCAGTGGCTGCGAAACTTTCGCATGCGTAAGGGCACTTTCATGGAACTTTGTGACTTGCTTTCCCCTGCCCTGAAGCGCATGAATACCAAGATGAGAGCAGCCCTCACAGTTGAGAAGCGAGTGGCGATAGCCCTGTGGAAGCTTGCAACGCCAGACAGCTACCGGTCAGTTGGGAATCAATTTGGAGTGGGCAAATCTACTGTGGGGGCTGCTGTGATGCAAGTAGCCCACGCAATCAACGATCTGCTGCTATCAAGGGTAGTGACCCTGGGAAATGTGCAGGTCATAGTGGATGGCTTTGCTGCAATGGGATTCCCTAACTGTGGTGGGGCCGTAGACGGAACCCATATCCCTATCTTGGCACCGGAGCACCAAGCCGCCGAGTACATAAACCGCAAGGGGTACTTTTCAATAGTGCTGCAAGCTCTGGTGGATCACAAGGGATGTTTCACCAACATCAACGTGGGATGGCCGGGAAAGGTACATGACGCTCGCATCTTCAGGAACTCTGGTCTGTTTCAAAAGCTTCAAGAAGGGACTTTATTCCCAGACCAGAAAATACCTGTTGGGGATGTTGAAATGCCTATATGTATCCTTGGGGACCCAGCCTACCCCTTAATGCCATGGCTCATGAAGCCGTACACAGGCAGCCTGGACAGCAGTCAGGAGCTGTTCAACTACAGGCTGAGCAAGTGCAGAATGGTGGTAGAATGTGCATTTGGACGTTTAAAGGCGCGCTGGCGCAGTTTACTGACTTGCTTAGACCTCAGCGAAACCAATATTCCCACTGTTATTACTGCTTGCTGTGTGCTCCACAATATCTGTGAGAGTAAGGGGGAGACGTTTATGGCGGGGTGGGAGGTTGAGGCAAATCGCCTGGCTGCTGGTTACGCGCAGTCAGACACCAGGGCGGTTAGAAGAGCACAGGAGGGCGCGGTACGCATCAGAGAGGCTTTGAAAACCAGTTTCATGACTGGCCAGGCTACGGTGTGAAAGTTCTGTTTGTTTCTCCTTGATGAAACCCCCCGCCCCTTGGTTCACTCTACTTCCCTGTAAGCTAACCACCCTCCCCTCCTCCCTTTGATCACCGCTTGCAGAGGCAATAAAGTCATTGTTGCTTCACATTCATGCATTCTTTATTCATTCATCACACAAATAGGGGGATGACTACCAAGGTAGCCCAGGAGGGGTGGTGGAGGAGGGAAGGAAAATGCCACACAGCACTTTAAAAGTTTACAACTTTAAAATTTATTGAATGCCAGCCTTCTGTTTTTTGGGCAATCCTCTGTGGTGGAGTGGCTGGTTGGCCGGAGGCCCCCCCACTGCGTTCTTGGGCGTCTGGGTGAGGAGGCTATGGAACTTGGGGAGGAGGGCGGTTGGTTACACAGGGGCTGTAGTGGCAGTCTGTGCTCCAGCTGCCTTTGCTGCAGCTCAACCATACACTGGAGCATACTGGTTTGGTCCTCCAGCAGCCTCAGCATTGAATCCTGCCTCCTCTCATCACGCTGCCGCCACATTCGAGCTTCAGCCCTCTCTTCAGCCCGCCACTTACTCTCTTCAGCCCGCCACCTCTCCTCCTGGTCATTTTGTGCTTTCCTGCAGTCTGACATTATTTGCCTCCACGCATTCGTCTGTGCTCTGTCAGTGTGGGAGGACAGCATGAGCTCGGAGAACATTTCATCTCGAGTGCGTTTTTTTTTTTTCTTTCTAATCTTCACTAGCCTCTGGGAAGCAGAAGATCCTGTGATCATTGAAACACATGCAGCTGGTGGAGAAAAGAAAAGGGACAGCGGTATTTAAAAAGCCACATTTTATAAAACACTGGCTACACTCTTTCAGGGTAAACCTTGCTGTTAACATTACATACATAGCACATGTGCTGTCGTTACAAGGTCGCATTTTGCCTCCCCCCACCGCGTGGCTACCCCCTCAACCCTCCCCCCTCCCTGTGGCTAACAGCGGGGAACATTTCTGTTCAGCCGCAGGCAAACAGCCCAGCAGGAATGGGCTCCTCTGAGTGTCCCCTGAAGAAAAGCACCCTATTTCAACCAGGTGACCATGGATTATATCTCACTCTCCTGAGGATAACACACGAACGGATGTTGCTTGAACGCCAGCAAACATACACTGCAATGCTTTGTTGTACAATGATTCCCGAGTACGTGTTACTGGCCTGGAGTGGTAAAGTGTCCTACCATGAAGGACGCAATAAGTCTGCCCTCCCCAGAAACCTTTTGCAAAGGCTTTGGGAGTATATCCAGGAGAGCCGCGAATGCCAGGGCAAAGTAATCCTTTCACATGCTTGCTTTTAAACCATGTATAGTATTTTAAAAGGTACACTCACCGGAGGTCCCTTCTCCGCCTGCTGGGTCCAGGAGGCAGCCTTGGGTGGGTTCAGGGGGTACTGGCTCCAGGTCCAGGGTGAGAAACAGTTCCTGGCTGTCGGGAAAACCGGTTTCTCCGCTTGCTTGCTGTGAGCTATCTTCTTCGCCCCAAAACCTGCTTCCGTATTGCCTCCATCTCCATTGAAGGAGTCAAACAACACGGCTGGGGTAGTGGTGGCTGAACCCCCTAAAATGGCATGCAGCTCATCATAGAAGCGGCATGTTTGGGGCTCTGACCCGGAGCGGCCGTTCGCCTCTCTGGTTTTCTGGTAGGCTTGCCTCAGCTCCTTCAGTTTCACGCGGCACTGCTTCGGGTCCCTGTTATGGCCTCTGTCCTTCATGCCCTGGGAGATTTTGACAAAGGTTTTGGCATTTCGAAAACTGGAACGGAGTTCTGATAGCACGGATTCCTCTCCCCATACAGCGATCAGATCCCGTACCTCCCGTTCAGTCCATGCTGGAGCTCTTTTGCGATTCTGGGACTCCATCATGGTCACCTCTGCTGATGAGCTCTGCATGGTCACCTGCAGCTTGCCACGCTGGCCAAACAGGAAATGAGATTCAAAAGTTCGCAGTTCTTTTCCTGTCTACCTGGCCAGTGCATCTGAGTTGAGAGTGCTGTCCAGAGCGGTCAAAATGGAGCACTCTGGGATAGCTCCCGGAGGCCAATACCGTCGAATTGTGTCCACAGTACCCCAAATTCGACCCGGCAAGGCCAATTTAAGCGCTAATCCACTTGTCAGGGGTGGAGTAAGGAAATCGATTTTAAGAGCCCTTTAAGTCGAAATAAAGGGCTTCATCGTGTGGACGGGTGCAGGTTTACATCAATTTAATGCTGCTAATTTCGACCTAAAGTCCTAGTGTAGACCAGGGCTTAGAGACTAACCAATTTATTTGAGCATAAGCTTTCGTGAGCTACCGCTCACTTCATCGGATGCATAGCTGTGTGCTCACGAAAGCTTATGCTCAAATAAATTGGTTAGTCTCTAAGGTGCCACAAGTCCTCCTTTTCTTTTTGTGAATACAGACTAACACGGCTGTTATCCTATGACAGGTTTCAGAGTATGAGAGATTGGAACCAGCCCGGAGTTACGCCTGAGCGCTACCGGGGTGAGCGAGAGGGGAATCGCGCCCTGTGCCTTCGTTCCTGATGTTCAGCGGATCGCCTGGGGCAGGAGCCAGCCCTTCACAGACTGGCCTGCCTTCACCTGCAGACGCAGGCTGCTCCGCGCCATGGCGAGAGTCACTCTTGTTTGCTCACTTCACGCGATTGTGCTGTGGACTCTCTGCGGTAAGTATTCTGGCTCTGCTCGCCTCTGTCTTATTGAGGAGTCATGATGCTGGTGACAACGACTTCAGTGCCCAGAAGCCCCCGTCACAACCCAGGACCCCACTTTGCTCGGTGCGGTACGTTCTGATGCTGTTTATTAGGTGTATCACGGTAACACACAAGAACCCCACTCCTTGCCCCAGGCCCCGTGGTGCTCAGTGCTGTGCATTATTACAGGAACTCCTCACTCAACGGCATCCCGGTTAACGTTGTTTTGTTCTTACGTCGCTGGTCAATTGGGGAACATGCTCGTTTAAAGTTGCGGAATGCTCCCTTCTAACCTCGTTTGGCAGCCGCCTGCTTTGGCCACTGCTTGCAGGAAGAGCAGCTCCTTGGAGCGAGCTGGTGGGGGCTTGGAACCAGGGTGGGCCGGCAGCCCCCCCCCCACCATCAGCCCCCCTAAGCTCCCTGTGCAGCAGCCTCCCAGACTATCAATTGCCGGCAGTTCATCTGTCCCTCCCCCCACTGCCGTGTGCTGCTCCTGCCCTCTGCCTTGGAGCTGCTCCCGGGAGCCTCCTGCTTGCTGTGCAAAGGGGGGTGGGGAGGGGTGCTAATGTCAGGGTGTCCCCCTCTCCTTTAGCCCATCTCCACAGAGCAGAGGTGGACATGACAGGGCTCGGGACGGAGGGAGCTTGCCGGCCACAGCTTCTGGAATGCATCCAATGAAGTGAGCTGTAGCTCACGAAAGCTTATGCTCAAATAAATTGGTTAGTCTCTAAGGTGCCACAAGTCCTCCTTTTCTTTTTGCGGATACAGACTAACACGGCTGTTACTCTGAAACCTGTCTCAACTGCTGATCTACTTAAAAAGGCAATGGACTTAGAGTGGGGTCAGCGTACTTAAAGGGGCAATGCGCGCCTCTCTCACACACATGGTGTGTGTCTCTCTCTCTCACACACACACACACACACACACACTTTGGAAAGTGGAGGGAGTGGTGTGTTCCAGTGGGATAGCCTGGGTTCATCATCACGTTCAGTTTCCACAGCGAATGTTTGTAGCCAGTGCCCTGCTGTGTCTCCTCCCTCCATTCGTGCTGCTTTGTAGAGTGCAAGGCAGCATTAACAACAATGTGTTAACCCTTGAGGGCTCAGCCCAGTGCTAGTTCATCATTCAGCAGAAAGGCATTCCCTGGGAAATAGCCCACCTTCTGACTCCACCAACTCAACCAAGCTTCACAATCGTTGCTGTGTACAGTATTCAATCGTTTGTTTAAAACTTGTACTATATACACACAGTATATACACACACACACACACACAGAGCTGTGGATGGTCTGCCCAACTCATCAGGTCTCATGCTAATCTTTTATAACTCGAGATTGGTTAAAGCGTGAGGTTCAGTCTCACTTCCAAAATGTATGTTAGCATTAAGTCCCCTAACTCTGAATCTCCTTGTTATCCAGCTAACCATCCAATCCCTGTTTAGATCTTGTCAAGCTCCTGGGCTCAATGACATCATGTGGCAAGGAGTTCCACAAGTTCACTGTTCCATGAAAAAGTACATCTTTTAATCAGTTTGGAACATACCACCTTTTCATTTCTTTTTTTCCTCTGTTTATTTATTAGCCAATAAATTGTTACAAAAGCATTCCTGTAGCTAGCTTTACACCCCCCAAAAGACAAGGTTTGGTGTACATACAAGATCTGGCCTTCAGAAAGCTGTAAACCTAGGAGGTTGGCCAACTAGTAAGGTAGCAGTTTAACACTTCTTCGCTCCCTCCTTAGTATTCAAAACATGTCGGCCCAACTTACAGGCTGGGGGTCTCTCTCCTGGGGAGCGGCGACTCTGAAAAAGATTCGGGGGTCATGGTGTTGGATCATATTAAAGAAGTTCTGTATTAAAATCACAAATGAGTTTGATTCCCCATAGTTTAAATTCCAGGGTATTACTAATTAAGAGGTCTCTTGGGTTTTGGTACTGTTTCTCTCCCTCTATGTGTGAAACTTGCAAGCTGCTAATTGTGTTAGTACATTCTAAGACAGAGTCTGTTCTCAAAGCAATTCACAGAGACTCAAAGCAATACTCTAACAACAGAAACAGCACCCAGAGACTCCTCGCCCTTTTGTTGTATTAACAATTGTGATTAAAATAGAGATAGAGGATGTATGTGGATGGATGCTTGGTGTGGATAATAACTGAATGATCAGGGAGGTGCCAGCCTAAGAATCCAGTGTCCATCGGCTGAAGAAGGCGTCAAGTGGAAATAACCAGAGGACCCCCGGAGGGCAGACTGGAATCCACCCAACAGCCTCAAGAATGGGAGAACCAAAGAACAAGATAACATCTAGCAGCACGGAGCCGTCAGGAATGTGCCATCTGCTGATTGATTCAGCAACAGCATGATGAAGCAATTCCCACAGACTGGCCTAGGAAGAAATTCCTATAAAAAGAGACTCTAAAAAGTGAGAACTTTGGGGTCTGATTCTGCAAACCAACTTCCAGGAGCATCAGATGAGCATCTGACAAGGCCCTGCTCCCTCCTCATGTCCAGGCCACCTGGCCAGTGGCTTGGCATGAGCAACTCTAAGGCTGGTAACTATGATGACAACCTTGCAGAACCTGTGTGTGTGTGTGTGTGTGTGTGTGAATGTGTGAATGTGTGAATAAATATGAGATTGAATGGAATGTTATAGCTATAACTAACTGCTTACTATGATAACAACCTTGCAGAACCTGTGTGTGTGTGTGTGTGTGTGTTTGTATGAATGAATGAGTGAATAAAGATGAGATTGAATGGAATGTTACAGCTGTAACTAACTGCTTACTATGATTCTTTCTGTATTCACAATAAATGTGGTATTTTGCCTTTTTCCCTTTAATAAGATCCTGCTGGTTTTTAATTTATTGGTACAACATTTTGGTGGAGAATTGCGAAAGGGGGAATATTGGTAAAAAACCTCAGTTATTGTAAATATTGGTGTGCACACCGCCAGCTCTAGTGAGCTAGGCATTTCTATTAGGTTAACCAGACCTGCTGGCCTCCGGGAAGGTAGCAGGGGACCTGCTGGCCTCCGGGAAGGTAGCAGGGGACCTGCTGGCCTCCGGGAAGGTAGCAGGGGACCTGCTGGCCTCCGGGAAGGTAGCAGGGGACCTGCTGGCCTCCGGGAAGGTAGCAGGGGACCTGCTGGCCTCCGGGAAGGTAGCAGGGGACCTGCTGGCCTCCGGGAAGGTAGCAGGGGACCTGCTGGCCTCCGGGAAGGTAGCAGGGGACCTGCTGGCCTCCGGGAAGGTAGCAGGGGAAAAACGCATAGATTAAGCTATGATTTCAGAATCTAGGCTGTGTCACTTGCTAAGTAATACCAGCAGTGACAAAGAGATTGAAATATCCATGTTAAGATGTTTAAAAGAAAACAGGGTAAGCCAGTACCAGAGGGAGGAATGGAGTCAGAAGGAACTCCAACCTCACCTTTTGTTAAAGAAATTACACCTTTTAAACAAAACCTTCAAAAATTTGGGCACAGTCCTTGGACTAAACAAGCCCTAGCTGATCTCTGCACTATTTCGGACCTAGAGGATAGATTGGCTCAGTATATCCTCATATACAAACCTTCTAGTGCTGCCAAAAGAGATGCAGCAGCAATTTGGTTGTTGTGTGAGGCATGTAAGGATTGTTCCCTCCGCTTGTCTTCACATAAAGAGGAAAAGGCACAAACGGAAAAGGGAGCAGACAATTCGAAGGTGCTGGCTACAAATACCCAAAGCCAGCTGAAAATAGTGAAAGAGGCACTCCAGGAACACAAAAAGAGTGAAAAAAGTTAACTCTGCAGAGGCTGGAGGGAGGCAGATAAAGGGGGAGAAGGTCCTATGTATGGCACCCCCAGGCATAATTACAAAGATAAAGAGTTAAAAAAAAAAAAAAAGTTAACTCTGCAGAGGCTGGAGGGAATTAAGCAGCTAAACTTTGTGAAAATGTTAAAAAGGAAAAGTGTTAGAGAAAGAGCATTCTTGGTTTCTTTGCAGCCATTCTGAAAGAAAAATGGGCCCTTTTCCAAAGGAATGTCTGTAAATTAGCCAGGCAAAAATAAACTGATTAAAATCATTTGACTGGACAATTTAGTCAAATTTGCTAAAAGAACATAAGAGGGTTCTATTGGAATTTAGCTGCCTCAAATGTATAAAGGGAATGTAAGATGTAAAAAAACCAGAGCAGTGTGGAAGGGATGTTAAAGAAAATGTGTATGTATCTATCTCTGTGTGTGTAAATATGTAAAGTTCTAAGGACCAGTTGGTTTTGTTTTAAATAATGCCACTAAAAATCCATTTGACTCTTTAATTCAAAGTTGCAAAACTGACAGACCTTTTTGCTAGACACAGGTAATTAGTGTTGTTTGGCTTTGGGATTTGGCATTTAACCCTTAAAAGGTAACTCAATGCTTTACAAAATTTAAAATGTTTTTAAGTTGTGGCTGCAGCAGTGCAGTCAAAATCAGGAGAATATAAAAAAAAAAAATTCTGGATTCTTTTTGTTTGTTTGTTTTTGTAACAAAATAGCAGATGAGAGTTGTAGTACAAAAAAAAAATTAAAGACAGTGCCCCTCTGAAGCAACAGCAGGGGTGAGGTGCACAAAACAAAAAGAAGCAATGTTAGAAACACTGAGTCTTAAAATGGCTCTGAGTAATCAGACTGTCACTTTGATAAAGGTACATGAAACCTCTGTAAGCAAAAAAAGAAATAGTGACACCTTATGTAAAAATGGATCTGGATAATGTTATAGAAGTTAAACTATGGAAGGAATGTGCATTTGCCCCAGAACATGTGCAGGGTATATTGTAGAAGGGGCAAAAGAAATGCAAACATACCATGCTACTTAATTAAAATGCTATTAGGGCTCCAAAGGGAGCCACAATAGGTTGGGTTTTCTTTTTCAGATTGCTGTGTGTTTTGGAAGCAGAAGTTAAAAGTAATCAAAACTCTGGTGAAAGTTGATGGTGTCCCTTTTAGTGAGCTGCTGATGGCTTTAAATCCAAAAGCAGGAAGCTTCTGTGAAAATGCAAATTACCTAAATGATAAAGGAAGGAAAGAATTAGCAGCACAAAGGAGCTGCAGATAAAGGACATACCTGGTCAGCAAACAAATTGTCTAAATAAAAGGCATGGGATAACAAGATAATTTTAATAAATTTAATGATAATAAGTATCCCTGTAACAACGTATAGTGTGTATGATTTTTGGAAAAACCCTTTAAGGTCGTATGGTAATGATGCTTCTCAGTTATTACCTGTAAATAAAACTTAAAGCTTAACACAGCAGGAAAAACATTATTAACTTGGTCTGCAGTATAAGAAGAAAAACTCAGGGATTTAATGACTAAACAGTGGGATAATTTCCCCATAACCCTTAAAAGATAAAAGCCATTGAAACCTGGCCTGCCTATAGAACAAAAACAGGAAAATGTGGGGGCAATTCCTCTGTTTTGCCTGCAATCAGCAAGGGTATTTGTAAAAGAAATATTTTAAGCAATAATCTGCCACCCCAAAAGGGGTAGAAACATGTTCTTTTTGTCTTTCAGAAAATCAGGAAAAGCTGATGCCAGCTGAAGAGCAACCCAATACTATGAATCTACTAGAAACTGTGTTTTGTGTTCTATGTGTTGTCTTGTGTTTTGTCTTGTTGCTAGCACCGTTGTGTGTTTTTTAAAAAAAAACAAAAAACAAAAAACTAAAGACCTGCAGGTAATTAAAAATAAATTAAGCTCTCTGTCCCAGCTACAGGACAGCCTGACACAAAAACAAGTACATGCCAATGTAGACTTGGTCCAAATTGGTCTGGGTAACCTAAAAGCCCGATGGAATCTTTGGCAATGGCTTAATACTACCACATGGCTTATGCATAAGAAAAAAAAAAATTAGAAATAGGAAACTACACAGCCATAGCTATGGGATGCACTGAAATGCAGAAACTTGCACTAGCTACTTTGGAACACAAAATGTTCTGGGTCATATTGGGAAATATTAAGGTTTGATGCATTTGTTAAAAAAGAAAGAGATCATTGTTTGACACTTATCAATATGAATGGATTCAATATGTTTCCAGTATTGTAAAACCAGACTTGTTAATGGGAGAAATTGTTGTCAAAATTGCACACCAACAGTCCCTGGAGGCAAAGGTATTGAAGGTTAGCCCACTCCCCATATTACACATGGGATCCTTCTGGCTACCCTGGACCTTGAGCCAGTGGGCTGGGGAGGGAGGGAAGCTATTGGACACTAGAGGTTGTATTGAATGGACTCCTCAAAAGTGGGTGTGCCTCACCTTGCCTGTTGCCCCAGAACCTTGTAGTAAAGATACATCACTAGGATCGTGTATGTGGCATAAATTGGAATCACAAACTCAAATTGCCTCACAGTACCTTCTCTTGAATAGGCTACATAGAAAGTGACACTGACGATTATAAATCTTAGTGTCAAAAGGGGGATTATGTTGGATCATATTAAAGAAGTTCTGTATTAAAATCACAAATGAGTTTGATTCCCCATAGTTTAAATTCCAGGGTATTACTAATTAAGAGGTCTCTTGGGTTTTGGTACTGTTTCTCTCCCTCTATGTGTGAAACTTGCAAGCTGCTAATTGTGTTAGTACATTCTAAGACAGAGTCTGTTCTCAAAGCAATTCACAGAGACTCAAAGCAATACTCTAACAACAGAAACAGCACCCAGAGACTCCTCGCCCTTTTGTTGTATTAACAATTGTGATTAAAATAGAGATAGAGGATGTATGTGGATGGATGCTTGGTGTGGATAATAACTGAATGATCAGGGAGGTGCCAGCCTAAGAATCCAGTGTCCATCGGCTGAAGAAGGCGTCAAGTGGAAATAACCAGAGGACCCCCGGAGGGCAGACTGGAATCCACCCAACAGCCTCAAGAATGGGAGAACCAAAGAACAAGATAACATCTAGCAGCACGGAGCCGTCAGGAATGTGCCATCTGCTGATTGATTCAGCAACAGCATGATGAAGCAATTCCCACAGACTGGCCTAGGAAGAAATTCCTATAAAAAGAGACTCTAAAAAGTGAGAACTTTGGGGTCTGATTCTGCAAACCAACTTCCAGGAGCATCAGATGAGCATCTGACAAGGCCCTGCTCCCTCCTCATGTCCAGGCCACCTGGCCAGTGGCTTGGCATGAGCAACTCTAAGGCTGGTAACTATGATGACAACCTTGCAGAACCTGTGTGTGTGTGTGTGTGTGTGTGTGTGTGTGAATGTGTGAATAAATATGAGATTGAATGGAATGTTATAGCTATAACTAACTGCTTACTATGATAACAACCTTGCAGAACCTGTGTGTGTGTGTGTGTGTGTGTGTTTGTATGAATGAATGAGTGAATAAAGATGAGATTGAATGGAATGTTACAGCTGTAACTAACTGCTTACTATGATTCTTTCTGTATTCACAATAAATGTGGTATTTTGCCTTTTTCCCTTTAATAAGATCCTGCTGGTTTTTAATTTATTGGTACAACAATGGTGGAGGTTGGAGGACAAAGGACTCTGATGCTGATCTTCACTTTCCTTTAAGGGGTTTCTGGAGAGGAGACAGCCATCACAGCTCAGTACGGGAAAGACGTCACCCTGACCTGCATCTTCCCTTCCAAATTTAAGATAAGCTTTCATCGATTGAGCATCACCTGGACAAAGGAAGGTGCCCAGGGCCAGGATCTCCTGGTTCACAGATTCCATCTGAAGATGAACTGGCTGGAGGGACAGGAAGAGGATTACAGGGGCCGAACGCAGCTATATCCACAGGAATTCCCCCAGGGAAACGCATCCCTGAGACTCAGCGACGTTCGCCTCCACGATGACGGATCCTACCTCTGCAGCGTCACCTGTGAGCTGGTCCCAGAAGATTTCACTTACAGTGCTAAGTATGGTTCCTCTTCCTGTACCCCGATCATAGCATCCGCGACAATTGCTCCAGGCCTGGTGTACCATGTGATCACCCAGCAGGGCAGATGGGCGCCTCATTGCAAAGCCACAGTGTATCCACCAAAAATGCCACACTCGTCTGGCCTTGATCTTGTCTGCTTTCTGTTCTACCTGTCACCTCCCAGGCAAGGGAAAGAGAACTCCCCCTGCAGTGCGACTTAAAGCGCCATCTCGCCATATGATTTTCCATGCAGGTTTTGTGTGGTGGGGAGAAATGGGTAACTCAGTGCAGCTCCTGCGTCTCAAAGAGATTGTTTCAGGCTCTCGGCAGATACCGGCAGCCATTGGTTCGTGGTCTGCCTGTCTCTGCTAGATTAACGAGCCGGTTAGTGCTTGGTATTTTCTCCCTGTGAAGGTGCTTATATACGGTAATCATGCCACCTCTACTTTTGGATAAGTTTCACAACCATAAAGGCTAGAGCGTGACATTTTCTTAAAATGAGATCTTAGATTCTGGACCTGAACAAGGCTGGCACCAGGGGAAGTCTAAGGGGCCATGAGCCAGTTCAATCCAACCCCCACGGATGTGTTCTGTGTACGTAATTTCTACATTTCAGGAAAAATGGGTGAAAAAAATTGGGGGGAAAAATGAGGATTTGATTGTAGGCACTTATCACTCTTCCATTTCCATAGGATCTAGCCGTTTCTCAAAGTTTAATGTACTTCTCCTCACAGGGCCCCTGTTTAGTAGGACAGGGCTGTTGTTCCCATTGTACAAATGCAGAAACCGAGGCACAGGGCAATAGTGACTTGTCCAAGTTCACCCAGGGGTTTTGTGGTCAAGCAGGGAATTAAGTCAGGATTCTGGAGTCCCAGGCTCGGGCCCTAACCCCCTCTCCTGTTTGGATGTTTGTTTCCCTCTCAGGTGACAGTGAAATGGAAAGGCCCATCATAGTTCAAACAGGGGAGGACGTCATCCTGAATTGCTCCTTCCAATCCGAGTTAAACCACCAGCCACTGAATATCACCTGGAAGAGGGAAGAAGAGGAGGGACCAGATCTCCTGGTTCACAGCTACTGCTCTCAGCTGGACCCATTGGAAACACAGGATGAGGCTTACCGGGGCCGGACCCAGCTGTATCCAGAGAGATTCCACGAGGGAAACGCATCCCTGAGACTCAAGAACGTCCGGCTGGAGGATGACGGGGTCTACACCTGCCACGTCAAGCCCGAACTGGGCAGGTTTTCCGTGCGGATGAGAGTGGCCGTGGAGAAGGGTAGGGCTCCTCTCATAGGGCACCGCACAAGTCCCAGGGTACGGGCAGCTGGGCCGCTAGGAACTGCTCCACTTGGCAGGGAGTGGAGCTGTGTGCAGAGGAGCGGGAGGGTCTAGGCGATAACCAGCGAGGTGGGAGGTGAGGCTGGGTGATGACAAATGGGAAGGGGAGTGGGGTCTGTGGAAGGGCTGGTGTCCATGACACGCTCTCTCTAGGAAGCTGCGATCCACGCTACGGAAATGCCTGAGCACCTCCGGCTTGTGTTTGTTGGACATGTCTAACCCCCTCCTCATGTGCCCCTGGGGAATTTCCGGTCTCTCATGCTGCATCCCATTGGGTTTATTTTGTGTTTTCCAGCTGCTGAGCTTGTCCAGAGCCCATCAACACTGTGCGGTCTGTGGTTGATTGATCTGGGAGTATTACTGGCGATATTAGCATTTGCTCTCCTTCGAATGTATTATCCTTCCTTGCGGAAACTGTTGAACAAAAAGTCGCCTCGAAGTGAGTCCCAGCAGACTGCGTCTGACCATAAAAAAGACAAAGAGGAGAGAAGTCATCTGCTCCGGGGATCCTCGTCGACCTCTATGGAGCCAGGAGTGGCCAATCCCACCCACAGTCCACCTGCACATTCCTCCCCGGTATGGCTCCAGACATTTCGCTTCCCTTCTTCGTTTGTGTGTGTGGTCATTAGTTCGAGCAGAGGAGGCTGGGTCACTAGTTCTTTCTCTTTGGATTTCACACGGCCGGCTGTGCTGTCTGTTTGAAATGATTCATTTGTCAGGCAAACGTGGAGAAAGGGAAAAGGGATCAGGATTGCGGTTTTGAAGACTCATGTTTTCTTTCTTTTGTCATAACTCAAAGCCTCTTGGCGCAGAGACTTCACATTTGATTTAAGGGCTTGTTTACACACGAAAGTTAATCCAGAATAAGGTAAAGTGTGAATTTAAAGCAGAGTAACTATTCCAGAACACCACCATAAGGGGATGTTCTTATTCCAGAATGAGAGTGCCTTTTTCTTTTGTCCAAAGTGGATTAAGGGCTTGCCTACACAGGGCATTATTTCTGACTAACCATTCCTGATTAACCCCCTGTGTGAATGCTCTTATTCTGGACAAAGAGTGCTTTGTTTGGAGCTAGCCTAATCCACTTTAAAGCATCCATGCAGGGAGTTCATCCGGACTAGCTAGTCTGCTTTAAAATTCACATTCTCCCTTATTCTGGATTAATTGTCATGTGTAGCCAATGGCTGCTCTAAATTATGCCATCTGCAGCAGTCCCTTAGGGACAGCTCCAGCAGCTGAGGTTCAGCTTGAGTCCCGTGCACTTGAGTCCCTGACCTCTTCTAACCTCCAGTATACCTCTTCCCAGAGCACCATGCAGATGTCAGTGGCAGAGAGCCAGTTAGGCCAGCTTTACAGGACCCTTGTACCAGAAGCCAGCTCACTCCCACACCACCGGCTACCTTTCTAGGTCAGATTTCCAATCAGAGCAGGAGTTGAGGACCTGGCCCTGAAAGTTCTCATCACAGGTGCCCCAGCTAACAAATAGGGGCTGCATTTTCCTACTGGACTTGCAAACTGCTCCTTAAACTGATTTTGCAAACTGTGTAACCAGCTCACAGACACTTGACTCAGAAAGTTTCTGCTCATACTTAACTCACACTTACTGAAGCCAGAAATATCAAGCCTAACTTGTTTGGTAGATCCTTGGTGCTCTAAAGATCAAGCCAATTCTGAAGACAATTGCACCAGCTGTTTGAAAGTTGTGAAAGTGATTGTAGCAGATCGCAGACTCACCGGCGCTGCACCTCCTGCTGGTCGTCTGGGAATTAGCTCATCAACCTCAGAGCACCCCCTGCTGGCTGGTGTCTCGCCTGTTTCAGGCCCCATGTCCCTCCCAGACCCCAGTACCCTTTAACTTGGGGTTCTGCCCACAGCAGTACCCCCACACTCTGGGTCTCCCCTCCTAGGGGAACCCCCTCTCCCATGCCCACCTTGCCTCAGTGGCTACTGCCAGTCATCATCTAGCCCCCTTTCTCTGGGGTAAACTGCAGTCTGTAATGGCCACTCATCACTGGCAAGGGGGTTGGACCTGCTGCCTTTCCCTGCAGCCCCAGTACTTCCCTAGGCCTTCCTGGCAGGCCTCAGCCTGGGAGGTTGCCAGGCCTGAGCTCCCCAGCTCAGCCTGCCCCTTCCCCAGCACTGCTCTGTCAAAGGTACCTTTTGCTCCTTCAGGCAGCTAGGTCCATCTCTCTCCAAAGCTAGAACAAGACTGCCTGCTTCCTGCCCCTGCAGCTCTTTTATAGGGCCCAGACTGGCCCTGATTGGCTCCCAGCCCTAGCCCTCTCCAAGGGCTGGCTTTTAACCCTTTCAGGGCCAGAGCAGGGTGACCACCCTGCTACAGTGTAACTTTGGTATGTCTTCTCCAAAACTGCCCTGGGTCCCCAAAACAGGCAGAGATTTTCAGATTCCAGTTGTGCATCTGGGATGCATGCTCAGAAAGGATCCTCTGCAAATGCATCTCACACCTTCCTTGCAGAAAGGGGGCTGGACATACACCTTTATGGTAGTGCTGCCACTTCTCACCGGTCCTGGTGAGGGACCTTTGAAGGTCTGATGTCTATTGGGGTGGGGGAAGAAGAAGGACAAAGTGTCCTCAGTCCCCTTCCCACCAGCGATTTGTTCAATTTAACTGCAGCTTGTTGTAAATACGCTTCCAGCCTGCTGTGGTTCTCCTGTGAGCTGATTACATTATAAATGTTGCCCTTGAGAATACATGATCAATATTTGGTCTGGGTTTTTGTATTTTCAGGGACAGACTGCCAAAGACAGGGGAGAACCAAGGGCTGCTCCTGGAGTTCAGATAGCACCTACATTGATTTCTATAATGCAGCAGAAGGCTTTGGAGTACACCAAGTTAAACATCGCCATTATGGGAGAGCTAGGCTGTGGGAAATCGTCCTTCATTAACGCCATGCGGGGGCTATGTGATGAAGATGAAGGTGCTGCCCCACTCGGGGAGGAAGAAATGATGATGGAGCCAAAAGCTTATCAGCATCCCAAACACCCAAGCGTGACTTTCTGGAGACTGCCAATAGATTTTCAGCCATGTCTCCAGCCGGTGAAATTTGTCCACTACGACTTCTTCGTCATCATGGGTTTAGAGGGATTCACACGTAAGCATGCTGAGCTGGCCCGGGAGATCCAGAAGGCAGGGAAGATGTGTTACTTTGTGCGCTCCAAGGTGGATGCAGATTTGGCTTCTGCCAAACGTAGCCGGCCCTCCACCTATGATGAGGAAAATATACTGCATGACATCCATAACCACTGCATCAGGTGCCTGGGAGAGGGAGAGTTGATCAATCCTGAGGTTTTCCTCCTCTCCGCATTTGAATTAAACAAGTACGATTTTCCCCGCCTGCGAGACAGCATGGAGAAAGCGCTCCCAGGTGACAAGAAAAGGGCTTTGATACTAGCCCTGCCCAACACCTCTCCGCAAATCTTGCAAAAGAAAAAGGAAGCCCTGCAGAATCAGATCTGGAAAATAGCCCTTGTGTCCTCTCTTATCAAGGTTATTCACATACCCGGTATCTCCACCATTCTTGACATAACCATCCTGCTGATAGTCATGAGATACCACTGCCTGGTCTTTGGCCTGGATGATGTCTCCTTCACGGCTCTCACAAGGCAGTTTGGCAAACCAGCGGAAGAGCTGAAGGCCATTATGAAGCCCCAGCTGGCCAAGGAAATTAGAATTAATGTGGTCTTGCAGCTCCTGTCCTCGGTTGGGTGCGGCATATTCACAGGAGCTGGTTTGTCTCTGTGGCCTTTACAGGTGCTAGGATTCAAGCTGTCTGGAGGAGTTGCAGCAGTAGGATTCCTGGGGGCTGCTGGAATTTCATTGGCTACCACGTGTATCCTGCTGAAAACCTTTCTCAACAATGCTGCTGAAGATGCCCAAAGAATCCTACAGAAGCTCAGTCCATATGACAACAGGGAAAGCTAACGAAGCTAACGAGACGACTCAAATGAGGAAGGATTTCCAGGACCATAATTTTCAGGGCACACACTTCACGAGCACCATGTGCTTATTCTGCTGTTCTTGTCCCTGTTCTGGTCCTTCCTTTCGAAGCTCCCCTGGTGTAATCCTCCAGCACGTAACTCCACCAGCTTCCACTTGACACTGGAACTGGGCTAAGATTGTCACACAAGACGGGCTTAGATTGGAAGAACCAGCATCATAAACCCGGGTCAACGGATGAATAGTGAAATGATTGAATTTAGGTGTGTGGGAAAGATGCTGGCACAGAGCCTGAGTCCTTCGTGTATTCCCAGCCCAGGCAGCTGGCCCTGTTCTACTTTCCTGCTCACAGTTCTTTCGTTCTTGTATTGTTTCTTTTCCTGTTATCTATTTATATTACAGCAACACTTACTGGAGACCCCAGCTGCGATCAGGGTCCCTTTGTGCCGGGCGCTGCCCAGACACAGTGAGAGACAGTCCCTGCCCCCAGCTGAGATCGGGACCCAGGCATGCCGGGCGCTGCCCAGACACACAGCCAGAGACAGTCCCTGCCCCTAAGAGTTTACAAAGAGACACAAGTTGGGAGGGGAAATGGAGGCACAGTGCGAGACCCTAAGCAGGACAGAAACACACCCTGCCTCTCCTCACTCCAAGGCTAGTGGGCTAACAAACCTCATGCCTCACTTCCTCTCTCAGTCTTTTAGCTCCGCTTCCTTGTTCGCCACTCAGCAGCAGGCTCCGTGCCGCCTGGGACGGGCATTCCCGGGGGGCTGCCCAGGTCCTGGCATCTCAGCTCAGCGGCAACGTTACAGGACGAGAAATCTGGGCCTGGCAGCTGAGCCATCTGTGTGGTCGCTGCGGGAGCTGCTGCTGCTGCTTTCCCCCAGCCCTAGGGATGCCCTTGCACAGTGGGGGCAGAGCCAGGGGCGTGCAAATTTCTGCACCCTCGTGCTGTTCTCCTCTGTCCCAAGCCTCCCGCCAGACTAGCCTGGGGACCTCGAGAAGACGGTTGCTGATAGAAACACCATGTGTATCGTTATTAATGCTGTAGGTCTCCCGGCTAGGAAATGGGTCTGAGTCCCTCACTTGCTGTTCGGTCTGCGTCATATCTCCCTCTGCATCCTGAGCCAGCCAGTCCCTGCCCTGGGACCGGATGGGAGCCGGCGCCCCCTAGAAGGGACAGGCCCCATGTCCCATTCCCTGCCCCCCTGAGCCAGACAGTCCTTGCCCTGGGGCCGGATGGGAGCCGGCACCTCATAGAGGGGACAGGCCCCATGTCCCATTCCCCGCCCCCCCTGAGAGCCAGTCAGTCCTCTCCTCAATAGGTCATTTCAATAGCACTGCAAACTGGGTGACAGCTGATGCTTTATACCTTTAAAATGTAATTGCTTAGCCTGCTCACCACAGGCTAGTGCGACTCTACTATAATGCGTCTGTTCACTAGCCTGTGTGTGTTCTCCTTGTCAGACTTGGTTGTAGGAGCTGACATGGGGCCAAACTCTACCCAGGTAGCTCCAATTTACGCCATCAGAGAATTTGACCCATGTCCCATTTTTGTGTCCTTCTGCCAGTGAAATCAGGTGCCTACGATTTATTAGGAGTCCCACTGGCCAGGGAGTCACAGTTCCTTCCCCGCTCCCCTGGAGGGTTGGTGTGATGGTCTGGGGAGCTGTCTACAGACCTTCTGAATTCTGGGTGAAACATGAAATTGTGTCACCCTGTCATAGAAAGCCAGATCCATCTCTGCCGACAGTGCACGCGGCCGGTACACACCGGGAAGGCCCTTGACGTTCAGCCATGGCACTTCCTCCGCACTAGCTCTGCTAAAGAGCTGCAGCCTACGGGAGAAAAAAACAAAACAAAACAGGTTTATCGTCCCTGTCCAGAGGGAAGGGAGAAAATACACAGGGAAAAAAAAAAAAAAGGGCCCAAGGCACCAGCTCTTAGTGCCCGGGTCAATTGACTTGGATGTGCACTGCAGGGCTAAGAATAGACATGCCCGCTTGGCAAGTGCACTATTTACAGAGGGCGGGCACCTGCCCATCCCCCACCCCAGGTCCGTATCACAATGGCGTGCAAACAGGAGAGGAACTGCGAAGGCCGAGGGTGGGGGCTGAGAAGTTGCTGCTGGCACAAGGCTGTCCCCACCCCCACCCCGCCTCTCCCACTCCAGGCTGTGGGAACTGTAAATTCCCCAGCTTTGTCCTCGCAGCTGAGACCTGAGTATGGCTCTGTGCGCCCCCACCCGGAGCAGAGCGGGTGGAGCAAGTTCCCCACATGCCCCCTTCGGCTGGGTGGCTGAGAGCCTGGAAAACGTTATCCCAGCTATACATACAAAATTAGGAGGTCTAAATTAGCTGTTACCATGCAAGAAAGATCTTGGAGTCATTGTGGAGAGTTCTCTGAAAACATCCACTCAAGGTGCAGCGGCCGTCAAAAAAGCGACCAGAATGTTGGGCATGATTAGGAAAGGGAAAGATAAGAGAGAAAATATCATAATGCCTCTATAGAAATCCATGGTACACCCACATCTTGAATACCATGTGCAGATCTGGTCGCCCCATCTGAAAAAAAGATATATTGGAATTGGAAAATGTACAGAAAAGGGCTACAAAAATGATTGGGGGTATGGGACGGCTCCCTTATGAGGAGAGATTCACAGGACTGGCACTTTTCAGCTTGGAAAAGAGACGACTAATGGGGGTTATGATAGAGCTCTATAAAGTCCTGATGGGCGTGGAGAAAGTAAATAAGGAAGTGTTATTTACTCCTTCCCATAACACAAGAACTAGGGGTCACCAAATTAATAGGCAGCAGGAAGAACAAAACAAACAAACAAACAGAAGTATTTCTTCACACAACCCACAGTCAACCCGTGGAACTCTTTGCCAGGGGATGTTGTGAAGGCCAAGACTATGACAGGGTCAAAAAAGAACTAGATACATTCATGGAGGACAGGTCCATTTACAGTTATTAGCCAGGATGGACAGAGATGGTGTCCCTAGCCTCTGTTTGCCAGCACTGTTTTGTTCATTCCCTCTGGGGCACCCAGCACTGGCCACTGTGGGAAGACAGGATACTGGGCTAGATGGACCTTTGGTCTGACCCAGTCTGGCCGTTCTTATGATACTTCCAGGCTTGGGGCTAGGAATATCTTGCTGTATTATCTCCTGATTGTTCTAAACGTACATATAAACATAAAATATGGCTTTAATTGGTGTTTGTATTTATGTTTTTTTCTTTCTTTATATAGGAATTAGGTGCAGTGCTCCTGTCAGCTAATTTCTAAGTTGTTATCTCCCAAAAACACTTGAGTTTTCAGGTGCCCGAGTAGCTCCTCAAATCACAGTTAAAGTTGCCCCCGCCCAATCTAAAATGACACTGCTGCCAGACACACAGCCAGAGACAGCTGAGATCTGGGCCCAGTCATGCCAGGCACTGCCCAGACAACCAGCCAAAGACAGTTCCTTCCCCTAAGAGTTTACAGACAGACAAAAGGTGGGAGGGGAAATGGAGGCACAGAGCGAGACCCCAAGCAGGCCAGAAAGACATCCTGCATTTTCTGACTCCAAGGCTAGTGGGCTAAAAAAACTGCATGACTCACTTCCTCTCTCATTCTTTTAGCTCCGCTTCCTTGTTCACCACTCAGCAGCAGGATCCGTGCAGCCTGGGACGGGGCGTTCCCGGGGGGCTGCCCAGGTCCTGGCATCTCAGCTCAGCGGCAGCGTTACAGGACGAGAAATCTGGGCCTGGCAGCTGAGCCATCTGTGTGGTCGCTGCGGGAGCTGCTGCTGCTTTCCCCGCAGCCCTAGGGATGCCTTTGCACAGTGGGGGCAGAGCCAGGGGCGTGCAAATTTCTGCACCCTCGTGCTGTTCTCCTCTGTCCCAAGCCTCCTGCCAGACTAGCCTGGGGACCTCGAGAAGACGGTTGCTGATAGAAACACCGTGTGTATCGTTATTAATGCTGTAGGTTTCCCAGCTAGGAAATGGGTCTGAGTCCCTCACTCGCTGTTCGGTCTGTGTTACACCTCCCTCTGCACCCTAAGCCAGCTAGTCCCCCCTGGGGCCAGATTGGGGCTGGCGCCTTGTAGAGGGAAAAGGCCCCATTTCCCATTCCCCACTTCCCGAGCCAGTCATTTCAAGCAATAGCACTACAAACCGGGCGATAGCTGATGGTTTAGACCTTTAAAAGGTAATTGCTTAGCCTGCTCACTGTAGGTTAGCAAGACGCGAATACAGTGTGTCTGTTCACTAGCCTGGGTGTTCTCCTCGTCAGACTTGGTTTATACTCCACTAAACATGCGTCTTTCGGGATTAAGCGTTTGTGTTTCTGAACCTCGTCACTCACAGAAGACTTTGCATTAATTCAGGGCTGGTGGACGGGTCAGTGCTGGATCGCATGCCCGGAAGTAAGTGTGTGGTGAGCAGAAAATCTTAGGCCTTGTCTACACTACAGCAGTTTGCCATGCGCCGTACTGTCTGGCACCTCTCAAAGGCTTGAGACGCACGTCTAGTCCACCTACAGCATTGTTTGCTAACCATGCTGACTGCTGCCCAGCATCCTCTGTGCTTCATCAGGTGTAACTTAGCCCCCAGCTGTTTCTAAGTCAGCACATTTATCCTTAAGGTGAAAGCATGGCAGAGAAAACACATTCAACACAATAAAAGTACCCGCGCTAATAATCTTCCCAGAGCTCACCCCCAACCCCAGCAGGGCCCTGGTAGCTGATCAGTCCTGCAACCCCCCATCGGGGGTTTTCTGTGGTTACAAGTTCATCACAGCTGTTAGCGCAGAACAGGAACCCCCAGGAATAGGCCAAGTCCTCCCAACCCTTCCCAGGAAGGACTGGGGCTCTCGGGAGGTTGTGCAACCAGAGCGAATTCACCTAATTACCATCCACCCCAATGTTCTTAGATCCCAAAGGCACTGTGGTTCCCCTCTTCCATGGAATTACATCCAATCCCTGCATGGGCTGGGGGTGGAGCCCCCATTTCAGAGAGACTAGCCCCAGCTCCGCCCCTTCTACCTGCCCCACCACCCCCTCCCACAGCCGGAGACCCGAGACCCCCGCCCCCTCGGATGGAGGAGCCCTAATCCGTCCGGAGGCCTCCCTCCTCCCGCCAGACAGTGTAGTGCGAGAAATTGCTATCTCCAATACAATACACCCACACAGTGCACACAGCCCAATACAATACACCCACACAGCGTATACAACCTTTGATTCCCCCGATCCTGGAGCTGGTGTGAACTGGCCAGTTGCCAAGGGCAAGTGAGACTGTCTCATTACAGGGGGAGATTCCCAGCAAGACTTACAAGAACTTTGCTGTGCACAGTGTGGCAAAATACCTTGCTCGCCTCAGCAGGCTCCGTCCTTTTTAGCCTTGGAGGCTCAGGTTTGGGGCAAGGCGAATCCTCATAGGTGGCACAGGGTCCGGCTACTCCTCTCCTCAGTCAGTCCCTTGGGCCTGTTTTCCTTCCCTCCTGGGGAGCGAGTGCAGCCTCCCTACTGGGAAGGTCTGGTGTCTTGCTGCGAACAGCCTACTGGCCCCTTCCCTGCTCCCCTCACTCTCCCCCTCCTTCCAGCCAGGGGAGGGTTTTCAAAGGTCCCCAGTAGTTGGGGTCAGCCAAACCTAATTGCTTCCCTAGCAACCCCTTTCCCAGCTGAACCTTATTGCCCCCTGGTTCTCTCTCCTCAGTGGATAGGGAGGGGCCTTTTAATCCCCTGGGACTAATTACTACCCCCCTTTGGTAGCTGTTTGTCCTGGGTTTACCCCAATAGAAACATTACAGCTTTCAAGTTAGCTTTGAGAGCATCAGGGTAATTCAGGCACCTGGCTTGGCAAGGATGTAAACAATATTGTCCCAATAAGGCAATAAAATCAACAAACTTAAACAACTTAATGTATACATCTTACACACACCAGCCGAGTCTCTCTCTCTCACTCACACACACACACTAGTTCTATCCATCCTGCGCTTGGCTGGTGTCGATCTTCAGAATACGTTCCCTTTTCTCCTTTCTTTCATGGGTTGAGCAGTGAAATAGTTCACAGTGTGGCCATTAAAAGCTTTATTTGCAGTTACACTAAAGCCTCTTGAAAGCCCCTTGACGCTGCCAGAGCAACCGAAAGTGGGCGTATATTATAGACGCCCCCTCTGAGGCCCTTCAAAATCATTGCACAGTTGAGCTCGCACCCACTGGAATGAACGGGGCAATTCACACCTCACAGCAAGCGTTTCAGGCTCTCTGCAACCTTAGGCTTGGTCTACACTTACAACTTAGCTATGTACAGCCGCGTCTGCACTACAAAATAAACTCAAGCTCACTTAGGTCGGCAAACGGCCGCTGTAGTAATTACATTGCTGGGGCAAGTCTCCACTTCGCTCCTTGTGTCGGCTGTGTGCGTCCTTGCTACGGGCGCGTCTGTCAATTGCACTGTCCGAGTGGGTGTAGCGGGGCAGTTACCCTGCTCCTGGGGAAAAAGCTCGGCTGATTGGGGGAAGCAGCCACAGCTGGCCCTGATATGACGGCTCAGGGAGGAGCTGGGTCAGTCTCACTCCAGCCTTGGAGGGGGAAGGACCTGGCTGCCTGGGAGACAGGGCACCTTGGGCAGAGCAGGGCTGGGGAAGGGCAGGAGGAGGAGCTGGGGTGCTCCAACCTGGCAACTCCCCAGGCTGAGGCCTAGTTAAAGGCCTAAAGTGGTACTGGGGCTGCAGAGGGGCAGCCCGGGGACAGGCAGAGGCAGCTGGTCCAACCCCCTTGCCCGTGTTGAGTGGCCATGACAGTCTGCAGCCTGCCCCGGTGAGCAGGGGCTAGATGAGGACTGGCAGTAGCCACGGAGGCGAGGTGGGTTTAGAGGGTTGGGGGTTCCCCTGGGAGGGAAGACCCAGAGCATGGGGACTGCCGTGGGGCAGAACCCCAGGGTAAGGGGCACCGGGATCTGGGAGGGACACTGAGCGGGAGAGACACCGGCCAGCAGGAGGCGCCGTGCCAGTGAGCCATCGATCTGCTACAGTGGGGCATGGGGGGATGGCTCCTGACAGCGGGTAACCGTCGATGTGAGCAGCACAGTGTCTACCCTGACGCTGCATCAACCTAACTACAGCGACTCTGGCTCTGCGCCGCTCGTGGAGGTGGAGTCTTTACACTGGCGTAGCAGGGAAGTTATGTCGCGGGCGTGCAATGTGAGTGTGGACGCTCCCGCGGTTAGGTGGACATAAGCTGCCTTGTGCCGACCTAATTCGGTAGCAGAGGCCCCGACCTTCTGGTTTCCCCAGGGGTGCTCGGCCCCCGCTCTGCCCCAGGCCCTGCCCCCCACTCCACCCCTTCCCCCAAGGCCCCACCCCCACTCTGCCTCTTCCTGCTCCTTTCTGACCCCTCCCCCCAGCGTGCCCCACCCTCACTCCACCTCTTCCTGCCCTCTGCTCCTCCTCCTTTCCCCCAGAGCATCTTGCCTGCTGCTGAACAGCTGACCTGCAGTGGGCGAGCCGGGGGCACCGCGAGGGAGAGGAAGGAGCTGATCGGCAGGGCCCGTCGGTGGGTGCTGAGCCCTGGGGCACCCACAGAGTCGGCACCTGTGCTGCGTAGCGAGGTCTCTGTGGTCAGAAGCTACCGGTGTGGCGCTCTGCTGGTGTTGGGCGATGATAACAGTCGGCTGCGTGCGCGTTCCCTCCGGGTGCTGCCCCGGCTCTGCGCAGATCGCTGACACAGCAGACCCCGAATGACCACAGGCTCTAGTAAGGTACGAAGGCACCCGGCCAGGTTTATTGCTCAAACGAAGCGCAGGGATAGTTCCCTATAGACTCGACAGGGCATACTACGAATTTGTGCTCCCTGGCAATGGACACAGCTCAGTCAGCGGCGGGACTTTCCGCTGCCCCCTAGGCCGGACAGAGACACCCCCCCAGGGATGCGTTCTTATACACAGGTACAAACAAATCACACAACGTTCCTGACGTATCAAGATGCAACCCCTTTCCGTAACTATGCGCCACCCTTCTACACAGTGAGGTGCCGCCTCTCACCTTGTACAGGTTGGTTCGAACAAAACAACTCTCTCCATCATCCTAGCCTTTTGCCCCGTCCTTGTTGTCTGTGTGGATGGTATCAGAATGTTCTTGTACCATTTGTAGACGGTCCTGGTACCCAATACACTTTAGATCTATGTTTGTGCAACAGCATATCTTTATGCACCATCAGCCTTCTCCTTGCCAGCTTCTGCGAGCAGGGTCTGCCTCTGGCTCACAGCTTAACTTGTTAGCAAAGTCTTGACCATTGCTTTAGCTCAGGCCTTAGGTCTCATACCTGGCCTCTGATACCAAGGGTTTATGTTTCAGGGCCGCATCTTACTACAGTCTCAGTCAGGGATGTGAAAAAGCCCCCCCCCCCCCCCCCCCCGCCCCACAGCCAGCATTGCAATGTGTAGATGCAGCTGTGCCAATGGAAGAGCGCTTAGCTAACGCCGTTCGGGGAGGCAGTGTTCCTACACAAACTCCTGTCAGCATCTACGCCTGGTCTATACTTAAGAGTGAGGCTGACACAGCAACTAGAGACTTAATTTTGTTAAAAAAAAAAAAAAGAGAGAGAGACTAAGAGGACAAATGAGAAGTCCTGACAAAGCCCTGGCTGGGATGATTTAGTTGGGGTTGGTCCTGCTTTGAGCAGGGGGTGGGACTAGATGACCTCCTGAGGTCCCTTCCAACCCTGATCTTCTAGGATTCT